>NW_022900942.1:4542740-4544989 GCF_012274545.1 Fukomys damarensis | reverse complement strand
ACTGCTTCCCCGGTGCGATCCGGGCTCAGACCCGCCCCCAGGGCCCCAGAATTGCCATAGCCCTCGCGTCCCCCTCAGCCTGCGACCCCAGGCCTGCCCTGCCGCCCCATCCCCAGGGCTCTCGCCACTCAGCCTCACCCCCACAAGGGCACCCATTCTCTCCTCAATGACTCCCCAACTCCTGCAAGCAGACCTCGGCAGGGTTATCCCCCTCTCCCCACGTCTGAGCCCCTAGATACCCACAGAGTCCCGTTTTTGCCCCCTCACCCCCAGATCCCTGTCCGACTCGCCAGGCAGAGAACTCCCTAACTCCGCATCTCTCCACGTCCCAACTCGTGACCCTCCCCTGTCCCTGTGCCCTCCTGTCCCCCCCTGCAGCCCCAGCACTCACTGGTCCCTTAAGGACCCTTCCGGTCCCCCGCCAACCCTCTTCCCGTCCTAGTCCTTCCCAGAGGGAGCTGGGCATTCGGGTGGTGTCTGACAGGTGCAACCCTAACCGGCCTCTCGGGCTGGATCTGGAGACTCTGCCCTGGTGCCTTAGGGCTGGGGTCTTTCAAACCCCTTTGGCACCAGCCTCAGAACTGCCAGACTGCCCGGGCCGGCACAGCCCCCACAAGCTTTTGGGATGCCTGACTCCAGGGGGACTTCCCTCCCAAGTTAGGACTGATGGGTTTGTGCCATGGCGGATGGAACCATCATCCTGATCCATGGACTGGAAAATCCCTCCTTAGTCATTTGCCAGCTGTCACCGGGCCAGTCCCCGGCCGCTCCACTTCCCCCAGAAACCTAGGTAGGAGGGGACTCAGGAAGGCCACCGCCCTTCCTTGTGTGTGTGACCAGCAGGACCTGGCCTGGCAGGGCTGGGAGCGTGGAAAGCTCCTGGGCTCTTCTGTAACCCTCTGGGAGTTGTTGTCCTCCTGGTTTTGAGGAAACTGGGACACAGAGAGGTTGAGAAACTTGCCCAGAGTCGCCAGCCAGAGAACAGCAAACCCAGATTGGAACGCAAGCTCAAAGGGGCTGTTTCGGTGCCCAAGGTGGGGCTCAGGGAAGACCCTGGGGTGAGAGCCTGTCCTGGGAGTGGGAGCTCTCCAGCCCCAGGGTTCTGAACAAGCTTATTGCAGTTCTGAGCCTTTCCTGCTAGGCTGTAAATCAGAGCATCAAATTGTTAGATTGGTGTGAGAGTTGGGAAATCACTTTTTTTTTGTTGTTCTTTTGAGACAGGGTCTCACTATGTAGTTCAAGCTGGCTTGGAACTCACAGCAACCCATTTACCTAGGCCTCCTCAGGGCTGGGATTATAGTCTTGCACCCCACACCAGCTTTCCTTCTTCCTTTTTTCTGGTGCTGGGGAATGAACCCAGGGCCTCTGCACCTAGTCACTTTTGTCTGACTTCTTTCCATCCCGTCAAGGCCTGAGAGGTGGACGCATCCCACCAGAAGTCTGCTAAAGCCCCTGGCATCCAGAAAGGAATTAGTAATAAGATCTAGGGTGCTAATTGTGGGCCGGGCATTGCTATAAGTGCTGTACACACATTAATGCTTTTTATTTTTTGTTTGTGCTTGGGTCTCAATAAGTTGCCCCAGGCTGACCCTGAACTTTTGATCCACCTGCTTCAGCCTCCCAAGTAGCTGGAATTACAGCCTCACACCATAATGCTGGGCTCACTGATGCATATTGAATCCCCGGGAGACGGTTGACGCTCATATCCCCACCTCCCACTCAGGGAAACTGAGGTTCAGAAAGGCCGAGTGACTTGCCCCAGGTCCAGCTGTGTATAAACAGCACAAGCAGAACCCTAGCCTGGCTGTGACCCACTGACCCTCCGCAGGTTGAGGAGCGGTTCTCCCGGGTGCCGGAGCCAGTGCAGAAGCGGATCGTGTTCTGGTCATTTCCACGAAGTGAGAGGGAGATATGCATGTACTCGTCGCTAGGGTACCAGTCTGCGGAGGGGGAGCAGGACGCCCGGGTGCCCTTCACCCGCGGGCTGCACCTGCTGCAGAGTGGCTCCGTGGACCGTGTCCTCCAAGTGGGTGAGTGGTCGTCCCCTCTGCAGGGAAGCTGGACTAGGCAGGAGCTTCCAGACCTCAGGCTCTGAGGCCCGGGAAAGCGTGTACAAGACATTGGTGTGGCCAGGCATGGTGGCGCACACCTGTAATCCCAGCACTTGGGAGGCTGAGGCAGGAGGATCGCTGTGAGTTCAAGACCAGCCTGGGTTCCAGGTCAGTCTCAACTACATAGTGAGACCCTGT
>NW_022900942.1:4532457-4542659 GCF_012274545.1 Fukomys damarensis | reverse complement strand
AAAAAAAAAAAAAAAAAAAAAAAAAAAGACACTGGTGTGGTTCTGTTTCTTGCTTTTGTGGTACTGGAGATTGAACACAGAGTCTTGCACTGAGCTACATCCCCAGCCCTTTCAATTTTTAAATTTTGAAATTGGGGTGTCTCACTAAGTCTCTTAAGTTTCCCAGGGTGGGTTCCAACTTTCTTCCTTTGTCTTTTTGTCAGGGTCTCACTATGAACTCCAGGCTGGCCTAGAACTCACAGTGTAGCCTAGGCTGGCCTTGAATCCAGCCTGGGGTGGCAGGTGTGTGCCACCACACCCAGCTCATTGGAGAAATTGCTGTATAAAGTTCAGGGCTCATTCCTGGCCTCAGGCCGCATGCTTAGGGGATGTGGAGGGGAAGGGAAGGCCTCCCACGCTGAGGCACGAGGGTTCAGGCCAGGGTTAGAGCAGAAGTGAGACTGACCTGGATCCCATGCAGAGGCTGTGGAGGGCCTCGGGGACAGAGCCTGAGCCATGGTACTGAGGGTCCCAGATCACAGGCTGAGAGTCCCACTAGGCTTGGGTGCAGGATAAGAGCCGAGGCCAAAGCAGACACCAGCACTGAGCTGGAAGGGAGGGAAGAGGTGGGGAAGCAGGCAGCAGGGGTGAGGGTAGGAGCTGGACACACAGAACGGAGGCAGAGGTGAGAGTGAGTCCCAGACACCAAGCAGAGACAGGGAAAGGTTGGGATCGGAATTTTAGGATGACATGCATCAAGAGCGGTGACTACAGTTCACAAAGATTTGTTACAAGTTTTATAAAGCACTAGGAGAGTCGGGTTGCTGGCACATGCCTGTTGTCCCAGCATTCTGGGAGGCTGAGGCAGGAGTATCACAGGTTCAATCCCAGCCTGGGCTATTTAGTAACTTAGCAAAACCACGGCTGGGGACTAGGGCCCAACCAAGGATACCTCCATGGACCCCGGTGAACTCACTGTGCCTGGCCATGACCCAGCCAGCCGCAGGCCCCTGGCCACCCTGCTATGAGGAAGCCATCTCTCCACATGACGAAGGTTTGGCCCCAGCTGCCCAACCAGTCAGATGAGCCCGGCAGACACCTGCCTGCCCAGGGGCCAGGGAACAGGGGTGCAGGGTGATCTGCCTCAGGTCTGCCCATCAGCCCACAAGGTGAAATGTCACACTTCCCAGGAAGTGCGGGGCTCCTGTCACCCTGACTGTATCCATGGTAACCCAAGGACTGAGAGAACCTGTCTCCAACATCACAGAGCAATGGTACTTTGATCATCAGAGAAAAAAGCAGGGGGGTTGGGGATTTTGCTCAATGACTGCACTGCCTGCCTCACAAGTACAAGGACCCGAGTTCAATCCCCTGTACCAAAAAAAGAAAAAGTAAGATTTGTTCAGGACCTAAGCTTATGTCAGAGTTCTAAGCATTTGTCACGCATCAACTCATTCTCTTTTCTGGTAGTGTAGGGTTGAACCCAAGTCCTTTACACTGAGCCACATCCTCAGCCCTTTTTTTAACTTTTTATTTTGAAACAGGGTCTTGTTGAATTGCCCAAACTTACGACCCTCCTGCCTCAGCTTCCCACAGAGCTGGGATGACAGGCACGCACCACCATGCTTGGTTGATCGTTTAACCTTTATTACACCTACATGAGAAGGATGTCGTCATGCTTTTCTGGACAGATGGAGAAACTGAGGCACTGGCAGATTTAGTGACCAGCTGTGCTCTGCATCTGGGCCTCTCTGGGCATGCTGGGTAAACGCCTCTGTCTCTGGTTTTAGGGTTCCACCTGAGTGGGAATGTGCGGGATCCGGGCAGCCCCGGGGAGCCTGAGCACTTCCACCACGTGTCCGTCAGCTTTGACCGCTGCAAGATCACAGCCGTGAGCTGCAGCTGCGACAACCGAGACCTCTTCTACTGTGCACATGTGGTGGCCCTGTCCCTCTACCGCATCCGCCATGCACTCCAGGTGGAGCTGAGGCTGCCCATCTCCGAGACACTGTCCCAGATGAACCGTGACCAGCTCCAGAAGTTCGTTCAGTACCTCATCAGTGCCCACCACACAGAGGTGCTGCCCACCGCCCAGCGCCTGGCTGATGAGGTCCTGCTGCTGGGCTCCGAGATCAACCTGGTGCATGGTAAGGGCGCCTGCCATCACAGCCACCTCACGTCCTTCGTGCCGGGCACTTATCGTGGAATCCTCAGTGCCCTGGATACACAGTGGTGGCACATCCTGGATGTGCTCTGGCCCCAGGGCAGATGAGTGGTCGGAAATCGGGCAACAGGGCTGGGCATTGTGGTGCACACCTATAGTCCCCCCTACTCAGGGGGCTGAGGCAGGAGAATCTTAAATTTGAACCGAACCTGAGTAAGGTATGCGTGGCACTACGAGGACTGGAGAGTTGGTGCTGAGGATCTAGAGTGGAGGGAAGACACGTAGATGAGGAGTGGTTCGTGGAGACACCCATGGATCATGGAGCGGGAGCTGGGTGGGTGCGAGACTTCATGGTCCAGCCCTGGGGTGGCTGGGGGCGGAGAGCAGTAGAGAGGGTGAATGGATATGTGAGTAAGCAGCACAGTAGGTGGTGACTGAAATGGGGTTAAGTGGTGGGGTGGGGAGGGCTTGGAGTGGGCCACTGAAGTAGACAGATGGTGCTGGACCAGCCAGGTTGGGGAAAGGATGGAAGAGCCAGTGGGTGCTGAGGTGGGGATCAGTGGCTGGCACCTCAGAGGCTCTTAAGTGTGGGTTGACCCGGCGGATGGGCAGAGCAGGCGGGTGTTTTATGAAGGGTGTGTGGATGGACTAGTGGGGTGGTGGGCATTTTGAGTAATCTACATGTGCTGGAAAGGAAAATGCCAGAGTGGGTGAATGGAGCAGTGAGGTGTGTGTGGACGGGTGGGAACTCAGGTAAGGGGGTGGTGGGCTTACAGGGTAGGGAGCCGCAGACGGGGTGAGGGTGTGGAGGAGCTGAAGGGGAAGGAGTAGACGGACGGAGCAGCATAAATCTGGTGGGCTGTTCTGGGTGAGAGGCGGGCGAGCAAACGGAGTGGGGACGTTTGGACCTGTGGGATGGGTCGCCGTAGATGTACGTGTTTTGTAGGTGAACAGAGAGGAGTGGGGAAAGGATAAAGGAGCTGGTGGTGTTTGGGGCGTGAGGCGTGGGTGGGTGAATTAGTAGATTGGATGGGCGGACGGATAGAAGACTGGAGAGGATGGGGACAGTGCAGGAGATGACGGCTGGATGAACAGGTGGAGGGAGGGTGGATAAACGGATGGGTGGCTGTTGTTCGCCAGGACAGCCGGCCCTGTGGTACACTGCGGGATGTGCAGGCCCCTTCCGGGCCTGAGCTTCTCCCTTTCCATTTCCCAGGCGCCCCTGACCCTACAGCGGGCGCAAGCATCGAGGACGCCAACTGCTGGCACCTGGATGAGGAGCAGATCCAGGAGCAGGTGAAGCAGCTGCTGTCCAACGGTGGCTACTACGGGGCCAGCCAGCAGCTGCGCTCCATGTTCAGCAAGGTGCGGTGGGGGCAGGGGGAGGGCTCCTGGGGCTGGACCCCGCCCCTTTTCACACCCCGCCCCGCCCCGCCCCCTGCTCAGGTACGGGAGATGCTGCGCATGCGGGACTCCAATGGGGCGCGCATGCTCATCCTCATGACCCAGCAGTTCCTGCAAGACCCACGCCTGGCCCTGTGGCGGCAGCAGGGCGCGGGAATGACCGACAAGTGCCGGCAGCTATGGGACGAGCTGGGTAAGGCCTGGCTGTGAGGGTTGGGCCCCTGAATCCGCCCTCCATCACTTGGGGACACTTACATAGCTCCCGCCACGTGGGTGATGAGGCGCTGCCCCATGGTGTCACAGACAGTAGGGAAGACACCTGGTGAAATATCCACTCGGCCAGGAGCGTGGTGGTACACTTCTGTCCTCCCAACACCCCAGAGGCTGAGGCAGGAAGACCATGAGTTCCAGCCTGGGCTACATAGTGAGTTCAAGGCCAGCCTAGAATGCACAGCAAGACTCTGTCTCAAAACAAAAACATACTATCCACTCCTTTCTTGGTTCCGTGGACAATTGGATCCAGGACCCCCACCCCTCAGGAACAGGAAAGCTGGGAGAGCTCAAGTCCTTATGTAAAGTGACACAGTATTTGCACAGAACCCACACACATTCTCTTCCTGGTCCTGGAGAGTGGGACTCAAGGGTGCTTTGTCACTGAGCTAGGTCCCTCCCCAGCTATTCTGACTCTTCATTTGGAGACAGAGTCTCTCGAAATCGCCAAGGATGGGTTCCAACTTGTAATTCTCCTGCCTCAATCTCTGCAATCACTGAGATTACAAGTGAGTGCCACCCTGCCTGGTTTTCTTTCTCTCTTGTTTTTTGGTTTTGTTTTGTTTGTGTTTGTGTTTTTTGTTCATTTTTGTTTTTGACAGAGTCTCACTGTGTGTTCAGACTGCCCTGGAACTGTGTACCCCAGGCTGGTCCTGAACTCAAAAAGATCCTCCTGCCTTAGCCTCCCAAATGCTGGGATTATAGACGTGCACCACCATGCCCAGCTTGTCTTTTTATGAGAGGGAAACTTTTTTTTTTTTTTTCAGGCGGCAGAACCACTGAGCTAAATCCCCAGCTCCTTGTTTTTCAATACTTAGTTTGTATTTTAACATTTGTGCCTGGGTTTCGTACACATTTTTGTGGTGGTGGGGGAATGGAACACACAGGACCTTTGCACTCAGCTTTTTATTTAATCATTTTATTTTGAGACAGCATCTCCCTAAGTTGCTAAGTTGTCCCAGCTGGGCTCAACTCGCACTCCTCCTGCCTCAGCCTCCCAAGTGCTGGGATAATAGGTGTTCACCACCATGCATGCCCGGCTGACTCCTGACTTCTAAGGTAAAAGTAGAATGACCTTGGACAGTGTTGTTTTCTCTTTGCCCCTCGGTTCCCTTACCCAGTGAAGAGTGTATTAGTTGCAGCCTCACCGGATCCAGATTAGGATCAGGCAGCACAGTGGCAGCCTTCAGGACGTGTTATGCAGTGTGTGCCGCCAACACTGGTCCTCATCCTGACCTCCCCTATGCCTCCAGGGGCCCTGTGGGTCTGCGTCATTCTGAGCCCACACTGTAAACCAGAGGAGCGGGCAGGCTGGCTCCAGCTGCTGGCCACATGGGACAAACTGGACGTGTGCCCACTGGAAGAGGGTAACTACTCCTTCGATGGCCTCAGTCTGCAGCCCACGGCAGCCCCCAGCCCAGGTAGGATGGGCCCTGCCACCTCTGTCCAACAAAACCATCCCCACTGACTGCCCCAACTTGCTCTCATGGTAGTCTGTTTCAGGAGAGTGGCGTGGGGGCCAAAAAAAAAGAGGGCCCAGCCATTGGCAGTCTTCCCAACCAAGAGGAAGTAAGTGCTGAGGGCAGGAGTAATGGCAGCCTGAAGGACAGTGAGGTGCAGTTCTTAGGGCACTTGCAACCCTGGCTCAGCTTCCTCTTGGCTATGAAGGTAGAAAGAAGATAGAGAGAGAGTAAAGGACAGGTAGAGTCAGAGTGGGTACTTGGACTAATGAAGAGAAACAGGTGAAGAGATGGTGATAGGGAAAGGCAGACAGAAGAACAAAGAGCAAGAGACTGATGAGAAAGCAGAGGGAGGAAGATGCAGACACAGCTACTCACCTGAGTCTTTCTCCCGTGCCTGGGGTTGGAGCACCATCAGCACCTACCCGCATCTTGGAGGGCTGCTTTGAGGACCAGGAGGTGAATGGTGCCCATGGCTCTGCCCAGGGTCTAACCCAAGTCGGAGCCAGGTGGGGAGCTCTGGCCGCAGCTGGGCGCCCACCCACACTAGACCACCTTGGGCGCCTCTCCCACAGGCCCCCAACAAGGAGAGGTGGAGGTGACAGCTGCCCGTTCCCGTCACACGGTGTTTGGCCGTGCCCTGCAGGCCGGGGTGCTGCACTGGAAGGATGCCCACCTCCAGAGGATCCTGGCCAGCGACTCCCCCAGCCCCAGCCTCACAGGCAGCACCGAGGGTGACAAGCCAGACTTTGACCCACAGGGCCGCCCGCTCTGGCTAGGTGAATCCTTCCCCACTGCCTGCGCCCGGGTGGACACCTTGCGTGCCCACGGGTACCCCCGCAAGGCACTGCGGCTGGCTGGCGCCATTGTCAACACCCTCCGGCTGCAGCGGCGACACCAGCTGGAGATCTACAAGCAGCAGAAGAAAGGTGGGCACCGGTCCTGACTGAATGTCCCTGGGGTGCCGGGGCAGGGACAAATGCAGGCTCCTACCAGGAAAACAGCACCGAGGTGTCTTGCACAGAAAGGAATTTAATACAGGGATTGAGGATTCCTAGACCCATTGGAAGGGCTGAGGCTTCAGATCCAAGCAGCAGGAGACTGAGCCGAGCACAGTGGCACATGCCTGTAATCTGATTCCAAGTGCAAGGCCAGCCTGGGCAGTAGAGTCTTTAAAAAGGACTTCTAGTGCTAGGGATTTAGCTCAGTGGTGCTGCTGCCACCTGCCTTGCAAGCACAAGGCCCTGAGTTTAATGCCTGGTACCAAAAAACAACAGCAACAACAACAACAAAACTGGCTGTGCTGGTGCACACATGTCATTCCAGTACTCTGGGAGGCTGAGGCAGGAGGATCACAAGTTCAAGCCCATCCTGGGGAACTCAGACCCCATCTCAAAATAAAAATGAAAAAGGACTCTAGATATATGAGGACATAATTCAGTGCCAAAGCTGTGGGTTCAATCCCAGTACCGAAAATACACAAAAACCACTCTAAAGCACAGGGCGTGACTAGCTTCGCAGATTGCTTTAAGAGCAATCAGAAGTCTATTGATGTTGAATTCGGGAATTTGTAGTGAGCCAGGCACACTGAGAGTGCCCTAGGACAAGGGGCGGGAAATAGGGTGTTCCAAGTCCGGGGAATGGTACAAGCAGGATCCCCAAGGGAGAGGGTGCCTGATTGTCTTAGAGGAGGAGGCTGGGGTGGGTTCCAGACAGCAGGTGACTGCTAAGTGACCTCGGTTGGTCTGTGGAAAGCTGTCTGGGCTGGACTTCAGCCAGGTGAGGCAGCCCTGAGGGCTAGAGGAGGAGATGGCACTGAGACTGTGTTGTGGGACGCCCCTGGTGTCCTCCCTGTGTCCTGCCTGGCCTGGTCCAGCAGTGCCACCGCAGAGCCTTAGGTCAAACAGCATGGCCTCCAAGAGGGCAGATGGTGACACCAGGGGTCAGGAAGAGGAATGCGCGCCCTTGTGCACATAGGCAGGACTTGAGCCCCCGTTTAACCTGCAGAGCAAGTGCCAGGGATTTGGCTCAGTGGTACTGCACCTGCCTGGTAAGCTCAAGGTCCTGAGTTCGAATCCCAGTACTAGAAGAAGAAAAAAGGGGGTGGACAGCTTGTGGGCGGCAGCGCTATCAGAGTTGCCAATGCTCCTTTGTTAACCTTAGAGCTGCTGCAGAAAGGCATCACCTGCATCACCAACACGGAAGGCTGGGTGGGCCACCCCTTGGATCCCATTGGCTGTCTCTGCAGGGCCCTCCTGGAGGCCTGTCGCCTGGAGGAGGAGAGCCTCTCACTTTACCCAGGTACCCACCTTGGGGGACCCGGAGGAGAAGGACCAGCCCCACTGTTGGCCCCGCCCCGCCCCAGTGACCACGCCTCTGACCCTGGACTCCTGGGTGCCTTCACGCCCCTTGGCCAGGAGCCAATCCACTTAAGTCTCTCCAGAAAATGAGGGTTCTAGGTGGAGCTGCTGCTGGGAGGAGCCCTACCCTCCGCGATCTGGGCGGGCACCCCTCCCCGTGCCCTTATTCCGCTCCTGTCACCGTGCTTGGGGCCAAGAGTCACAAGTGCCCAGGGAAGGAAGTCAGCCTTCAGCAGCCCTGGGCCTGTCTCCCTCAGACTCTGGCATCGAGAAGCGGAAGGCACTTTACCAGCACGTACCGGTGCCCGGGAGCCCCGGGGAGTCCTATCTGGCGCTGGCGCTGGAGGTGGCACTTCTGGGGCTGGGGCAGCAGCGGCCCTTGCCCGAAGGCCTGTATGCTCAGGATAAAGTGGTGCGCAACGAGGAGCAGCTGCTAGCCCTGCTGGAGGACGTGGCTTTGGATGACAGGCTGGTACAGGTGCTTCGGAAGCAGGCGGGGCTGCTGCTGGACGGTGAGGCCCCGCCCACTGCGCGTAATTGTCCACTCGGAGAGTGCCATTTCCTAGTCCCGCCCGGTAGCATGTACTGGCAGCCAATAACAGCTGTAGATGATGAGCCCCCTCCCTCCAGCACTCCCCAGCTCTGCCTCCTAGGCTTTGCTGTCAAGTCAGAGAGAGCCAGTTCTTAGTCCCGCACTCAGGACGTGCTGCCAACCAATAACTGCTCTCAATGGTGAGACCCCGCCCTTTCCCGTTTGGAGCCAATGGGCTAAATCGCTTCTGGAAGGGGCGGTAACAACATAGGCACCTCCCCAGGGCCTCCCTGCTCTGCCCATGGCCTGAGCCTATTGGCTTGTTTGCTGTGAATTTCCAGCCCATTGCTACGGGAGTTATTTGACTCTGCTCCGTCTGGTCCTCCTCCTGGTGGGACCTTGCTGGTCTTGGTCCCTAGGGGCGGGACTGCCTCTACCTCCGGGTGCCAGGGGACTCCTCTTTGAATTGTCCAGCACTTGTCTCCGTCTCAGCCCTAGGCCCCTGTCCCTGGGGTCTGTCCTGTCCAGTTCAGGCTCCTCAGGTCTAGGGAAATTTGATGGGGGAGGTGGCCCCATCCCTAGGTGCTGAGCTCAGACTGTGCCTGCAGGGGGTCCCCTCAGCGGCTTCGGGGAGGTGCTCTTCCGGGAGAGCGTGCCCATGCACACCTGTGCCCGCTACCTGTTCAGCGCACTACTGCCCCACGACCCCGACTTGGCCTACCGCCTCGCACTCCGTGCCATGAGGTGAGGACGGGAGTCGGGGGCTGGAGACACAGCGTGGGCCAGGGTGGCAGTAGGGCAGGCAGGCCTACACTCTGGGGGCTCACAGCCTGGCTACCTACTGCAGCCGCCTCATCTGGGCATCTGTGACCTGGGCTCCTCTTTACCAACACAAGTGTGTAATGTGATATTTGAACTTGGGAAACATCCCTTGGCACAGAATTCAAAAAGGACACAAAGCCTAGTCCTTCAAGGCAGGTTTAGTTCACCACACTCATCTCTCTGGAGACAAGCAAGATTTACCTTTTCTTGCAAGAGTGGAGATTGCTACAAACCTTTCTGGATGTTGGCAGCTGGGGTGTAGCTCAGTGGTACTTGCCTAGCATGCTCGAGGGCCTGGGTTCCAGGCCCAGCACCAAAAGAAAGTTTTTACGTTTTTATGGACCCAGCACACTCCCTCTCTACAACTCTGCACCCAGTTTTTATATTTTTGAATGATTGAAAGAATCAAAAGAATGCTTTTTGACATGTGAAAAATGCATGAAATTCAAATTTCAGTGCCCAGAAATGAAGTGTTACTGGCACCCAGCCACACATACGCGTCCGGATTTTGTCTGTGGCTACTTTTGTACAACTATGCACCATTGCATCATTGTGACAGAGACTCGTGGCTCTCTGGCCTTTTGCAGAAAAAAGGCCTGATCTGTGCTAAGTCTGTAAAATCGTCTAAACAACTGGGCTCAATAAGTATATTTATGCTCTGTATACACATAGTAAACTCAAGGTGTCTTCCAAGGTCACGCAGCAAGGAAATGTAGGGAATATCTGAAACTGAGATAGTCTTCACCCCTACTCTGTAAAGTTAATTACATCCAGCAACATTGAATAACTTTCTGGACCCAAAACTGCGTGTTCTGTCAGCCGCCAGCCTCAACTTTGATCCCAAGTACCGGGGAGGCTGAGGCAGGAGGATCTTAGGTTTTAGCCCAGCCTGGGCAGCACAGTGACAGTGGGATCTTGTCTCAAAATACAAAAGGACTCAGAGTGTATCTTAGTGGTAGAAAGGCTCTACCTTCCATCCCTAATTCCAGAAAAGACTGTATTGACAATTACAGACATTTTTCCTCAAATTCTTTAATGGTTTAACAACCATTTTCATCACACGTACATTCAGTAAGGTAATCTAAGTCATCAAGGGATGACTAAGGTAATGGGAGAGTTATATAGGTTTATGCAAATTTCAAGCCATTTGGGGGTTTTGTTTGTTTATTTTCTCTCTCTCTTTTTTTTTTTTTTTTTTTTTTTTTTTTTTT
>NW_022900942.1:4515629-4532383 GCF_012274545.1 Fukomys damarensis | reverse complement strand
TCTCTCTTTTTTTTTTTTTTTTTTTTTTTTTTGGTACCAGGGATCAAACTCAGGACCTTGTGCTTGTGAGGCCGGCGGTGGAACCACTGAGCTAAATCTGCAGCCCTTGTTTTCTTGAGAAAGGGTCTCTGTATAGTTCAGGCTGGCCTTGAACTCACTATGTGTCCCAGTCTAGTCTTGAACTTGTGGCAACCCTCCTGCCTCTGCCTCTCAAGTACCGGGATGACAGGCGTGCGCACCTGGCACCATACCGTTTATATAAGGTGCTTAACCATTGACAGAGTTTGGAATCTGGGGGTCCTGGAACCCTTTTCCTACAGGATCCTAAGCAGTGCCTGACTACACTGTGAGCTGGTTAATATTACACAGGGGTTGTTGGGTCATTCAACAAACATTTGTTCACCCATGATGCACCAGGCATTGCTCTGGCTTTTGTAAATGCCCAGATGGAGCTGACATTCTAGGGAGCTCCAGACAGTGAATAAATGAACAGGGAAGCTGTGTCCAGTAAGAGGGCACTCAGTGGCATGGGAAAGGAGAGCTTCGGAAGGGAGAAGCATCTGAAGCCGGAAGTGGTAGTTTTCCACATGGTAGGGACTTCAAGGCTGTGCACTGAAAATATTTGAGAAAGACCTGGGGAAAAGTATCTGGGCTGCAGGAAGGGCAATCCTGGGGCCCTGCAGCAGCGCGATGCCTGGTATATTTGTGGTGCACTGAAGAGAGGAGAGTAGGGTGGAGCTGTGAGGGGAAGGGTTCGTTGGGCCTAATGTGGGGGCTGTGTCAGGACACAAGCAAGCCCTCCACTCTTTGCCAGCCACCAACCACAACTTCTGCCCCTGTTCCCCTGCCCTGCCAAGCCTCTGGTAACCGCCCTTTCCTCTTTTGCAAGATCCACTTTTTTCTTTTTGAGACAGGATCTTACTGAGTTGCTCAGGCTTGTCTGAATTTGCAGTCCTCCTGCCTCAGCCTCCTCCAGTGCTGGGATTACAGGCGTGTGCTACCACGCCCAGCTGAGATCAAATTTTTTGGCTTCCATATGAATGAGAAAAAGCAATATCTGTGTTTTGTGCCTGGTTTATTTTATTTTAACACACTGTCCTCCCAGTCCATCCACATAGCTACAAGGAGCCAGACTGTTCATGTTTGTGGCTGAGTAGCACTCCATTCTACCCTAGTTTCTTCATCCATCCATGAATACTCCTGTGGATTCCGTATCAAAGCTCTTATGAATGGTTCCACAATAAACACCAGAGTGGGGCCGAGGATTGAGCTCAGTGGTTCTGTCAACTGCCTTGCGAGCAAAAGGGCCCAAGTTTGATCCCCGGTACCAAAAAAATAAATAAAATGAAAAAATAAAAATAAAAAAATAAACACCAGAGTATGTGTGTATATATATATATAGTACCAGGGATCGAACTCGGGTCCTTGCGCTTGCAAGGCAGGCAGCAGAACCACTGAGCTAAACCCCCAGCCCAGTATGGGTGTAGTTTTGATGTACTGATTTCCCTTCCAGCCGTGGCATTGCTAAATCACATGGCAGTTCTATGTTTAGGGTTAATTTTTTTTTTCTTACATACAGGATCTTTGCACTGATCTACATCTCCAGCCTTTTGTTATATTTCTTTTGAGGCAGGGTTTCAATGAATTGCCCAGGCTGGGCTGGAGTTTGTGATGCTCCTGTCTCAGGCTCCCACAGTGCTAAGATCACAGATCCGTCCCACCACACCCAGCTATTTTTAGTTTTTGAGTCACCTCTGTGCCATCTTCCACAGCGGCTATACTAATTTGCTTTCATACTAACAGTGAATCAGGTTCCCTTTTTCTCCAAACCCTTTTCCAACGTTCTCATTCTCTTTTTGCTCCTACCACACGAGATAGAACCCAGGGCCTCACTCGTATCAGGCGAGTGCTACCACTGAGTTGTGCCCTGGTGTTTTTTGCTCTTTGTCGAGACAAGGTCTTGCTGCGTTGTCCAGGCTGGCCTCGAACCTGGCAGTGCGCCTGCATCACCCTCTCGAGCAGCTAGGATAGCGGCCTTGTGCCACCAGGCCCGATGTGATGACAACTGCCCTAACCCCGCTCTCTTAGCTTTTTTGTTTTTGTTTTGTTGTTGTTTTGGTACCGGGGATCAATCTGCGGCCCTTGCACTTGCGAGGCAGGCGGCGGAACCACTGAGCCAAATCCTCGGCTCCTAACCCCACTCTGTCTTAGAAACCAGCACAGGAAAGGCCTCTCCGCACTGGGGGGCTGTGCTGGCCCTAGCGGGGAGTCTGGGCAGGGTCTCTCACTGTGGCTGGTTTCTGCCCTCACCAGGCTGCCCGTCCTGGAGACAGCGTTTCCGGCTGGAGACCCTCACCCCAACCCGCTGGACTCCATCATGAGCAGCCGCTTCCCCCGCTGGTTCATCCTGGGCCACCTGGAGATGCGGCAGTGCGAGCTGGCGTCCACCATGCTGACGGCTGCCAAGGGTGAGGACAGCACCACCCGCCCTGTCTCTGTCCCCTCTTCTGCCTCCTCTTGCTCTACCTTCGGCTCCTGCTCCCCTTGCCAGCGCTGTCCCATGGGCTGGGGTTGTGGCCAGCAACAAGACTGCCCCCTGTAGGCGGACACAAGCAATCAAGAGAGAGGGACCATTTATCTGTCTGGCGGTGCTTGGGGTGGAACCCAGGACCGGGCATGTGCTAGGCGAGCAGGTGGACCTTCAAGCAAGGACCAGTGCACCCCTGTGTGCTGTGGCCTGCGAGGCTGAAGGGTCCGTGGAGGAGGGAGAATGGCGGGGGGTGGGGTGAAGAAAAAGGACAGAACAAAGAGATACACAAGCTGAGGCCAGATGGAGCCTTACTCCTGAGGGGAGAAAAGGACTACCCAGCAATTGCAGCGTGTTTATTTTTAGGGATGGAGATAAAGGAAGTGCAGGGGGAGGAGAAGGGGCTGGCCTGTAACCGGAACCAGGAGAGTAGCTAAGTACTGCAAACGTCTGGCATTGATGGTTTCATGGGGAATGGACAGGGAGGAAGGAGGGCACTCTGCAATGCAGCACTCCCAGCTCCTGTGATCCCAGCACTCTGAAAGCCTAAGGCAAGAGGACTGAAAGTTCAAGCTCAGCCCAGGTGACTTAGCAGATTAGCGAGGCCCTGTCTCAAATTAAACAAGGTGGGGATATAGCTCAGTGTGCAGGTCCTGGGTCCAATCCCCAGTACCACAAGTTGTGTTTTGTTTTTTTTTTTTATCCTCCTCTGAGTCATAAATTTAGTTAGTTGATTAATTAATACATAAAAAGACCTGTCGATAAGGGCAAACCTATGCAGATAATGGAGGTCTTGCTCAGCTTGTACCAAAATGTAGTAGGCTACGCAACTTCAACAATAGAAATTTATTTCTATTTGTGTTTTTTGAGACAGGGTCTCACTATATAGTCTAGACAGGCCTCAAACTCACTATGTCTCCCAGGCTGGCTTTGAACTGGCAGTGATCCTCCTGTCTCAGCCTCCTGAATGCTGGGGTGACAGGCACATGCCACCATGCCTGCCCAGAAATTTATTTTTCCATAGCTCTAGGAGTTCAATCTAAGGTCAAGTTGCCAGCTGAGTTGGCTCCTGGTGAGGACATCACCTTTTCATTGTGTCCCCATGACAGGGAGGCTGGGGGAACGGAGGAAATTTGTTTTCTCCTAGGGTTCTAGTCCCCTCCTAAGGGTCCCACACGCAGGACCTCATCTAGACCTAATTCTCTCCACTGGCCTATCAGACAACTCACATTGGAGATTTTCAGCACAGGATTTGGGGAAAGGAGACACAGCTTAGTCTGTACCATCTGGAAGAGCTTTCCAGCCAGAGGGAGCTGTCAGTGCAAGGGTCCTGGGGCCAATCACGTATGATACGCTTGATTAACAAGAGGTCGCTGCTGTGGCCAGAGAAGGAGAAATATAGGAACTGGACCACTGTTAATAACAACAACAAAAGCCACCATTTAGGCTGGGATTGTGGCTCTGGGGCACGGCACATGGTTTTGAGTTTTTTGTTTTGTTTTGTTTTTTGAGACAGGGTGTCACTATGTAGTTGAGACTGATCTGGAACTTACTATGTAGCTCAGGCTGGTCTCGAACTCACAGGGATCTCCTGTCTCAGCCTCCTGAGTGCTGGGATTACAGGTGTGCTCCGCCATGCCCGGCTCTGTTTTTGTTTTCCTGTTGCACTTGGGATTGAACCCAGAGCTTTCACACTGAGCTCCATCCCCTGAAATTTTTATTTTTCATTTTGAGGTTGAGTCTCATTGAATCGATAAATTGCCCAAGCTGGGTTTGAACTTGTCAATTCTCCTGCCTCAGCTTCCCAGCATGCTGGGATTACATGTTTATACCATGCCTGGCATAGATCACATGGGTAACGTGAAAGGCCTTGAGTTTGACCCCCAGACAGAGAAAAAGAAAAGAAGCCAATTTTTGCATAGCGCTTTACATCCAAGTTTCGACTTATCCTGTGTGAGCTCTCTCAGTCTTGCCCGGTTTTATGGGTACAGCAGAGAGGTACAGTGAGTGGCGGGACAGGGTTTGAACCTTGTCGTTCCAGGTCCAGAACGGTTGCCTTGACAACTAGGGCCCTGGGTGGCTTCCTTCTGCTGGAACAGAGGCAGGGACAGATCAGACACAGCAGGTGGGCTGGGCCTGTCGAGGTGCAGGCATGGCCTGGTCCCTGTGCTCCTGGGCAAGGGAATGGGGACCCAACTGTGCCCTCCACCACAGGAGACCCCAAGTGGCTGCACGCAGTCCTGGCTTCCATCCAGCAGAACATTCACTCCCCAGCTCTGCTCTTCAAACTGGCGCAGGACGCCTGTAAGACGGCCACCCCGGCCAGTGCGCCCCCAGATACCACGCTGCTGGGCATCGCGCTGGAGCTGGGCCTGCAGGTGAGCCCGCCTCTGGGTGGGGTTGGTTTGGAGCCCCGCCTCTGGGCCGGGGCCTTGGGAGTTCCGCCTTTGTTTGGGTTTGAGTGGGAGTTTATGCTCTGTGAGTAAAGGTCCTAGTCCACTTAGCATCTGTCAAGCCTTGAGTTAAATCCCCAGCGTGCAAAAAACAAAAACTGGGACAAGCCAGCTGGTGCACCCCTGTAATCCTACCCACTCTAGAGTCTGAGGCTGGATTGAAAGCTCTAGGCCAGCCTAGGCAATTTACCAAGACACTGTCTCAAAAATAAACTGGACTGGAGATGCGGCTTATTGATATGGCTCTTGCCTAGGGAGCTTGGCGCTCTGGGTTTCATCCCCTGCACAGGGGTGGGGAAGAGGCTGGGGCTGGGACTGTGTGCTATTCGTTCAGGGCTGGGACAGGTATTGTGTTTAATTGGTTCAGGGCTGTTAGTGGATGGGCTTAAAATGAGTGGGACAGAGCCAGCCAATAAAGCACTCGCTTGGGGGTGTGGCTTGAAGGGAGGCAGGGTAAAGGCAGGAATGCCACCCGAGGGGCAAAGCCTTGGGCAAGAGATTGCTCCTTGCCAAAGCACCTAATGGCTTTGATCTCCAGCATCACAAAAAAGAAAGGAAAAGTAATGCTTTACCTATATGATGCTGTTTAATCCTTGTGACACCCCTATAAGGCGAATACTTCTATTTTTATTTCTGTGAGGCTGGCATAGAACTCCAAGCCTCATGTGTGCTAGGCAAGCATTCTACTACTGAACTACACCCCAGCATGGATACTTTTCCTTTCTGTCGTACAGGGATGGATCTGAGGGAATCCCAGACCCTTTTTTTGAAAATCTTTTTAAATGTTGAGACAAAGTCTCACTAAATTACCCAGGCCAGCTTGTGATCCTCCTGCCTCACCCTCCCCCCTAGCTGGGGTCATAGCTGTGCACTAGGCTGCCCAGACCTAGGAGACAGAGGCCAGAGCGGTGAGGCCAGGTGCCCCATTGTGTTGGATCTGCTCTTTCTTCTACCCTATGCTCTTGAGACGCCTTCTCTGGCTTCTTGCCCTGCAGGTCATGCGGATGACCCTGAGCACCATGACTTGGCGCCGGAGGGAGATGGTGCGCTGGCTGGTCAGCTGTGCCACAGAGATCGGTGAGAGACCCAAGGGGACACACAGTCAGTCGCCCTGCACGGTTCTGGAGGTGCCGCCCAGACCAAAAGCCTGACCAAAGCCTGCACTCAGGGCCAGGCAGGGAGCGGGTGTCAGGCAGGGGAGATGGAGACCAACAAGGGCCAGCTGGGCTATAGCAGGGGCTCCACATACATGCCCTTCACCCAGTCCCACTGCACCCTGCTTCTTTGAAAAGGTAAAAAAAAAAGAGAGAGAAAAGTTTCTTAGCCAGATATGGTGTTGCATCTGGGAGGCTGAGGCAGGAGGATCCCAAGTTCAAGCCCAACCTGGTCAACTTAGCAAGACACTCTCTCAGAAAGCTCATTTTGAAGGCCCTGAGTTCATCCCCAGAACCTCCCAAAGAAGTTTCAGAGGCAGGAGTACTTCCGGAGCCCTGGCTGTTGTGGGGTGTGGGGAACCCCACCTGCTTCCCTGAGTCCCTCCCCCGTGACCCCCCAGGTCCCCAGGCGCTGATGAACCTCATGCAGAACTGGTACTCCCTGTTTACGCCAGTGGAGGCGTCCACTATCGTGGCAGTGACGGGCACCACACATACCACGCTGCTGCGGCTGCAGCTGGACACGCCACAGCGGGAGGAGCTCTGGACCTGCGCCTGCACTCTGGCCTTGCAGTGCGCCATGAAAGACCCTCAGAACTGCGCCCTGCCCGCCCTGACCCTGTGTGAGAAGAACCATGCGGCCTTTGAGGCCGCCTACCAGATCGTGCTGGATGCGGCAGCTGGCGGCTTAGGCCACGCACACCTCTTCACGGTGGCCCGTTACATGGAGCACCGTGGGCTGCCTCTGCGAGCCTACAAGCTGGCCACGCTGGCCCTGGCACAGCTCAGCATCGCCTTTAACCAGGACAGCCACCCGGCCGTTAGCGATGTGCTGTGGGCCTGCTCCCTCAGCCACTCGCTGGGCCGCCACGAGCTCTCGGCCCTCGTCCCCCTCATCATCCGCAGCATCCACTGCGCCCCAATGCTGTCCGACATCCTGCGCCGATGGACACTCTCAGCTCCAGGCCTCGGCCCTCTGGGGTCCCGCCGGGCCGCCAAGCCACTGGGCACTGACCGGGCACCGCTGTGCCAGCTCCTGGATGCTGCCGTTGCCGCCTACATCACCACCAGCCACTCTCGCCTCACGCACATCAGCCCGCGACACTACAGCGACTTCATCGAGTTCCTGGGCAAGGCCCGTGAGACCTTCCTGCTGGCGCCAGACGGGCACCTGCAATTTGCCCAGTTCTTGGAGAACATCAAACAGACCTACAAGGGCAAGAAGAAGCTCATGCTGCTGGTGCGGGAGCGTTTTGGCTGAGATGCCAGCGTGGCCCAAGACAGCGCACGGGTCCCCAGGAAGGGGAGATCCTCCCCATCGCCCGCGCTGCTCTGCAGAGTGGAGTCGGTATTAAGTCAGGGAAGGGGATGGGAGATGTGTGCCTGGGAGTGTGCAAACGAGTGTGCAGGACACAGGAGCAGAAGCCATACCACCACCCAGATGCCTGAACGGGGTTGTACTTGCACAGCTCAAATGACTCCCCCATCCTGGTCTTGGGCACCCCAGGAGCAATAGGCAAGCACCACCACCACCCCTCACCGGGCCCTGGAAGTGGGCCTGTCCGGAACCTGGTCCTGGGGTGATAACAGCACGGGCTCCTGGCTCCCACTCACATGGCCAGGGCACTTTCTGCAAGGGCAGCTGGACTCCCTTCTGTGCCCCCACTGCTCAGGGGCCCCCATTTCTCTGCCCTGAACCTCCTCCCAGGCTGCCCCAGCCCCACTTGAAGGGTCTCTGAGGTCTCCGGCCTCAACCACATACCTCACCTTCAGCCCTTTGTCCGGCCGGGACCCTGGGCACCAGGCTACCCAGGGAGGCTGGGATTGGGGTCGTCACTGCCCCCTGACACTGGGCACTGGACAGACAACTCAGGAACCAGGCAGTGCCCGTGCTGCCCACCCAGTGTGGCGTCAGGATCTGGGCATGAGAAAGCCAGGGGGACCCCATGTGGAAAGGAGACGGAGGGGCTCCAGGTCCTCCGCCTGCAGCTGTCTCCGTCTCCTCTGTCCCTGGCTTCACCTCTTCATCTTACTGTTTCTTATTTCTCTCCAGTCAGCCTCCCTTTCTGTGTTCATTTAGGTCCCAGCCATGGCTCTTTGTCCTCCTCCTGCCCTGCTATGGCCTGGGAGGAAGAGGAAGAGAGTGCCCCACCCCATCCCGCCATTCTCCTTGTGTAATAAGGAAGATGGCATCATTTTGTAACTTTTTTTTCTATTTATTGACCCGTATATTGTATTTGCTTTTTTAAAAAGTTGAGACACAGCTTCTTTTAAATTTTATTTTGAGATTAAGGTGTGTGTCCCCATCCCAGGGCCAGAGCCTCCCCCGTTCTCAGCAAAAAAACAAGGAAGATCTTCAGTCTTGTTTCTGGTCACAGCTTCCATTGAGGGCAGGAAGGGGAGCAGCTACAGCACAGGGGACTTTACAGATGTCATCTACTTATTACAACCACCCTGCGATGGATTATCTGTGTGTCTGTGTCTGTCCGTCTGAGGCAGGGTCTGGCTATGTAGTACAGCCTGGCCTTGAACTCACTGTGTAGCCCAGGCTGGTCCTGAATTCCGGGCGATTCTCCTGCCTAAGCCTCAGGAGTGCTGGGATGAGAGGCCTACGCTACCACGCTTGACCCCTATCACCCCCTTGTCACAAAGGACAAGGGAGAGGCTCCAACGTTTAAGGAAAAGGTACTCAGCTAGGAAGCAACGGACGGATGTGCCGGTTTTCCCCCTCCTCGCCACCCAATTGCATGGCCCTTGGGAATGCGCGTTGGGAGTGACCACTAGGGGGAGCCTCGGGCGTGGGTCCTGGGCGCCAGTCTGAACGGCGGGGCTGGGGCAGCCTGCAGGTGCTGGGCGGGGCGGGGCCCTGTTCGCCTCTAGGCGGGGCTCAGGAAAGCAAGAAAGGGGGCGTGGCCGAGGCATGTCTGAGTTTTTAATGCCGCAAATGTAGCGAGGTCCCCACCGGTCTTGTGCAGTGAACTGAGGGTCTGGGTCACCGTCGGCCAGGGCGGGCGAGGACGACTGTTAGGGGGCGCTGTGGCAGTGCGTGCGATCGGGGGACGGGACTCCGGTTGCGCTGGGTACAGCGATTGGCTCCTAGTGCCGTCCTGGGCTCGAGAGAGCTAATTGGCGACGGCCCTGCCTCCCGCCCCACCCATTCCCGCAGGTACTCGCGGAGGCTGGGACCCGCCCGCAGGCTGACCTAGACTGGGCCGGGGTGGGGCGGCGACCCGGGCTTCCCGCCCTACTACAGGTCCGCCTCGGTGCTGCTCGTGGGCCGGGGCTCCCTCATTGCGCCTGTCACCCACGGGTATCCCCACCGACTGGGGGGTCACTTAGTCCCCTGCCACCTTAATATTCCCCCTTGGACCAGGAATCTCGCCCGCCTCACGCACACACCTTCAGTCGAAGTCCCCTTCTAGCTGGGCGAGGTGGCAAAGTCCGTCATCCTTGAACTCCAGAGGCTGAGGCAGGAGGCACGCCAGGAGTCTGAGGCCAGGCTGGGCTACGATTGAGACTGTCTGGAAAAACGCTTTCCTTCCACCATTCAGGTATCAGACACCCCAGATCTCTCCCCACATCCCAAGTTATGTCCCAGTCGCCCCCAAATGCCATTATCTCAGGACCCTCGAGTCATCCTTTCCTGATCCAGTTGTCCTCAGGCCCAACCTACCCCCACCACCCCTAGAGTAGACTCTTCCCTCCCCGTCTGCCCAAGCGTCATTCATAGTAACCCTCACTTTTGTTCCTCCCACACAGCGTCAACCTAGGACCTGTCCCAAGGTCACCTCTCCAAGCTCAGGGCACCCCGCCCCTTGGTCCACAGGAAGACAAGTCTGGCTTTTCCCGCCATCCTCGGGGTTGGGGAGCACATGAACTCTGGAGGCCGGGGCGCCAGGATGCAAAGGCTGGATGTGTATAGCTGGCAAGAAAGCTCAGTGGTGAGCGCCGGCCCAGCCTGCAGGAGGCCCGGAGTACCACCCCAGCTTCTCAAAGAAAGAAGAAACAAAAGCTGTAACTATAAGGACAGAGACGAGTAAATCAGGCCATCAGAGCCTCAGGGATGAAGCCAGGACAGCTTTTATTTCACTGGGCATTGGGCGCGGTGCTCAATACAAATGCTGCCCCCCCTCCACCCCTAGCTCCTGAATGTCCCTACCTGGGTGACACCAGGCCAGCCCTGACAGCCTGGGCATTCCGGTCGACCTTCCCCCCAGGCCCAAAGAGACTTCCTCCCATCTGACTTGGGGACAGTGGCACAATTCATCTCTTCCAAGCCCAGGACCACCAAGGAGAGTGGGACAGGCTAACATCAGCCCTAGATGGGGCAGGCCCGCTCATGTCCCTTCTGGGCCCGCATGGGCCTATTCCCTGCCCCAAATGGAGTGGGTATCATTAAGAAGCCTCAGGGTCCAAGGAGAGGGGACCAGGCACACTTGACCAAGTCAGGCCAGCTGGTTCCGGAAGCTGGGAGGTGGCACTTAACGGTTAGGGGGCCTAAGGCAGCTTCCTCTTGGGTAACAGGCGGCTGGTGGGAAGGTACAGCACCCCCACCGGGCTTAGGAGAGGAGGGGCAGGGCCAGGCGTGGTGGTGCCCACCCATCATCCCAGCACTCAGGAAGCTGAGGCAGGAGGATTGCCTAGCTACATAGTGAGCTCAAGGCCAGGCTAGATTACACAGAGAAGCCCTGGGCTCGGAGAAGCACAGCTGGCTTTTCTTAAGTGAGGACCACCCACCCTCTTGGCTCTCTAACCTGGAACCACAGCTCAGCCTGTGCAAGGTGTAGCCATGTTGGGACAACCGGGTCCCTGTGTGCAGACCAAGAGAGGCGGCCTGCAGCAGATGCCTAGACCCAGGCCAGCCCACTCACCCTGCCCTCCCACGTTCCCCTCTTCAGACACATCTGCATCTGTCCGGCCCGTGTCAGAACAGCCAGGCTGCCTGGCTCCAGGGGACTTGACCCCTGTTCCTGCTGAACTGAGCCAGTCTGTACAAATCAACTGTGTTTCAGCTCAGTAGGCACAGGAGGCAGAGTCCGGGGAACCCGGCAGCCAGCAGAGGTGGGGGCGGTGGAGGCAGGGCCCAGGGGACGGAACTTAGCCACTGTGAACACGACTTGGTGCGGACTCTGCTCACAAGCAGCTAAGCCCTGCTCCTCAGGCCTGGCGATGGCAACGGCGGTGATGGTGGCGGTGGCGATGGCAGGCCCTCTCTGCCACCCTGTCCCCAGGCGTCCCCAGGCGTAGACAGGTGTCCTCTGGCAGTGGTGGCCCCGGAGGCAGAGCTCAGGGTCGGTTGGAAATCCCTGGCAATGTGATTTGTGAGAGAGCAAATCCCATCCCCAGGAACCCCAGCCGGCCATGGCAAAGGGCGGGAGGGCACTGAGCAGGGCCAGAGGCTGGCACCTGAAGGGGAGAGAGAGAGCAAATGAGGTGATGTGATTTGGGGATACTGCCCTCTCCCTCTCAGGGTCCCCCCTGAATTCCTGGCCCCTGGCAGCAATCTCGGATCCAGCCCAAAGTGGAGACACATGCCTAGGGCGTCCTTCTAGGCCAGGCGGCTGCAGGAGCTCCGGGGCAGTCCCAGCCTGGGTGCTACTCCCTAGGCCTCCCACCCCATGCCTGGGCCGCCAAATGGGGCCACATGAGGAGAGAGGAAGCCGAGGGGGGCGGGCAGGTGGGTGAGGAAGTGACCTCACCCCATCTGGCGCCACTTCCTAGAAGCCTGAAGAGCAGGAGGAAACAGCCCGGCCTCCCCCTGCGGCCTCGGCTCCTCAGCCCACACCCTTGGGGGTGGGTACAGACACAGAGCACCCCTCCACCTCAGGCAGCCACTTCTCCTCAGCACAGGACCCAGGCTGGTTGCCAGCCTCCTCACTCAAACACCAAACCCGAGTTCAAGTCCCAAATGCAGTTTCCTAGATGCCCTGGAAGTCTCAATTCCCCATCTGTGAAACAGAGCCAAGAGCTATGTATGAGCTTTCACCAAAATGTCTGTCACTCAGTCAGCTAGGTATGGGGCCACTAAATTTGTGAGGCCCAGTGAAGAACAAAGATGTGCAGATTCAGAATTTCTTTTTCTTTTTTGAGATAGGGTCTCGCTGTGTAGTCCAGGCCTTGAACTCACAATGTTTCCAAGGCTGGCCTGAAACTCTACAGTGATCCTCCTGCCTCAGCCTCCTGAGTGCTAGGATTATAGGTGTGTACCACCACTCCTGGCTATAAATAAAGAATTTCAAGGGGCTGGGGTGCAGCCCAGCACTAAAGCGTGTGCTTAGAATGCTCGAGGCCCTGGATTCCATACCCAGAACCACTACCACCAAAAAATAAAAAATGACAGGACTTCACAACATTTGCAGCAAAACACTTAACCAAGATCAGGTCTTTCCTAGGAGGAGTTTGCCAACGCCGGACTCGCCATGGTCTGTGGCTAGAAAAGCATAGTTTTAGAGCCAGTTTACCTGAATTTGAAACCAACGCCCAGGTTCCTAGCTGGGCAGCTCCAGGCAAGTCACTCAGCCTCTCTCTGTGTACCCCACAAAACAGGGACACCAGTTTTCTACTTCAAAAGTGGTTGGTAGTTAGGATCCTGTGAGTAATGTGTGTCATCAGAAAACTGCGATCCTTTCATCGCCACCCAACACAAAGAGGCCAGAAGATGGAAACAAGGATCCCACGCAGGCAGGGCCTTTATGTCCAGATCTGGGGTCACCACCATGGAAAGCAGGGAGTAAGAGATGTCCTGTGCCCCATCTACCCCCAAAACACGCACACAGACCACAGCCTTTCCCACGGGGCCCCAGCCCTGTCCCCTCAGGGTCTGGGGGTGCCAACTGGGAGCAGCCCCGGCCCCGCAGGGCAGCCAGCCTCCCTGAGCCGCCTCCGGAAGTGAGACAGCATATTCGTGTCCCGGGACAAGAGCGGGAAGGGCGGCCATTTGGCCAGGCCTGTTTCCTGTGGGGTTTCCCCTGCACAGAGCCCAGGCTGGGCCAAGGCCACTCCCCATCCCCACAGGCACAAAAGGTCTGGTCCCTCGTGGAGAGGCTACGGCCACACAGGTGCCCCAGGGCTGGGTCCCCTTTACCAATCCCAGCTCCCCCTCGGGTGTCCCGAGAGAGGCAAGCTCCTGGCAGTTGCAGGGATGGAGGAGAGGGGCTCTGTGCCAGGCGCAGAGTGGTCTCCAGACGGGATGGGGACACCAGTGCGCACCAGAATGCAGACAGCGGCTACGGCTACGCACCAGACAAGCGCAGGCCCTGGTGCCCCAGGAATGCATCAGGGACGGCTTCCGCCGGGACTCCGCCGCTGCCGCCTCCAGGCCTGATCCCCAAATACTTTCCACCCTCACTGAGCAGCTGGGATCGGAAAATACCAAGGACTGCGCGCCCCGCCCTGCCCGCCGCCGCCCAGCCTGTCACTAGCGCTTTGCCTAATGGGCCAGACTCTTCACAGAAGCTCGGTGGGCCGGGCCCCAAGCCAGCCGCCAACCGGGGCTTCCCGGCCCAGCGCGCCTGACCGCCAATCCCCCACCCTCCACCCCAGCTCCCCGGGCAGAAACAATAACGACCGTCCCCGGGAGGCTGGGCAGACCCTCGGGTTGGCACCCTTGCAAGTGGGGGAGCCCCACGGCCCAGCCACGGCTGCACTGGGGGCAGGCTCAGGATGGGTAAGAGTGCCCTGAACCATCTGTTATAAATACGGCAGATCAAAGGCGTGGCCCAGCCAATCAGAGCCCTGAGGGGCACCCCCATATCCACCCAAGAAGCCCTTCCCACCATCGTGTACCCACCTCTGCTGCCACTGAATTCCATTTCTAAACCCTAGCCTGGAGTTTGGGGGCTACAAGCTTACAAGGCAGTAAATGGCCTTTTTTTGAGAGAGAGAGAGAGAGAGAGAGAGAGAGAGAGAGAGAGAGAGAGAGACTAGGGGTTGAACCCAGGGCCTTCACCCTGAGCTCCATCGCCAGCCATTTTTTATCTTGCGACAAGGTCTCGTTAAATTGCCCAGGCTGAGCTCAAACTTGTGATCCTCCTGCCTCAGCCTCCCAGAGTGGTAGGCTGACAGATGAGCACCACCATGTCCAGCTGTATCTGGTTTCTAATGGGCTCTGTCCTCTTTTCCTGACACCCCAGGATTTCCCAGACCCATGGATCAATGTACCTGGACTACCCATGGCATTATGGAGGTATCTGCCCACAGTCATGGACGTCGAGAATTGGCATCTCAGAAGCTGCTTTACTGCCCCTCACCACCTCACCACATCCCGGACCACCCAGCCCCGGGCCACAGCACAGTGACCACACCCAGGGTGGCGCCAGCCCCAGCACCCTGGGGCAAGGCGCCACTGAAGTATGACTCAGCTGTGCCCAGCATGGCGCATCCTGCTCTACCCCAGAATTCCCACACACCCACACCCGCAACCCCTGCATACATCTCCAGGTGAGCGGCCCAGGCAGGACACCAGACGGCAAGGTTGAAAGGAACCAGAGTGCCCCAAAAAGTCTGGAGCCCAGGGCCTAGGCGGGAGAGATGCGAGGCACGATGCTCTCCTCTCACATCCAAACTCTCCCCAGTTCCAGATGCATAAAACGGAGACCAGGGCGATTCCCAGCCGGACTGAGGTCCCACAGTAGGTCTCTCTCACACACACACACGGCCAGCCTGTTCCTGGCATAAAGAATAACCCAAGTACAGCCAGGTCTGGTGGCACACATCTATAATCTCAGCACTCTGGAGGCTGAGGCAGGAGGATCGCCAGGAGTTCGAGGCCAGCCTGGGCTACATAGTGTGTTCTAGGCCAGCACAGACTACAGGTGAACCCTGTCTCAAACTCCACTTCCAAAAAATAAAATAAAAATAACAAAGTCCTGAAAAGAGGGTTGGAGGAAGTTTTCCTAAGACCACCCAAGGTTCCCAGCAGTGTCATTCACTGTGGACAGAGCCCCACCCAAGGTTTAGGGCAGACTTTGAAAAGTTCCTGAAGATGGATAAGCTCCACATGGACCTCAGGGAGCAGTCAAGTTACCTCAAGGTCTGCACAGAGACTGTCACCCCAGGAACACAGATGCACAGTGCGTATCCCACAGCTGCAGCCCACACGCAACATCTGGGCCCACTTGCAATCAGGCAGGGTGTGGGCATATTTGTGGGGTCCCTGGGTGAACCCCTGAACATCCATCTCTGCTCTCTCCCCTGAAAGCAGGAATCCTCAGAGACACAAGAGGCTGGGCCAGCACAGACAGGCCCGACCCCCAGACACGCCCTGTCACGCATGGACTCTGCGTGCCAGCCCCGGGCCCAGCCAGCAGCTATTTTAGAGCCCCTCTAGAACCATGGGCAAAGCCTGTTGCCATCTGGGGTCTTGAGGGAGCTCCCAGAGGGCACCCTACAAGCACAGGAGGCAATGAGTGCCCTCCTGGACGTCAGAACAAGCTGGCACCAGGCCTCGGGGCCTGAGCCTTCCCAGGACGGCGGCACAGGAACACATGTGCCCATGCTGGCCGGGCAGGGCGTGTGGGGGAGCGGACAGGGCGTGTCCCACACACCTCGCCCCTGAGCGGGGCACCTGTTGGGCACTGCCTTCCAGCTCGGGCTGGCCCAGACAAGACTGCCAAGGACACGAGACCACCGTCACCAGCAGGCAGCTGGTGGGGGCTGGGAAGGGGACAGGGGACAGCCAGCCAAGGGCACCTCCCAGGCATTCAGGAGGCCCTGGGCCTGGGCCCCAACAGAGCTGGGCTGGAAGGTCAGGACTGGGGCTTGGGGACAGCCAAGCAAAGCTGGAACCAGAGGTCCCTTTGGGCAGGCACAGAGAAGTCCAGGTTCAGCCAGGTCACTTCACCCACCTCCTGTAGTGCAAGGGCATGGGGTCCCAGAGCTGACAGGGCTGGGGAGTCAGCCCTCCAGGAGACTCCCAAACCTGGCCCCTGCCCACCAGCATTGCATGAGCTGCTCCTTGAGGGAGCCAGGCGCATCCAGGAGGCCAGACACCCGAACCCCAGGCGCATCAGGGCCCACCAGACCCCGTCCCCAGGAAGCCGTCCCTCCACTCACCCCAACTTGTCAAATACTTGCAAGTGACACCACTTCCCTCTCATCCAGAGAACTCCTGGAGTCCCTTCTCACAGCTTTCAGGCCAAAGCCCAGACGGGGGCCCCATGGGAACCCTGCGCATAGCCAGCCAAACCCAAGCCCAACTGCAAGGCAGGCAGGGACCCTCTCTCTCTGTGCTCCCCAGCAAGTCCCAATAGGTCTCCTGGGGCCGGCCTGAGGGAGACGGTTCAGAGCCGGGCCGCCCTTCCGTCATCCGTAGGGAGCGCCCCAAGACTCTGTGGCCACCACCCCCCAAGCCCCTTCCCGGCTTCCCCCCAAGTCCCCGTCACACCACCCTCGTTGCCAAGAGTTGGAGTCCCCCCCCCAGGCGCACCCCTACTCCGACCCGCGATTCCAGCGCGGAAAAGTTGTCGCCGCTGCCACGCGCAGACCCCTGGGTCCCTCGGCCCCCTCTTGGGTCCGCGCTCGACTTACCATGGGGGAAGGGAACGGGCCATCCCCGAAACGCATGCGGCGAGCGCCCCACTTGCTGCGGGCCGCAGGGCCCCGTGCTTTAAAACCTCGCGG
>NW_022900942.1:4509296-4515327 GCF_012274545.1 Fukomys damarensis | reverse complement strand
CCCTCTCTCTTCCTCTCTCTCTCCCTCTCTCTCATATACACACACCCTGTTCCCAGCTCGGCCCGCTCTCCCAGTTTAGGCCCAACTTCTCCCTCCTCGTCCGGATCCGCGATCCGCGTGGGCCTGTGTCCCGGACTTCTCTGCCCACGCCGCGCGGTTTGGGAAGTCCCAACTCTTATCCTTCCCTGCCTTCCCCTGCTGTTCCGGAGACTTTGCCTCCAGGCCGGGACTCCCTGGTCCGGGGTGCTCTGCCCTGTCCAGGTTTCCTGCCACCCACCTACCCAGGAGCTCTGGGAAAGTCCCAGAGCCCTGTACCCCTGGGGAGCACAGTCCTGGGGCCCTCCTTCCTTCCCTGTGCGCCTGCCCTGCCTCCTCATTCTCCGGCCTCCCCTCCACGAGGAACACGGAGCCATTGTTCCCGGGACCAGGCCCTGCCTCGGGGCCTGGCCCTGTGCCCAGGTGGGGGGCCGGGAACAGGACTCCACACAGCAGGGGCAGGCAGGCAGACGGGGTGCCCCCAGCTCCGGCAGCTCCTTGGCCTGCGCGCTGCCCCTCTGTCAGCCACTCTGTCAGCCGAAGACACTGAAGGAGGCTGACTCCCACAAGGTCGCATTCTGCCACTGGGAATCTGCACCACCAGAGCTAGGTGGGCACTGAAGTGGGAGAGTTCCACTCCATCCTCCACATTTCTGGAATGCTGTCCTGGGCACCCACCTCGGGCAACCTGGGTCCCCACCCTTCCCAAGGATGCTGGGGAGGGGGTGGCCCAGTGGCAAGCCTGGGCAGGGAACTGGACTGGAGGGACAGGTTGGACACCTCTGTGTCACCTCACTTCCCAGAATTCCTCCAGGGTCCCCCTTTTGTCCCTCTCTCCCATGTGGGGTCTCCGTGCAAAAGCCACACCCACCTGCCATTGTGGGGCCCAGGCCTGGGGGCTTCCTGACTTTCTTCCCCTGAGGCTCCTGGGGGAGGCTGGCCCTGCTGCAGGAATCGGCAGGTTGGGGCAGAACCTCCCACTCATAGGGCCCCTGCAAGGAGGATTTGGGGTGGCACAATTCCCCAGCTCAAGGCAGGGCTGGAAGGTGGCCTCCTGAGGATGGAGTTTCTGGGTCGAGTCTAGGACCTACACAGGAATACAGCAAAAGAACGCATTTGCCACCCAGAAGTGGAAAGCGACCTCTGTGTTGTTCAGGCTGGCCTCGGACTTGAGGCATTCCTCTCCTTCAGCCTTCTGCCTGCTGGAATGACAGGCGTGCACCACTGTGCCCTGCTGAACGTGGTCAAGGTATAATGACTGACGTATGTCCTCCCTGAGTCTCTCCCCTCAGGTGTCCTGGCCCTCTGGGCCTCTCTGCCAGCACCAGCTTGTGGGGATTTCCGGAGCCCCCAGCCCTCTGGGTCCCCTGACATTTGCCCCCACAAGGCCCCAGGCTGCAGCTCTACGGGGACCACAGCCACCCAGATCAGAGCTAGCCAAAATGGCCTATTGATTTTTGTGTCTTATCGGGAAAAGGGGGTGAGACCAGGGCCAGGGTAAGGCCAGGTCAAGTGGCCAAGTGGCCCAGGGAACACACAGGCATGTGCACACCTATTTGTTGATTTTACTGATGTCCACTGAGTACCAGCTGTGTGCTATGTGCAGTCTGGGCACTTGGAACACACGGGGAACGAGACAGAAAGAAATCTCCTGGGGCCAACATCTGCTGGGGGGGTTAGGATGCACATGGTCAGCAGTTATGTGAGTTTAAAATGCATAGTGTATTGAGAGCTAAGGGCTGGGGGATGGGAGGATGGGAGAGATAGGGTTGGGGTTAGGTGGAACAAATGCAGCTGAGGCAGGAGCAGACAGATATCTAGCAGGTGCCCAGAACAGCCAGTGCAAAGGCCCTGGGGCACATGTATACACTATTTGAGAAAAAGTGCAGAGCCCAGTTTGATGAGGGTCAGGAGAGGGGTATGGAGTGGAGGAAAATTTAAGTTTCCACTCTTGCTCCCCAACTTTCTAACTGGATGTTTCTGGCCAAGTGTTCGAACCTCTGTGAGCATCAGTTTCTTTATCTGTGACACAGCTCTGTTGGCCGTGGTTGCAAGGCTCAGAGATGCATTTCCAAGGCGGGTCAGGCACACATATCAGCCAGACCAGGTGCATGGGGGACCAGGTAAGGGATCCTGCCAAGGCAGCAGCCCCACAGGTCACCCTGGCTCACACGGAGGGCGCCTGCCGGGCCCCATGGCAACGCTGCACACAGAGACATCAAACAGGCCTGCCGAGGAAGTCCCACGTCACTGTGGTCAGGGTGGCCCCGCCCCACCCAGCCCTGGCTGGCGGCTGGCGCTGTCCCAGGCAGGGCCCCTGCCTCCCGTCACCCTGGTGACTGGCTGTGTTGTGGGCTGTACAGGATCCCCAAGTCCCTACCCCCGCGCCAGACACCACCACTGCCCACATCCGGGGAAGGACATGGTGGTGGCCTCGGCTACTGCCACTAACCTTCCCATCCAACTGCCACAAACGGGTGTCCTGAGCCATGGCCAAGACTGCCTCCTACCTAGGGTTCAGAGGGCTGGAAGGGACCAGGGATCTGCGGGGAAACCCCAGCCAGACACCTCATGTCTCTCCCCTAAAGACGGGACCCAGGGTCACCAGGGGCACAGAAACAGCCCCCACCCTGGGCCTGACTCAGCCAGCATGGATGACATCAAGGCCTGGCCGGCCACCGTGACCTGGCACCTCGCCAAAGCTGGGACAGGGGCCGCCCTAAAGTGTCCCATGGGCCTGGACTCTGCAGGGTTGGGTCCGGCATGTGGAGAGTTAAGGAGGAGCCCTTCTCGGGGTCTCCCCTCTTCATCCCATCCCCCCTTTTCCCGGGGATTTCGGGCCCCAGCCCCTCTGACGTCACTGGGATTGCTATGGCAACCGGTCGAAGTTCCCAAATAAAATTACCGCGGGCGGGTTAAGTTTCCTAGGACTCAGCCGCCGGGTAAACAATGGCGGTGCAGGCGGGGCAGCCGGGCTGTCTGCGTCCTTCACCCCAACTTTGTGAGGACCCGGGGGGACCTCCAGGCTCGCCCTTCCCTCCTAAGATCCGAGAATCCCGAAACCCTGAGGGCGCGGGCACACGACAGGGACAGCGAGGCCACCCTGAGCTGGGGGGTTGGCTAGGGGTCCCTGCAGGGAGCAGAGGGGAGACCCCAACACCCAGCTCGCTCGCCCCGCCCCCGGCCCAGCTGCGGCGGCTCCCAGCTGCCCGGCTCCCACATCTGGCGGCCTCGCACTTCCTGTCGCCTGGCGGCCTGGAGCAGGGTAAAAATAACCCGCACCCCCCCATTCCGCTGGCGTAGACGCGGAGCCTTGGCCGGGAAGGGCCAGGGGAAGGGGAGGTGTGAGCCCGAGCCTAGTATAAGGGAGAGGTCACTAGGCGCAGGGGAGACGGCACCATACGGTCCCGCTGCACCCCGGGGAAGAGAAGCTGCAGCCCTGGCAGGCCAGCTTCCAACGCAGTCACCCACTTAACTATTCAGACAAGTTCCAAAAAAAACCCTGGCCTCAATTTATCTGTCTGCAAAATGGGAGATGAGAAGTAGTACCCACTGCAACACACGTCTGCTCAGTCTGGGGTTGCACCTCAGTGGTGAGCACTTGCTTAGCTCCTGCAAGGCCCTGGACTCCATCCCCAGCACTACAAGAAACAAAAGAAAAATGCACTTATTCCATTTTTATCTTTTCTCCATCCCAGGGGACCCCTGAGAATCCCTCCAAGTGCAGTTACCACATTAAATACAGAACCGGGGGCCGGGGGTTTAGCTCAGTGGTTCTGCCGCCTGCCTCACAAGTACAAGGACCCAAGTTCGATCCCCGGTACCAAAATAAATAAATAAATACAGAACCAGGCTGGGCATGATAGTGCATGCCTGTAATCCTAGCATTCAGGAGGCTGAGGCAGGAGGATTGCCTCAAGTTTGACTTCAGCCTAGGCTACATAGTGAGGTCCTGTCTCAAAAAAACCAAAACCAAACAAACGAGAAAGCCACTTCCATTTTAAAGAGGTCTTTAAAAGTATAAATGATTCTCATGCAATATTTGGAGCAATGATAATTTTAAAATTCTTTTACTAAAAAAGGGTACTTGTTCTGCATCTGAAATTTAAATTTATCTGAGGCCAGGGATTTAGCTCAATGGTTCCACTGCCTGCCTTGCAAGCGCATGGTCAAGTTCCATCCCGGGTAGCTAAATAAATAATAAATCTGGATGCCCTTTTTTTTTCTTTTTGGTTAAATCTGTCAACCATACCCCACGACCCCATCCTCTCTCCACCAGCCACGCTGCTTGGGTCACCCCTTGGCCCTTCTGCCTTTCCATAGTCTCTAGAGGAGGTCTCCTCCCATCCTCCCAGAGCCTCCATAGTTCCCACCTATTTCTGCTTCTTCTTCTTTTTTTTTTTTTTTTTTGGTACTAGGGATCATACTCAGGACCTTGTGCTTTCAAGGCAGGCAGCAGAACCACTGAACTAAATCCCCAGCCCTGTTTCTGTTTCTTTATGCTCACTTTTGCCATCCAAACTCCTGACTGCCCTCCCAGAATGCTTTTAACTTTCTTCAGATTTTTTCTGATACCAGGATTCATCATCAGCCCTTTAAAAAATTTTATGTTACACACACACACACACACACACACACACACACACACACACTTATATATCCCCCAGATAGGGTGTCCCTAGTCACTAAATTTCCTGAGCTAGGATCCTGAACTTGAGATCCTCCTGCCTCAGCCTCCCAAATTGCTGGGATTACAGGTGTGGGCCACTACATTGGACAGAGAATTCTCCAAGAATCCTTCCACAGCTCCCCACTGTGCCCTCTGCCTTGTGATTCTTCAGGAACCCAATACACCTTTTTCTTACCTCCTACATTTGCGTGACTGATTCCATGATTTGAGTATATGGAACTTTTGGGGGGCATTGGTGGGGATGGAATCTCAGTCTTCCAGCAGACTAAGTATGCACTGTATCAGTGAGAGGCACCTGAGCACCTGAAACATTTCATTTCTTTTCTTCTTGTTTTGCTTTTTGGTTTATTTCACTTTGCTATGTAGCTCAGGCTGGCCTGGTTCTGTGTAGCCCATGCTGGCCTTAAATTAATGGAGATCCTCCTGCTTCAGCCTCCTCCCACACCCTGCTTGCCTTTTTTTTTGTACCGGGGATTGAACTCTTGAGCTTGTGAGGCAGGCAGCGGCACCACTGAGCTAAATCCCTGCTTGCATTTCTGAAACATTCCAGAGGCACTCTAGTGCAGTGGACACCAGGTGAGTGGGACCGTCGGGGGTGCGGGGACAACCTGAGTAAGGCCCCAGCCCTTGGGGACCTGAGGGGCACAGCAGTCAGAAAGGGGTTGGTGTGGCTGGAGGGAACAGCCTTCAGCAGCCTGTGTCCAAGCCCCAAGGAGGCCCAGGCCCGCAGGCCTTCCCACCCAAGCTCCAGGGTGGGTTTGACATACCTGGTCTCTGGGAAGAAGCCTCTCATACCTGACTGCCACCAGGAGAGGATGCGCCCTTAGAGAGGAACTTGGGTGTCCGAGTCACCCTGCCCTGGGCTTGGCCTCCTCTGTCAGAGAAGTTGACATTCTGTGACTCAGTTTCCCTATCTGGGACCCATTCGAGGGCTCTGGCAAACACAAAATCCATGACATAAGATTCACAGGTGCGAGAACAGGGTTTGGAACATAGACTTACTCATTAAATATTAGCTACTTTGGTGGTGGGGGGCCGTTCAGGCCACACAGCAAAAAGCCAAAGATCACCGTTACCATGACATCCAGCTCTCCTGATCCCCCTGTTCCAGCCCCAGGCTGCTCCCCAAATCCATCTAGGGAAATGGCGTAGATTTGAATCCCTCGTCTGGGGATTCCGCCTGTGCTCAGCCTAGCGGGAGGGACTCGAACCCAGGTCCGAGGCAGCGCCCCGTAGCCAGGCAACGCGCTGTTTGTTGTCGGGGGCGGGGCGTCGGTGACTCAGCGCGGCCTGACGGCGGGGCGG
>NW_022900942.1:4508678-4509236 GCF_012274545.1 Fukomys damarensis | reverse complement strand
CCCACCCCATCCCACCCCCACAGGGTGCAGGGAAGCGGCAGGTCGGCCCGCGTCGGTGCCCTGGGGATCCCGGCTGCTCCCTCTTGGTCTGGGCTTCCAAGTACGTGCCTCAGTTTACCCAGCAATCGGTGGAAGTGTTTCCGCAGGATGCAGTCACTTCCGGTTGGTGAATGCAAGAGCAGCTGGCATTAGGACTCAGTGCCATTTAAGGTCCCCTTTTTGTTTTTGTTTTTGAACCCAGACCTTCACCCTGAGCTAGGTCCCCAACCTTCTTTTTTTATTGTTAAAATTTGAGCCACAGCTGGGCTCGAACTTGCGATTCTCCTTCCTCAGGCTCCCAGAGTGCTAGGATGGCAGGCGTTCGCTACCTCGCCTTTGCGCTAACCCTACAACCTCCTGGAGCCTAGGTTTCCGCATCAGTTAAGGGGACATAGCAAGAACAGGCACAGGGACTCCAGGCATCCAGAAGTTGGGGGCCAGCCATCTCAGCGCCCCTGTCTGCTGTCTGTGCAAGGACGCCGTGGACAACCCCAAAGGAGGGTGCGGGCCGCTGCCCTG
>NW_022900942.1:4508044-4508606 GCF_012274545.1 Fukomys damarensis | reverse complement strand
CAGCGGCCGCTGAGGTGGGTCGGGCACCGAGGCCCCCGGGTTCCCGGGAGCCTGGTCTGGGCCTGCAGGCGCCAGCCTGTTTCCGCCACGTCTGTGAAAAGCCGCCCTCCACATCCCTGCGTCCCTGGGGAGGGAGTGCCAGGCCCCAGGGGCACTCACTGGTGGTCACACAGGCACACGCGGGCAAACTGAGTCACGCCATCCCAGAGGAATTCTAGAAAGAGGCCTCATTCTGAGCGCAGGACAGCAAGCGGGAAGAGAAGGTGCGGGGTGCACCCAAGATTTGGGACCCCTCCGGCTTCCCCAGTTTGGGTGTGGGGAGACAGACGCCAGAAGGGAAGAGCTGGGCACACCATAAGGTCGCAAAATCTGAGGGGCACCCAAAAAGTCAGCAATCAAGATGAAACTAGCCGGGTGTGGTGGCGCACACCTGTAATTCCAGCACTCTGGGGAGGCTGAGGCAGGAGGATTACTGCGAGTTCAGAGCCAGTCTGGTACAGTGAGTTCAGGTATAGTGAGTTCAGGGCCAGCCTGAACTACAAAGGAAGACCCTGTCTCAAAA
>NW_022900942.1:4502838-4507985 GCF_012274545.1 Fukomys damarensis | reverse complement strand
AACAAAAGGACCCCTGTACAAAAAAAAAAAAAAAAAAAAAACCCAAAGAAAGAAACTTTATTTACCTTTTGCAGCACTAGGGACTGTACCCAGGCTTTCTCACTGAACTGCACCCCGGCCCTTTTTGTTTTTTGTTTTGAGACAACGTTTGGCTGTGTTGTTCAGCTGCCCAGGAAGGGCTCAAATGTGGGATCCTCCTGCCTCAGCCTCTCAGAGGCCTGGAATTACAGGTGTGCATCACCACATCTAGTGAGATTAGATTTTTGTATTAGGCATGTTTGCAGTACGTGGTGATCTCGTCCCTCGTGGGGAGTCGGTGCTGTGTGTAGGACACATCTCAAGTCTTTATTCATCTCCTCTGTCCTTGGTGCCGCATCTCTCGTTCCCTTCCCTTTGTAAAAGCTCTATTCCCATTCTTTGCTTCTTTTCATCCCTTTCCCTCCCCCCCCATTTCTTGGTCCCCTTCCCGTTTGAAAAAGATCTCCCTACTTCCTATTATCTATCTTTTATCTGCTCATTATTTATACTTAAGGTTTCTATGTAAGAGAAACTTGCAATGTTGAAGCTTGCATGTCTGTTTTATTTCACTTCGCATTATGGTTTCAAGGTGCATCCATTTACCTATGAATGCCTCAAGTTTATCCTTCTTTTTAGCAGAGTAGTACTCTATTAAAGTGAATTATTTTTAAATACAAGCTTTATTGATATGTAATTCACATACTAAGCCAAGTGCGGTGGCACACACCTGCCATCTCAGGACCTGGGAGGCTGAGGCAGGAGGATTGCTTCGAGGTCAAGGCCAGCCTGAGCTACACATGTGAGACCCCATCTCAAAACAATGAAGTAAAACGAACAAAAAAGATAACAACCACAACAAAACATGCCCAGGGAAGACAGGTAGACTTTATCTCACAAATAACTGAGGAACAGAGAAGCCAGCAGGATGTGGAATACTTAGGCTGGGGGGGAAGTGTTCAAAAGTGACAGGTTCTATAGAGAGGTTAAGGACAGCAAGGCTGAAAGGGGATTTAATGTGGCTGCTGTGTCGTGGTGTGATGGGAGGTCACCTGAGGCGTAATGAGAGGGAAGGTGGCAGAGGCAACGTCTAAGAATCATGCTGGGGGCCGCACATGGGCCGTGAGTGACTTACCAGAAGTTTAGGGGCCACATTAAAAAAAGGAAAAAGTGGAACTTCATTTATTCATTGAAGTACTGGGGGTTGAACCCAGGTTCCTCACAGCGAGGTACATCCTCAGCCTGGTTTTATTTTGAGACAGGGTCTCCTTAAATCACTAAGTTGCCCAGGCCAGGCTTGAACTTTCAATCTTCCTGCCTCAGCTTCCTAGACAGCTGCCTTCTCACTTCATTTTATTTATTTGTTTATTCGGTTGTTTGAACACAAGATCTCCCTATGTAGTCCAGGCTGGCCTTGAACTCACTATGTAGCCCAGGCTAGCTGCGAACTCACAGCGACCCTTCTGCCTCAGCCTCCTGAATACTGGGAATACAGGTGTGCACCACCATGCCCGGCTTCACTTTACTTTAAATTCAGACTCCTCATTGGCTATCAAGGGATAGCATAACCTCCCCTCCTCAAGAAGTCTTCCCATGTTGCTCCCAATCCCCCAGGCCAGGCCCTGTCCCTTTCCTGAAATCCCCCGTTTCTAGCTGTCAGTGCTGAAAACTGTCACGTAACCCACCATCTCCGTGACTCTCCCCACCCCACCCCTGCTGATGGTGGCAGGCAGGTGAAACATCTGCTGCGTTCTTTGGCATCTCGGGGATATGGTAATTATCATCATATTGATTCAATAGGTATCAGCCAAGGCCTTCTTCCAGGTGTCACATCAGTAATGGAGTTCTGGTCCCAAACTAGAGGCAGTGGAGCTCACCTATAATCCCAAGACTCTGGGAAGCTGAAGCAAGAGGATCCCAAGCTCAAGCCCAGCCTAGGCAATTTGGAGACTTCGTGACTCCCTCTCTCAAAGGGCTGCAGATGCAGCTCAGCGCAAAGGCTCCAGGCTTAATCCCTAAATTCTCAGTACAAGAAAAAAATAATAATAACGAGGAGAAGAGGAGGAGGAGGAGGAAGAGGAAGAAGAAGAAGAAGGATAAGGAGAATAAGAAGGTGGTGGTTCCGGATTTGACACAAGTAGAAGAGACAAAGAACAACATAACATCTAGTGTGTTCAAAGGTTACAAGTATTTGGGGGAAACATAGCAGGAGAGAGAAAGGAGAAACCTTGGATTGGAAAGAAAGGTCCTAGTGCACTGTCACTGTGATAGTGACCTTGAAACCCTAGGCACTTGTGGGGAGAAATCCCTTTGGGAATGGCAGTTGTGCAAAGGCCCTGGGACTGAACTATGCTGGCTGGGTGTGAGACCTGGTGTGAAGAGCAGAGGGAGGAACAGCGAGGAAAAGAGCAGAGGAGAGCAGGAAGGAGACAGTGCAGAAGGTCACATCAGGTTTCCAGTGTGGAGAAAGGGGCACGAGGGAATTCAGGTGAGGGACAAGTAGAAACAATGAATGCTTCTGGGCAGAGAAGGAAAGGACTTGGGGTTCACAGCTGCCCTCTGGCGGCTGCAAGGGGAACAGACTGCTGGGAGTAGGAAGGCCCAAGAAGTGGCAGGACTGGACTTCAGGGGACAGGATGGGGCTTGGACCAGCAGGGCCTTGAGACGGCAGGATTCTAGATACATCTGGGAGGAGCAGGGTTTGGAACAGGTGTCGGGAGCTGTTCCTTCCCCTGGGACTGAACCCAGGGCCTTTGCATTGAGCCACACCCTCAGCCCCCTCACACCCATTTTTTTAATTCCTGGGTATCTGAACTCAGGGGCAGCACCACTGAGCTAAATTCCCAGCCCCCTTAGCCCTTTTTATATTTTATTGAGATAGGATCTTGCTAAGTTGCCCAGGTTGACCTTAAGTTTGGGATCTTTCTGCCTCAGCCTCCCTGAGTGCTGAGATCACAGGTGTCCACTGCCACGCAGGGCGGCCGCTGGCATTTCAGGAGGCAGGGCAGATGGGGAGAGAGGCCAGCCCTGCTCTGTCGTTCAGGGAATGAGGTGAGAGCCTAGGCTGGTGTGAGACTCATGAAGCTCCTCCTGCCACAGCCTCCCAAGTGCTGGGATGACAGGGGTACACTACCACGCCTGCCTCTCCTGGCTGCTCCCTAGGAGCATGAGGGACACATACATGGGGCAGACACGGGCACCACCCAAGACCCTAACCAGCCCTCCCAGTGTCCCATAGCTGCAGCCTTGGGGGACCCTGGCGACTGGGGCTGTGTGATGATGGAGCTACTCACATTGGGGTCCCCCGGTGGCTGGGGGGGGGAAGTCTGTAGGGAGAGGACCAGGACGAGGCTATGAGTCACAGCCTCATGAGTCAGCACTGGCAGTGGCCCCAGGCCGGAGACTGGGGGGGACAATTCCCACGCCCCAAGGAACCAGGAGGCCAGCGCTGGGACTTCCCCACGCTGCTCCCATCCTGGGCGGGCTCCGAGGTCGCTCAGAGAAGTTGGCGTGAGAGTCTGTGGGTGGACGGGCCACCGGGGCAGGGCACAGGATCCCGCTTTCCCGAGATGACCCAGCTCAGGAATGCGAGGCTGCCGCCCTGCGGCACGAAGGACTACAACGAGGCGCGCAATGATTGGAGGGCGGGGCGCTTGGAGACGAGCGCTAGGGGGCGGTATTCAGGGGGAGTCCTGCCTCGTGGGGCCTCTCCTACCGCCGTGGCAGCGGCAGACCCACTGGGGGGAGAGGGGGTACGAGTGGCGAGTCCTCCGTGCTGTGGACTCCGGCCTCTGCTGCTCCCTACTGGTGGCTGTTAGGCACCTGCAGCCAAGCCAGGGCGCAGATGGTCAGACAGGAGAAAGGCCTGGCACAGGAAAGCTCTGAGGCTGCCAGGCTGTGCTGTCCTGGGCTAGGCGCTGGCCCTCTCTGGTCCTATACGTGCTAAGGACAAGATTCCTTTGACTGGCTCGCGGGGAAGAGGCTGAGACAATGTCAGTCTTCCTGGCACTAGGAAAGAGTGTCCAAAAGAAAGATGAGGGCACAGACTACCATGCCCCCCATAGAATGGAAAACGAGGCTTTTCTGTGTCTGTGGATGGGAATGAATCCCATGTATTCCGGAGCGTCCCCTTTTCTAGTCAGCACTAGGGACAGGATGAAAGAGGGACATCAATAGAGCCCAGTGTGTTGCCACGGTGTCATCCCAGCATGCAAGAGGATGAGGCAGGAGGATCCCTGAGAGTATGAGCCCAACCTGAGCTACACAGTGCCCTCTTTGCTTGTGTGTGTGTGTGTGTGTGTGTGTGTCCCTCTCCTACCCCAGGAGTCTTCCTGTCTGGGGGTGCTAAGCATGGTGCAGGACTGGATCCCACTAATTTCTTGGCGCCTGAGAACAACCACCTCTGGGCCAGCTAGAGCTCAGCTTTCTAACTGGAAGATCAGAAGTGGGGAGAAATTGAGAGTGGGTGCTAAAGGGAGGTGAGGGTTAGGGCCACATAGGGCAAGGCTAAGAGGCAGGGCCTGGGGCTGAGCAGGACTCGCGGTCTCTCCATCCCCTCTGAGGCTGGGGGGGGGAGCAAAAGGGGAGATGATGGGTCCGCTGCTGCAGCCAGGCCTGTCACAGGGCTGTGGGGGTGCACTGGGTTTGGGTGTACATCTCTGGAGGATTCTGAGAGCCCCCACATCCTGTGTCAGGCCTATGTCTAATGGTCCCAGGTCCCCGTGTCCCCAAGGGTCCCTGAAGTTTGGCTGTGTCCTAGGGTCCCTCTGGTGCTCTTGGGACCTTCTGGGGACCTTGGGACTGTTGTATGAGCCTCATCTTCTACTTCTGGCCTGTGTGGCCTGGGGTGGCTCCGTGTGCATTTGTGTGGCTGTGAACTCTGTGCATGGGGTCGTGCCGTCACTGTGCACTTGACCAGTATGTCCCCGTGGGCCTGTTCTGTGTGCGGGGTGTGTTTTGGACGCCTGGCTCTCTGAAGGACTTGTCTGCTTCCCTGGACTCCGGTTGTACGGATCCCTCCTGTCCCTTGGGCTCCCAGCATCTCGCGTGGGTCTGGGGCTCCCTGGCGTCTCTCCGCGAGTGGCGGGTGTCGCGGGCCCTCATGTCCCGCAGCTCCCCCCCCACGGGTGGCG
>NW_022900942.1:4477720-4502022 GCF_012274545.1 Fukomys damarensis | reverse complement strand
TCTCGGGGCGCAAGGAGGGGAGAGGCCCGGCCGGCGCGCGCCCCCAGCCAAGTTCACGGCGCTCGGGCCTGGCTGTCCTCGGGCTGTCACTAAGGCGACCACTGCAGGGTAGGACCGAAGCTAAGGCTTTGTGAACAGCTGCCCGCCGCCGTCCAAAACTGGCCCTAAAAAGGAATAATGGCCCAGGACACCGCTTAGGAGTCCTTTTGCGGCGACAGGGAGCCTTCCACAGGGACCTCACCCTGGAGCGGGCCCTGAGGGTGGGGTGGGGGCACACCTTATTGGTTACTGGGGCCGAGGAAAAAGCCCCTCTTCTGTCCCCCATCTCGGCTACCCCTCCCCCGTTACTCACAGATACACTTGCAAAGCCAGTCAGAGAGAAGACCCCCAAAGTCATGCACTATACACAGGCACATACTGTCCCTATGAATTCTTCTGTCACCCCAAGGAGTGCGGATACACGTGCACACCCACAGTGATGTGGCCACGTGGGCACACACATCACTTACAAGGGCTGGGATGTCCGGGCTGACAACGCCCGTGAAACGCCACACTGCAAAAGGCATTCACCACCCATAGCGGCCACAGTGTGGGACGCGCTTGAGCAGAGAACACAGAGACGCAAAAGCCTGCTGTCACATGGTCACCCACAAACTGTCGCCCAGAGTAACTGACAACTACAGATCTCTGAGGTGCCAACACAGGCACACAGATACACCATTATCCACACTCCACACGACTCAAGACACAGACAAATTTATGTGCCTTCAAAAGCAAGGACATATCTCCTTCCCCTCAGCAGTACCAGGCCCACAGAAATGCCAGCATGTGACAGCAGGTCACTGGGGTCTTCTGCTTTTGTTTTTTGAGTCAGTCTCACCAGACTGGCCTTGAACTCCCAGCAATCTTCCTGCCTCAGCCTCCCCAGTGCTGGGATTACAGGTGTACACCTCCGTGCCCAGCAGTCACTGGGATCTTGACACACACACACACATACGAAGCTTCCAGGAACACAGCTGTACACTCTGACACATAGCTGTCCACAGTACAACAGACTACTAGAATCCACAGTGACACTGCCACCCATAAAGGAACACTTTCAGGGTCCTACACCTGTGGTCATGCACCCTAACACTCGACTGCATCCGACACTTGAACCCCTATGGCTATACTGGCATGCACACAGACATACCATGGGCACACTGGCATGTACAGCCCCTCAGGGAAGCCGCACCTGGGTATAGAGATTTGTCACCTAGATAGCCACAGTGCAATACTTTTGGGGGGCCGGTACTAGAGATGGAAGCCAAGGCTTTGAATGTGCTAAGCAACTGCTTTACCATTGAGCTGCATCTCTGGCCCTTTGTATTATTCTGAGACAGTCTTGCTAAATTGTTAAATTGCCCAGGATGATCTCCATCTTGATCATCCTCCTGGCTCAGCCCCCTGAGTAGAATACTTGTTTATTCAGCATCTATTCTGTGCCAGGCAGTTTTTTTTTCCCCCGGTTCTGGGAATTGAACTCAGAACCTTTCGCTTGCCAGGCAGGTGTCGCACTGCTGAGCTACATCCCGGCCCTGGGATGTGCCAGGCAGTTTTAACACCAGGGATAGAGCTCTGAGTGATGGCAAAACCTGGGGCTTCTCAAAGCTAACATTTTACTGGGGAGTAGGACCAGGGCAACACCATCCATGGCTGACACACAGATTACTGTCAAACACAGTGACAATAGATGCCAGACATCTACTACGCTGGCTCACACGTCAGCCTTCGATTACACACAAAATTAGCCTGACAGACACCCACAGCACACTGACATGCATACACAAACAAAAGCCCACATGCTCACATCCACACATACACCTGGCAGAGAGACAGCCACCTACTACAGAGTACACCCACCTGTACTGGCAGACACCCACAAAATCCTGAATAGCCCAGCAGAGCACCTCAGATGGAGTCCCCCACTGATGCAGGCACAGGCAAACGGAGCCCACCTTGACCTGCAGCCAGGGTCACCCTGCACCAGGATCCTCAGGGGGTACTGGGGATTGAACCCAGGGCCTTCACACTAAGGTACATCTCTTGCCCTTTTTGATCTTTTGTTTAAGACAGTGTCTTGCTGAATCCCTAAGTTGCCTAGGCTGGACTGGAACTTGCAGTCTTCCTGCCTCAGCTTTCCAGAGTGCTAGGATTACAGTGAGCCACTGCACCTGGTTGTATTTCCCTTTCACCCAGGTCCTTCATGGCCTCCAGCTTCAACCGATGAGGAGCAGGACCCTTCTCATCTCCTCCAGCTCTGGCCTCATCCCTGATGCGTGGGGAAGGAAATTGCAGCTCCCAGCCCACTGCCACCCAGGGGAGCTCGAGGGGCCAGATGAGCCCCTAGCCTGAGGGCTGGCATGGCAGACTAGCATCTGAAAAAGAAGCCTGGAGCTGCGCTGGGAGGGAGGGGTGGGAACCTATGGAGCCACGCAGGTGTCATTGAAATGAGGAAGTTCAGATTGCCAGTCTGGACAGCCTGGGTCACCAGTGTAAACCCCACGGAGACATCCATGGGGCTCTTCCAGTGACTTCACCCTCAAATGAGCTCTTTGTCTTCCAAGTCCTGACTACTACTCCCTTCTGTCTCCTCTCCCCCGGCTGTTCAAAGGCGTGTGTGTGCGTGGAGCACACACACACACACACACATACACACATATGGATATTGCACTCTGGTACACACAGACAGCGCAGGACTTGAGTACAAAGGGTTGCAGCTGGCCAACATTCCCAGTTGCTGTGGGATGGGGCGAGGGGTCTCTGGTGGAGCTCTGAAAGCCACCTCAGCCCTGCGCCTGGGCCCACTAGCGGGAGTGGGGAGAGACAGAATCCCAACTCTCTCCCAGGCACTGCAGGAGTCTAGGCATAGCCTGATCCCAGCTCGGGAGCCCCCAGAGTCCCCAAAAAGAGTTCAGAGAAGGGGTGAGGGGTGGGTGACAGGCAACTCAGTCACTAGGTACAGGGAAAGGTCGGAGTGTAGGGCCAGACGCTCACAGCTGATCCCAACAGTGGGAGACAGGCGCACGCACAGCGCGGGAGCCCGATCACAGGAAGGCACAGTCAGACTCAGACTGCGACCCCGGGGACAAAGAGACAAGCAGACTCCGACAGATGCGGAGGGCGGGAAGCCTGCGCAGCACAAGCGGACAAAGAGACAGGCAGACTAGGCGGGACCGGGATCGCCTTCGCCCCGCCCTCGCTCAAGCCACACCCACCCCAGCAGAGTCCGTGCCCACGCCCCGCCCCGAAGTCCCGCCTCTTGACCAAGCGCCGGCTCCGCCTTCTGACCGGCCAGACCCTTTGCCCTCAGTCGTCCCCAGGTGTGGGTGGACCTCGTGCCGGCCTTTCCGCTTTCTGCAGGGCAAGGTCAAAACCCTGTCAGGAATGTCAGCAGCCCGAAGTTCTCCTTCCCAAAGATCCGCACCCACACTTCCCGTGGCCAGAGTGGTTTTTCCCTTATAGGCCCCCAGCTGGATTTGAGGGGGTTGAGTTTGGGGTCCAGCCCCGTGCAAGCCTATGGGGGGACTCTGGAGGGAGCATCCTGGGGACAGTACTGGACTAAGTGGGTGGCTCACGGGCTGGGGAGGAGCCTCGGTTGGTGGCACGTCTCCAGGGCCAAGGGCAGGACTAGGGTCTGGAGAGGCGTGCTGGGCATTTTGGTGCTACCAGGCTGCAGTGAGGCATTGTGAGAGTCATCCAAGGTCAGCATACCTGAGATTCCTGATCTGCTTTGAGGTCACTCCAGGAGCTTTCTTTGGGGCTCAGTGTGCCCTTTGGTGCAGTGATGGGGCTAAGGTTGTTATTATTTTGCCATGCGAGTGCTCGCTCTGCCACTAGGAAATATGACCCTTGGCTTCAGGAGTCCCCAGACCTTGGCACGGCTTGGCTAGCAAGAAGACTTGGGTACAGGGAGAGGGAGTGGGCTCTCAGCCCTTGGAGGCCCCTGGAGTGGGGCTGGATCCCTTTGAGGAGAAATGGGAAGGGGACACGCGGATGTTCTGTGCACCCATGTCAGGGTCAGGCTAACCCCATCACCCACGGGTGCCCTCTCTGGTCCTCCCAGTCCAGTCAGGGACTCTCCAAAGATCCCCAGGTAGTTGCTAGGTATTCATAAACAACCTTGCCCAGCATAGGTGAAAACCTAGAAAGCACTACATTGTATTAAAATAGCTTGTTTATCAGGGATGCAGGAAAGCATTACATTGTATTAAAATGACTTGTTTATCTCCCCTTGTCCATGTCCCAAGGCCAGAGCAGGAGGGCTGCCAGACATCCTGGTGCCGGCTGCAAAATCTCTCCTCCCTCTCTGTAGACTCTGTAGTCTGAGACCCCCAACCTGGCTGGGGGGCTGTGGGGAGGGGGAATTCCTTTCCAATAACTGAATGCTGCCTGTCACTGTTTGTCTATTGCTTGTCCCAGATGTAGGGGCACACAGTTGGCAACTCATAAACTGCTTGCTGGCTTAACTGAATCAAGGAACCATAACCCCTCTCTGGTCCCCATCACTCAGCCTGGGTCCCTGCCCCCTGCTGCACCCCTCTTCAGGTCCTTGAGATGCTGCGAAGGGTTTGGGGGAACATTCAACCTGTCGGTGAGTTTGGACAACTCAGGCAAACCATCGACCGTTGAGTGGACCCCGAGGCCTGGACCTGCCGTCCTCCTGTCCTGAGCCCTATCTTCCAGATCTGGGGTAACCTGCCTTAGGCCACAGTGAAGGTCACAATCAACATTCATTGTTGTCGGTGGGTTGTGGGGACCAAGGCCAGACCCACCGGGAGATGAATGTCACTGTGGCTGGGCCATACACAGCCTGGGGGGCGCGAGACTCTGCCCCAGACGCTCAACCCTGGGAAGAAAAGGCTGGTGTCTGCAATTTTACCCCCCCAGTACTGGGGGTTGAACATGAGCTGCATCTCCAGCTCTTTTTTAACTTTTATTTTGAAACAGGATCTTGCTAGGTCCTTAAATTACCACAGCTGGGCTCCGATTATGATCCTCCTGTCTCAGCCTCTTTAGAGAGCTGGGTGAAGAGACAAGTGTGTGCCACCAACCCCAGTTTGGTGTCTGTGACTTTGATACACACAGATTGGATCAGGGAATAAATGCTGGAGTGCTGGGTGTAGGGGAATCAGACTGGGGACCCAGAGGCTGAAAAACCCTTTCTAAAAGGGCATGGTGAGTTTTGCTCAATAAAGTTTTCTTGGATGGCTGGGTGGACAGATAGGGGAATGGACTGTGAATGTGCTATGGATAGATGAGCGGATGACTGATGGATGAACAGATGGGTGGATGGGTGGATGATGGAGGATGGGTAAGTGGATGAGGGCATGGTGGGTGGATGCGTGGATGGGTGGGTAGGCGGGTGGATGGAGTGTGCAGACAGACAGCATGACTTCTTCCCTCAGCTGCGTTGATCCGGGTGCCTGGAGGTCTGTGGGTGTCACTCCTGGAAACACCCCACCTTCTGAGACCGTCCCCCCCTGAGGTCTCCTTTGATTGGAAAGGATCAAAGATCTGCAGGTGGTAGGGGTCCCCCAAGAGAGGAACCTGTGGAATTACACCCCAGCTACCCCACTCCTGCCCCAGGGATTTCCATCTCACCCCCCTCCTCCCTGGATCCCCAGCCCTGGTCTTGGGCCACCTCTGACAGCCTTGCCTTTATAAATCCTCCCACCCCATCCCCAGCTTGGTGGGTTTATGCGGAGACAATGAGGTGTGAACGCTCCAAAAGAGAGGTCAGCCCCGTCCCCACTCAGGGTCAGGGACGCGTCCTTCCTTCCAGAGACAGCCAGGTAGCTGCATGGCCTCACCCCAAGAGCCCAGGGGAAGAAAGAAATTACTAAGTTGCTGGTAACCTCAGCTGTCTTTAGGGCAGAGTTCTCAGCCATCACCAGGCCCATCACCCCAGGGGAGGCTGGAGGGGAGGCCTCCCAAGAGTAGCAGCCCCCCCAATGACCTGGCTGGTGTGAGTGGGCTGTGAGTGCCCCCTGCAGCCATCCTGTCTCCCTGACCCCCTTAGGACTCCCTGTGGCCCTGGCACAGCCCCCTGCAACTTTAGGAGCCGCCCCCAGCCCTTCCTCCCCTCCCAGCCCTCTCCTAGGTAAAAGGAGAGAAGCAGCCCAGACTCTGAGGCCCCAAGGCTTGGTAGAAGAGGAGGGAGGGTGGAGGTCAGGGCTGAGCAAGGAGCCTGGGCCAGGCAGGCTTTTTGCCCTCGGCCCTTGCTTAGCCCTTGTGCACCAGCTATGGGCACTTTTGACCTGTGGACAGACTACCTGGGGCTGGCACACCTCATCGGGGCTCTCCGTGGGGAAGAGGAGCCTGAGGCCAGGGTGGACCCCCACCCTGAGCTTCCGGTGACCACAGCTCCAGAACCAGAGGGCCCCAAACTGGGCCCAGAACCCCCAGCCGCCCCTGAGCGCCTGTGCTCCTTCTGCAAGCACAACGGCGAATCACGGGCCATCTACCAGTCCCACATGCTGAAGGATGAGGCAGGCAGGGTGCTGTGCCCCATCCTGCGTGACTACGTGTGTCCCCAGTGTGGGGCCACCCGGGAACGCGCCCACACCCGCCGCTTCTGTCCGCTCACCGGCCAGGGCTACACCTCTGTCTACAGCTATACCACTCGCAACTCAGCTGGCAAGAGGGTGTCCCGGCCTGACAAGGCGAGGATGCAGGACACCGGCCACCACTGCCGAGTAGGAGGTGGTGGAGGAGGAGGAGGAGCAGCAGCAGCAGCAACAGCAGGTGCAGTGCAGGTGGCTGGGGACTGATGTGGAAGGGACTTGTCTCAGGCTAGTGGTGGAGCCGCTTGGGGCCTCTGCAATAACTGCAGCACTCACCCCACAGGGCTTAGGGGGGCACTGGGTAGAGCTTAAAACAGCATCTAGATTGGGCATGGTGCTGGACACCTATAATCCCAGTACTCAGGGGCTGAGGCAGGAGGGTTGCCTGAGTTACAGCCTAGCTCGTACATAGTGAGTTCCAGGCTAGCATGGACTACAGAGCAAGACCGTGTCTCAAATAAAAATAAATAAATCAATAAAACAGCATCTAGAAATGTTGCCACAGCAGGGAACCTGGAACTGGCATCTGCTGTTTGGTCTTAGCAAGCCGTTCTCTCTCTCTGGGCTGTCCTCTTCCAGATCTGGGGTGGATCTGCCAGGAGGTCATGGGGCAGGCACAGGGGTACAGTCCGCCAGTAAGTATAGTGGGGACGAGATCGTATTAGCAGTTAGGAGCTGTATGATCCAGAGAAGTTGCTCAGCCTCTCAGCACTCTGATTTTATCTGTTAGCTCACTGTCCAAATAAGTCTCATGGGCTGGCTGCGTCAGTGGACAGGTAGAAGGGAGAGTGGCAGTGGAAACCAGGTGCTGGGTGATAAATGGGGTTTTCTGGTCCAGGACAGTCCAGGAAGGCTTCCTGGAGTAGTTGTCAGAGGGCTGGAGTGTGGCCCTGGCCCAGAACATGACGAACTTCAGTGTGGGCTGAAGTGTGAGTGTGTGTGTGTGTGTGTGTGTGTGTGTGTGTCTGGGTGGTAGAGAATTTAGGGACGAAGAGGCGGCCTGTAGGTCCTTAGGGGTCGCTTCTTTTAAAGGGTTTAGATGTAGGCCTGGTGGCACATACCATAATCCCAGCATTCTGGGAGGTTTAGGCAGGAGGTTCACAAATTCAAGCCAACATGCACATTTTAGGAATTTATCAAGACAGTCTCAAAATAAAAGCTAGAAAGGGCTGGGGATGTGGTTTAGTGGAAAGGCACTGGGTCTAATCTTAATGGGGGAGGGTGGGGCTTAGACTTAGGCACTAGGGAGCCACAGAGGATATATGGAAGAGGGCCAAGTAGTACTCTGGGCCTCAGCCTTGAGGGTTCAGAGCCGAACAAAGGAGAAATCCAAAAGGCTGCACTGTTTTTCACTTAACATAATTGGAGTCTGCTGGGCTCCCACTGCCCCAGCTCTACTCGGGGTTCATTGTCCTAAAACGTTCAGCAAATGCAGACTCCACCCACAGGGTCTAGGCGGACTGGGCATCTGCATTTCCCACAACTCCGGGGAAGAGCTGCAGTGGTTGCTTGCTGTTTTGTTTTTTGTACCAGGGATCAGAGATCAAACTCATAACCTTGTGCTTGTGAGGCAGGTGTGGGGCCACTGAGTTAAAGCCCTGGCCAGTGATTGTTATTACAGGTGGGAGAGAGCTCAGGTCTGTGGAGTTTTGGTTTTGGTTTTAGTTTTTTGTACGGGGGAATCAAACTCTGGATCTTCTGCCTGGTTTGAGAGGCAGGGGGCGGCACCACTGAGCTAAATCCCCCGGCCCAAGTCTGTGGGGTTTTAAAGGAGACTGTTTTAGGGACTTCGGGAGCCTTGGAGGAAGTCAGCCCCCAGGAGAGGGCAGGTGGGCGCTGCCTTCCCAGTCAGGCTGGGAGCTCCTGGGGATGGCCCCTGCACCCCACCCGTCCAGCTTTGTAGAAGAGTTTTGTTGTTTTTGCAGAGTTTGGGATGGAACCCAGGGCCTTTAGCACTGAGCTATATCACCAGTTCCCGCCCCCGCTTATGAGGGAGGGACAGGGTTTCACTAAATTGCTGGGCTGAAATTTACCATCCTCCTGCCTCAGCCTCCCCTAGTGCTGGGATGCTAGGCACTCACCCCACGCCCGGCGTCCTTTTCCCCTTGTATTTGCGAGCACAGGAACCCTTGCTCTCCTCCCAGGGAGCGGGGTGGGGTGGGGGAGACGTCACCCGGTACAGTCGGACACTGCTGGAGGCCGCTGTCTTGGTAACTTCCCCCTAACAGGGTACCTGGAGCCCAGCGACCACGAGGGGGCAGCACGGCCCTCAGAGTTGGAAGTTCTGTGCTTTGGTTCGGGCTCTGGGTCCCCGGGCGGTCGCCCAGGTCCAGGAGTGTCACAGAAGCACTATCTCAGAAGGAGCCCCTAGGTGGAACTGCGGTCCTCGGGAGTCATCGCTGTGTACGATGGTCCCCCTGCTTTTCTCTTTCAGGTTCCAAAGTTGCCGGGAAGGTGGCTGCACCTTCGCTGACCGCCTGCTGTCCCACCACATCCGCCTAGGATTCTGGCACAGGAAAAGAACGCTGCCTCCATCACACGGACCCCGGCTCGGCAGGGGCGGGGCTTCGGGAGGTCCGCCCCCGAGGGCCCCCAGGACTCACCTCTGACCCCGCCCTGCGCAGCACCCCTGCAGCGTGGAGCAATTAGGCTCCACCCACTCAGCGCTCAATAAATATCCCTTCCAACCTGAAGCCCAGGACTTGGTATTCGCCTGTCTAGTACTCTCCCTTGAGAGCAGAGGGGCTAGGAAGCGGGACTCCTTTACTCACTGTTCTACCTGTGCTGCTCTTCGAATTTCGGGTCAACCTGGGGTATCAAAAAAACAGGAGAGGACGCCCAGCCTGGTGCTTCTGAGCACCGGTGGCCGGCTGCGCTTGCTTTGGGGGGAGCCCAGGGACAGATCCAGCCCTGCTTTTCCCTCCCTCCCTAACGGGTCCCTTAGATAGTTACGTCAGAGTGGGTCCAAGGGCCGTGGGGCCACCGGTGGGCACTTGGGGGCTTAGGAATGAATGGGGTGTGTGTGGTGTGGAGTCTGCTAGCAGAGGCCCTGGGGAGGACCTAGTTTCCCTATGGGACTGCCCTTGAAGGTCCCTATGTCCCTGCCTGCCACTCCAGCAGCACATTGGGGGGTCGGGGGGTCCATCCATCCCACAGTCCCAGGGTTTGAGCAGAGGGGACAGGAAGTGGACTTCAAGGGTCCTTCTAGCTTCCAGACTTGAAGGGGACTTGAGTCCCCCAGGAAGAGGACAAGCTGGGGAGGGGTGCTGGAGACAGCTGGGCCTAAGCCCTAAGGCCTCAGAAGCAAAGGGGGGCTGGGCGTGGTGGTGCATGCCTGTAATCCCAGTACTCAGGAGGCTGAGGCAGGAGGATCGCTGTGAGTTCGAGACCAGCCTGGGCTACATAGTGAGTTCCAGGTCAGTCTCGACTACATAGTGAGACCCTGTCTCAAAACAAACACTAAAAAAGCAAAGGGGGTTCCTTATTGTCCTCAGGGGTCTTGTAACCACCTCTAGACTGTGCTTCATAGCTAGAGTGGCTGGGATTGGGACCTGGACCTGAGGGACATGGCCCAGGGCCCGCCTGCACTAGATCTCAGGGATAAAAGGGACCCGGTTGTGTGAAGCACAGGCAGAGCCAAGGTTCCCCTCCTTGCTGGCGGAAGCCTGGAGGGAGCTTGTCCGGGCAGCTTGGGCCACACGAGCACTGGCTCTTCAGGGTGCCAGCCGTGGGTAGCTATGGGCAGCTGGATGTGTGCCACACATAGTGAGACCCTCTCAAAACAAACACTAAAAAAGCAAAGGGGGTTCCTTATTGGCCTCAGGGGTCTTGTAACCACCTCTAGACTGTGCTTCATAGCTAGAGTGGCTGGGATTGGGACCTGGACCTGAGGGACATGGCCCAGGGCCCGCCTGCACTAGATCTCAGGGATAAAAGGGACCCGGTTGTGTGAAGCACAGGCAGAGCCAAGGTTCCCCTCCTTGCTGGCCTAAAAAAGCAAAGGGGGTTCCTTATTGGCCTCAGGGGTCTTGTAACCACCTCTAGACTGTGCTTCATAGCTAGAGTGGCTGGGATTGGGACCTGGACCTGAGGGACATGGCCCAGGGCCCGCCTGCACTAGATCTCAGGGATAAAAGGGACCCGGTTGTGTGAAGCACAGGCAGAGCCAAGGTTCCCCTCCTTGCTGGCGGAAGCCTGGAGGGAGCTTGTCCGGGCAGCTTGGGCCACACGAGCACTGGCTCTTCAGGGTGCCAGCCGTGGGTAGCTATGGGCAGCTGGATGTGTGCCACCCCTTTGGGGGCTCAGGACAGGACCCTCCAGAGCTCCTGGGGATGCCATGCAGGCCCCAAAATGTGAGGCTGGAAGAAGAGGATATAGGTGAGGCAGACAGTGGGAGACATCTGGCAGAAAGCCAAGGGAGGGGAGAACACAAGCCTCATGACAGTGTCATTTTTTTATTACTGGTCTTCCTGAAAGAAAAAATGGAAAGTGGGAGAGAGGAGGATACAATTAACAAAGAGGGCCCTGTGCTTCTCCAGGAGAAAAATAACCTTTAACATCAGATAAACCTTACATGCTTGGGACTCACTGACTTTTTGGAGTGGTCACGGTCTCTGGGGCTTCAGGGTGTCACCTCCAAGTGCGGCACAGGAGGCCCCACCCCACAGGGCTCCTGCGTCCTTGGGAGGGGAATTTCTGGCTGATGGGGGAGGTTGCTAGGAACCCCTGGAGCATCTTGGAAACAAAACTCTAGGTAGGAGCAGAGCGAAGAGCCAGGTGGCAGAGACCTACAGATCCCTCCGGGGCTGTTCACCCCAGGACACGGGCCCAGCCCCCTTCCGGGCCTTTCTGGAGCTAAGGCGCTTGCAGGCTTCTAGGTCACGGTGGGTGCTCATGATCAGCCGGCTGTGGGGGGCAGGACAGGAGGTGTGCTTAAGCTGTCAGGGGCAGGTCAGTCCCCGAGGTAAGTCACCTGGGACCCAACCACTGCCGGCCTCTGCAAGGGAGCTCCTGACCCTTGGTGCCCACATGCAGGACTTGTTCCTCAGTTTCTCCATGATCCTTGGGTCACCCCACCCACCTCCAGGGCCCTCGCTTGCACCATGTGGACCAAGCCCCGTCCTTACTTCAGGTTGGACAGCTCCAAAATGAGGCCGCGCACCATGTCTGAGGCATCTTCCATCCTGAGGGAGGGAAGGGAGCAAGTTGGCTTCCCACCACTGCCCAGGGCTTCCCCCACCTGAGCCCTCATGCTTTTCAGTGGATTTACCAACCCCCAAGGCCACAGCACAACCAGGCTCCACAGCTCCCCACTGCTGCGACCCCTCCAGACCCTTCAGCTCCTGGCCCTGCTGCCCAACCCCCCTCAGTTGCTGGAAGGACCGACCGGACATCACCTGCCCACACGGCAGGGAACCCATCCCCTCTCCAACCATACCCATCCCACATAACTTTCTCTCCACCTTCTGCCCCTCGGCTGCTGTGGCCTTATCATGGCTGGATTTTAACCACTTCCCCACCAGCTGCTGTCATCACGCCTCCCCTGTATCATGGGTCGGGGGCCCTGTCAGCTGCCGCCGCACAGGCTGGTGGTCCTCACAGAGATCCTGGTTCTGCCACACCCGGCCTGGTCACTGCGAGGCGCTGGCTGTCCCAGGCCTAGACCATGTGTATGTTCTGTCCTGCTTCAGCCACCTGCCAGGCCCTAAGCCTCTCCCTCCCCAGGGGTCCTGGACATGCGAGGCCAGCAGGGTGGCACAGGCCCAGGGATGCTGCTGGGAGAATCGGATGTGACATCAGGCTGTTCTGCTCAGATGCAGAGGGACCACTGTGCTCAAACTGCCCGCGGCACCTGAAGGCTGTGGAAATGTTCCGAGGACAGAAGGGCACCATGGGAAGTAGGTGCGGAGTGGACAAGGGCAGGGGCTGTGGTGTGGCTGCTCTGCTGCTCAGAGGAGAAGGAAGAGGAGAAGGGGAGGGCACAGAGGAGGCCAAGGCCGCTCCTGACTCCTCCTCCACACTGGCCAGATGGAAAAAGAAGCCTGGCCATGAATAATCGATAAGCTGGGCAGGTTCAAGTGCACCCAAAGGGGAGGACGCTGCCAGCCCTCTGCAGCCCCCCAAGGGGGGTGCACAATGGAAACGGATAGGCCAGGAAGGCATGCACGTGCATGCACAGAGCTGGAGGGAGGAGGGGCCCACAGCTGTGTAGAGCCAGCAGCCAGGACAGGTGAAAGGACAGGCAAGGGTCACTGGAGCGCCTGCCCAGGGCCAGAGCTGGGCACAGCCCCAAATTACCTCAGCCTGAAGTGTTAACACTATCTGGGTCCCTTCTTGCCCCATAGGGCTCGGGGATAGCACACGCCCTCTTCTTAGGAGTCCCCTCTTCCCAGAACTACACACAGGTGGGGACAACATCCTGGGCACTGGAGCTCTTGGTCTGGGTACAGACTGCTGGGAACCTGTCCCCACTCTGGGGCACAGGAGGTCCTGGGCCGTTTGAAAGCCAGGCCAAGCTGCTCTTTTGGATAAGGGCTGGGGACCCAGCAGGGAAAACCAGGGTGCATGCTCCCACTCCACGCCTACCTGGGCTGGGCCTCCATCACTGGGACTCGGTCTCCCCCGCTGGCACTGGGGCTGGGGCAGGGCCAGCAGATGCTCGACTCATTCCGTGTGGGAGCACCCTGGAGGGAGAGGGCACAAGGGTGAGTGGCCTAGCTGGGCCAGACAGGAAGCTCAGGCTGAACCATGGACATGGACACAGACACGGGATAGCTAGCTAGCTAGCTAGGCTGGCTGCTCCCCTTCTCTTGAGGACCAGCCTAGCCCTCAGGTCCTGGCCTCCAGATGGGCCTACACCGGAGCAGGGACTCACTGCTAAGTTCTGGGTCCCTGAAAACTGCTGTGAGGCCTGTTGCCACCTTCTTTTTGGTAACAGTATTGGTGATTGAAGCCAGAGCTTTCCCCCAAAGCGCTATATCCAGCCCTTAAAAAAAAAAAAAAAAAAATTGAGACAGGGTCTTGCTGTTATTAAGTTACCTGGACTAGGCTAGAACTTGCGATCCTCCTGCCTCAACTTCCAAGAGTACAACTATGCCTGGCAAGGGGCCTATTCTGAGAATGTCCTTGAACACAGCCACTGATTAGTGTAGGGGGTGAAGGGACCGTGAACCCAAGGTAACTAACGTGGGGGTGCCTGTATGCCCTGGAAGACATCCCACATGGTCTGGGGGTTACAACCAGGAGGGTGGAGGCCAGGCTGCTGCTACTGCAGCAGCCCAGGAGAAGGCCCCAAACAGAAAATGTCCCCAAATGCCCCTGTGTAGGAAGGGCTGGATCCCGCGGGAGCCACTCTGTGCTCGTCTACCCGGCCCCACGTCCCATACCCAGCGGCTACGGCTGTGACACAGAAAGTGCCAAGGATCCTGGCTATAGATGACCAGTGGGTGACAAGGACCCAGGAGGGACCTGGGAATCAGCTTTCCTTCCAGCACTGGGGATGGAACCCGGGGCCTCATGTGCACCAGGAGAGTGCTCTGCCCGGATCACTCTGTGAATAACAAAGGGTGTATGGAGGCAGCAGGACACAGCACCAGACTCCTGTGAGAAGACCGCAGTGATCTGGATGGGGCATGGGTGACTCCACACAGCGACGCCACGGTGAGGTCACGGCATCTACTCACTGTCTACTTCAGCTGCATTCCCTTCCCACAGGACCCAGCTGAGGGACTGGGCTGCCCAGACTTGCTCAGGACACTTCACGCTGAGCAAGCAGGTGCACGCACCAGGCCGACTGGAGCTGCCGGTGGGGTCTGACCGCTAGGCGGTCCGCCTTGGCCCACAGCAGCCTGGCTGGGTTTCTTTCTCTCTTTTCCTCTTCCCTCCCTTCCTTTTTCTACAGCACTGGGATGGAAGCTAGGACCTCACATGTGCTAGTCAAGCGCCCCAGTCTCTAGCTGGCTGTTTCTTCAGGGGTGCATGGGAAGCTGTTTGCCTGTGTGAGACTGTCTTAGAAGAAACCTCTCCAGGAGGAGTGGCAGCAGACACCAAGCTCCCAGTGAGGCCACATGCAGGAATGGGGATGCTGTAAATGCCCCAGAGGGCAGAGGCCATGGCTGATCTGTTCAGTGCTATCCTGAGGCAGGTGATCTATAAGATGCTGGGCACGGTGGCGCCCAACTGTCATCCCAGCACTCTGGGAGGCTGAGGCAGGAGGACTGCAAGCTTAAGCTCAGCCTGGACAACTTAGTGACTTAGCAAGACCCTATCTCAAAATAAAAAAAGAGGGGCCAGGGATTTAGCTCAGTAGTTGTGCTGCCTGCCTTGCAAGTGTAAGGTCCCGAGTTCGATCGCCAGTACCAAAAATATTAAAATAACGTAAAAAACTAAAAAATAACTGGGCATATAGTTCAGTGTGAAGGCCCTGGGTTCCATCCCCAGAACCACTAAAATAATAGTAATATTCCCTGAATGTATTTTTAAAAAGCATCTCAACAGGCAGGCTGGGGGTGTGGCTCACTTGCCTAGCATGCTTGAGGTCCTGGGTTTCAGCTGCAGCTTTGTAAGAAGTAAAAATGTAGCCTTGACAGGCACAACCGGGGAGATAGTGGCCAATGTCTGGAAGCGCTGGGCTCATGTTCCAGGATGGGTGGCCGAGGCTACCGGAACAGCTGACTTGAGATAGCCAGCCAGCCTCCTCCCCTTGGGCAGGCACTCTTTCCATGCCACCTGCTTGTGAGAAGGCCACCCCCGCCTCCCAGGGCACACCAGGAAGCCTTTGCCAGCTCAGATGTGCCAACAGCCAAGCGTGTCACACATTCTCCAGGGAACAGGCTGCCACCTGCCCTGACAGGTGAAGCGAGTGCCTGGCACAGACTCAGTAGCCAGGGCAGACAGTGTCCAGGCAACCTCTGAAGGAAGCAAGGCCCCTTCCGGTGTTGGCAGAGGAACACGTTACTTCTGTGTGCCCACCAAAGAATCACTTCAGGCCCCCAACTGAATCTGAAGCAGGGTCAAAGGTCTGTGTGTGAGGTGTGGAGAGGGAGCCCAGGGCCACAGGCATTCAAGGCATCCGCTCTATCACTGAGAGCCCCCCAACCCCTTTAGTTTATTATTTTACTTCTATACAGGGTCTCACTAAGCTGCCCAGGAGGGACATGAATTCATGATGCGCCTGCCTCAGCTTCCCAAAGTACTAGGATGACAGGCCTGCACTTCCATGCCCACAAGGGAACAGAGGCTCTTTTCCAGGTTAGGAATGAAGTCCCCTGCCCAGGCCAGCTGTGAGACTAGCTTGCCTCTCCAGGTCACCTTGTTAGTTACTTTTCTGCCCTCAATATTCCTTCAGGAACCTGGAGCCAGAGGGTGGGGAGGTGCAGCAGATGGGCACAAAGCTGTCAAGTGCTGGCACCCTCAGGGGCTCTGGTTCTGGCAGGGGAGGCCTCAGAGTGGCAAATTCATCTGCTACTAGGGATTTAGCTCCGTGGTTCCATCACCTACCTCATAAGCACAAGGATCGGAGTTCAATCCCTGGTACCAAAAATAAACAAACAAGCAAGCAAAGAAATATTAATTATATTATATATTATTAATTATATTAATAATTACATTATTATTATATATTAATTATATAGAGAGAACACAGCTGCACAAATGTTCATGTATGCAAGAAATAAACATCAAACATCCCGTTTTTTAAAAAAAAGTCATCTGTTACTACCTGGGGCCTCGTGGCAACCTCTTGGCAACATTCTGGATCTTTACGGAAAGGCAGCTCTGTCCTTTCTGGAAAACTAGGTGTCACACCCACTCATCTAGGTCAGCAGCACACACCTGTCATCCCAGCGCTGTGTCTAGGATCCCTGGATTGTCATGTGTGAGCCCCACCTTTCCCTCACAATGGGCAGCACAGGGACAGGGCTCACAGCTGTTTGGCACCTGCCCTGGGATGGCCCGTCACTGCTACAGGGAAGCTCTTACCTGCTCAAGTGGGGCTTCCAAATCAGGGGCATCCAGGGCATCCCGCAGCTGGCTGTCGGGCAGGAAGTCGAGCTCCATGGCCAAGGACTCTGACCACGCGGCCTGACTCACAGAGTCCAGAGTGTGCTGGAGTGGGCCTGGTGGGTCTGTGGGCACTTCTGGGCTGCCCTGTTGGGCCCTGGCCTCCAAGAGAGGGCCATCGGTGGCAGCCCTGTGCTCCAGAGGACATAAGGCACAGAGGGCCAGGCTGAGCCCAATGCCACCTCCTTCAAGGCACTGGCTGCCTGACTCAGCTACCTGTCTGTCCCCACACTGTGTCATTAAAGACAGGACACGTGTGGTGGGGTCAGGCACCTGGGTCTGATCAACATCTGGGCCCACATCTGGCACTGGGTGGCCAGGGTCTTCAGCATCCAGTGTAGGCTCTCGGTTTCCTGGAACCACAGCCCAGAAAGCTTCAGGGCTCCCTGGGGCATCGCTGTGGAGATTATCTTCTGGCCCTGCCTCTGCCCTGTCCCCTGTGATCTCCTCAGCCAGAGGCCTGCAGCCATGAAGGGTCTGCCTCCCAGGAGAGGCTGGTGGCCGGGTGTCAGGCTGCACACCTGGCCCGGACGCCCCCAGGGTCTTCTGCTCTGTCTCAGGGGCAACTGTGCTCATGTTCTCCATGACAGCACTCCCCAGGGAAGTGCATGTTGGGCCACCACAGCTGCACTCTGCCTGCCCACCTGCCCCTCTGGGTGTCTGCCTGGGATCCGGGAGGTCCTGGGCTTCAGGGAAGGTCTTCATGCACAGTGTGGCCAATGTGGGAGGGGACACAGGGGCACTGGAGATGCCATCTCCTTCTTCTGGGGTCCCAGGCCAGGCACTGCCCTCCTGGGAGCCTCCTTGGGCTGGCTTCCTCCCTTCAGCACTGCAGGAAAGCTTCCCTTTTGAGGGGAGATCTGGCACCTGAGCCCTCTCAGGCCCACTGCTAAGAAGGTTCCCACCATCTGACGTGCTGGTCCCTTGCTCTGACACTGGGTCCTGGCTGGTCATCTCTGAGTTACAGGATCCTGGCCCATCTCCAGGCATAGGTGTCCCAGGTTTCTGGCTGCTCTGCTCGGAGTGGGGGCTGTCTGCTGGCATCTGATCTCCTGGCCCCAGGGATCCCTCTGGCAGCCATGGGGCACTGGGGCTGGGCAGAGCTTCCTGTGCAGAGAAAGAAACTCAGTCCTGGGGTATCCATCATGAGCCCTCTGAAGGCTTCTCTGGCTGGTACTGTGCCTATCCCAAGACATAGACCCTGCACCACACTGGGCATCTCCACAGGCACCAGCACCAGCACTCGACAAAGCTCTGAACTACTGCTGGAGGAGGAAGAGCTGGAGGAGGAAGAGCTGGAGGTGGAAATGGATGCTCTGAACCTCTCCTGCCACCAGGTTCTACTCCTTGTGGGCACCAAGCTCTGGGCAAGATCAGGGACGTAAAAACCCAGGTGGCAGGGGCTCGAGGTACAGTTCAGTGGTAGAGGAGACACTTCCATCCCGAAAACAAGGACATAAGTAAATAGCAACCACATGGTGACATGATGGAATTTTGGACATACCAACTTAAACAAAATAAACCACTGGGAAAAGAAAAATAACCAAGCCAGGTGGTGGTAATCCCAGCTACTTAAACTGAGGCCGGAGCATTGTAAATTCAAGGTTATCTTGGGCAATTTAATGGGACCCTGTCTCCAAATTTTAAAAAGGGGGGGATTTAGCTCAGTACTCCCTCAGTTCCATCTCCAGCACAGAAAAAAAAAAAAAAAAGAGGAAGGAGGTGGAGAAGGCTGGAGAAGGGAGGGGAGGGGACATTGCTGGGATGCAGCTGAGGGATAAGGCACTTGCCTAGCACATATGAGGCCCTGGGGTCCATCCCCAGCACAGCATAAAATGAAATTAAAAAGAAAGAAATTGTGAGGCCGCTGATTTTGCTCAGTGGTGCTGCTGTCTGCCTCGCAAGTGTAAGGACTTGAGTTCTATCCCCAGTACCAAAAAAAAGAAAGAAAGAACGAAAGAAAGAAAGAAAGAAAGAAAGAAAGAAAGAAAGAAAGAAAGAAAGAAAGAAAGAAAGAAAGAAGGAAATTGTGGTAAAATACACCCAACATTTCCCCGTCAGTCTTTCCAACACAGCTTTGATTCTCTGTGACACAAACATCCTCTTTTTGTTAACTTACACTTTTCTGCTGTGTGACTGACTGCTGCGGATTTGTTGTGCTAAGAAGCGGTACAGACACAGACCTCCGGGGGTCACCAGCCCATGTGTGTGTGGCCACTCCATAGACCCTGTCTAACTGCACCCTCCCGGCATGTGCCCTGCCCACCCTGCCTCTGACGCTGGCAATCACCCACCTGACCTACACATTCCTTGTGTTACTAATACTTCGGTTGCTTTTTATTGCTGAGTTCTGGCCCAGGGCACAGAAGAACCACAGTTCATTTGACCATGAACCTCCTGAAGGGTATCTAGGGTGTTCCCAGTGCATGGCATTACTGCCCACTCTCAGGGACATCATGACTCCTGCAGGTTCATGATGGCAAGGACACCCAACTGGCACAAAGCCACCTGAAAAGCAGAGCTCAGGGACAGTGATGACTACCTGTCGGGGTTCTACCGTCCCCATGTGGGCTGCCAGAACAGCATCCGGGGCACACGCCACAGGTGTCTGGACAGCAGTGCACTGAAAATAGGGGGCTCACGCCTGGTGCAATGGCATATACTGTAATTCCAGTGACTGGGGAGGCTGAGGCAGGAGGATCACAAGTTCGAGGTCAGCCTGGGCAACTCAGTGAGAACTTGTCTCAAAATAAAAGAGACTGGGGGTGTAGATCAGCGGTAGAGCTCTTGCCTATGTGTGTGAGGCCCCAGCCTGTTGCCACAGACAGCTAGGGTTAAACCGGACGCAGGCGCTGCTTGTGCACAGGGCTCAGTGAGGCCCATGTTAAGGGTCTTACCAGGCTAACAGCCCTCCTCTCGGGATCCTCTTCCAATGTCTTTGCTTTTCTTGTCACTGTCTTCCTGGGTTTTGCAAACTGAGGGACAAATCTCCCGAGTGAAGTCTGGGAATGGGACATGACAACAAAGCAGCAGGGATAAAGAAGAATGTCTCAGAAAAAGCAAGCCTGAGCCACTTCCCTGCTGCAGCCTCAGACGCCTGCCTCAACCATCTCAACCCTGCGTGCCAGCAGCTGCCCTCAATGGATATATGCGGAGCCCGTGCTCCCAGAGTGCCTCCCAGACATACAGCAGGCTGTGGAGTAGCTCACCTGGGAAGGGGGAAGGAGGGTGGCCTCTTTTTCTAGTTGCTCCAGGAGGGAGGCAGCTGAGGTCTCCTCAGGGAAGCTGGATGGAGAAAGACAGAGAGGGATCCAGCTCCTTATACACTGTCCCTTTGCATCTTCTGCTACTGTTATTACTGTTTTTTTGATACAGAGTCTTGCTATATATAGGTCAGGCTGGACTTGAACTCGCTATTTAGCGCAGGCTGGCCTCAAATTTACAGCGATCCTCATGCCTCAGCCTCCCAAGTGCTGGGATCATAGGCATGCACCACCACACTTAGCTACTTCACCACACTCACCCCCTGGCTGGGGGTGGAGCTCATGGGCAGAGCACTTACCTAGCACATCGCCTGGGTTCTATCCAAGCACCACAAAAACAAATAAACAAACACTTATCTCACATTGCTATGATTTGAGGAGCTAATTTGTGGGGGTGGTTACCGGGGATGGAACTTGGGACCTTGCACTTGTGAGGCAGGTGGCTGAGCTAAATCCCCAGCCCTGATGAGCTAATACTGCTAAAGTACTTATTAGTACACTGCCTGTTGAACACTGTATTTCTTCTTTTTTGAAAACTGGGAATTGTTTTTGTTTTTATGGTACCAGGTTTTAAGCAAACTCAGGACGTTGTGCTTATGAGGCAGGCATGGTGCCACTGAGTTAAATCCCTAGAGAACTGGGAATTGGACTCAGGGCCTGCATGCTGAGCTGGCCCTTTTTTATGGTTTTTGTTTTGAGACAGGGTCTCACCAAGTTGCTAAATGCCCCAGGCTGGCCTGAACCCTAACAACCCTCCTGCCCCAGCCTCCCAGAGTGCTGGCATTATGGGTTTGCAGCAGTGGGCTCACCCCTTTTTTTTATTGAGAAGGAATGCAGGATAGATTTGACCAGCAGAGTATCAAGCTGCGCCCTGGAACCTTGAATAACTCCATGTTATCTGGACCTGTGGTTAAAATCACAACCTTTCTCACAGCAAGGAAAGCCCAGAGCAGCAGGCTCATGGCCCTGAGCCCAGAAGGGCTGCACGGTATCCACTGTTGCATGGGAGGCCTGCTGGGACACCTAAGCCACCCACCTGGAGACAGCCGGCCCTGGCTCCTGCCTGCTGAGCTCTGTGGGGGTAGTGGGTGTCGAGCTGTCTTCTGACTCACTGGGGTGCCGCAAGCTGCCCAGCTTGGAACTTCGGGAGCCTCTGTCGGAGTCTCCAGGCCTTGGGTTCTTGGGAGGTTTTGGGGGATGGATTCCTTGGCCTGCTTTGGAGAAAGAGATGAAGGGGCGAGGGTATGGGGAGCGTGCACTGCCACATGGGCTGATAACGGGGCAGGGCAGGGCCCCTGGTGTGGCTGGTGTGCTATGGGTGAGCAGGCATGATCTTCCAGCTTGGGACCCGCTCTGATGCTCACGTGGCAGGAGATGGATGCAGGTTCCCCGGTTAGGTCAGATCTATTCACTTACACGGCCATAGACTTCAAGGCTTCTGACCTGTGCCAGGACTAAGCCAGAATCCTGAAGTGGCCAGGCATGGCAAGAGGTGCACAGAAGGTGTGATGAGAGGCATCCCTGGCTTCTCTACAGTCTCCCCATCCCAGCCCTGACTCTCCCCTAATCACACCAAAGAGTCGGAGATTTGGGGTCAGCTCCTGCGTCCCTTGTGATCACTGGATTCATGCAAGGGGAGCACCTCTTGCTCTCTTGCTCTAAGAGACATCGAGGAAACTGCTGGTGTTCAAATGCAAAGACAACCACAGAAAAGGACACAAAAAACACCACCACCAGGTGCAGACAACACAAATCATGCACCATATCCGTTTCCCGAGACACAAGCAGAACAGCTGTGCTAGGACAGTGGAACAGAGAGGCAAGGGTACAGAAGGGAGGCCTCAGCTGCTACTCAGTCCCTTGCCCACCACTGAAAGCGTAAAGGTGGTTATTAGGGCTGGTGTATGGCTCAGTGGTGAGTGCTTGCCTAGTGTGTGCAGGGCCCTGGGTTCCATCACCAGCACTGCAAAAGTTTAGAAAGTAAAATCAAAATAAAGGGGCTTTTTGACAGCTATTTGTTGAATGAAATAAACCTCCTTATGCAAAAACTACAATCATGGGAGATACCCCCAGTCCTGGCTCAACCTACTTTTATTTTCAAGAACAAATGGGGAGAGGGAGTGAGGGGGTGGTACACACCTGTAATCCCAGCACTTGGGAGACTGAGGCAGGATGATTTCCACAAGTTTGAGGTCAGCCTAGGCTCCATAGTGAGTTTAAGGCCAGCCTGAAGTATACAGTGAGACCTGTCTTATGTTTTATTCCTTTTGTTTTTTTCAGACAGTCTGCTATGTAGCCCAGCCTGGCCTCGATATTGCAGCAATCCTCCTGCCTCAGCCTCCCAAGTGTTGGGATTATAGGCACATACCACCAAGCCTGGCAATTTGTGTATGTTCTGATGAAACTTCAAGGTAAAGAAGTTCTGATACCATCTTACTGATGAGAAGGCTGAGATCGCAGAACCAAGTCTGGGCTCTACTTCAATGCCAGACCCACAGACGAAAGAGACCTTCAGTCTGCATTTATGGAGCACCTACTGTGGACTGGGCTTCTTGACTAGGCAGGAGAGCAGAAAGGTGAATCATCGCGGACAGTAACTTCCTGGGGTTCAGTCTAAGAAATTCTTAGATTCTGTCCAACCTCAGCCTTGTACAGACTTAAACATCTGTGCACATGCGCACACAAGTGTGTATGCTACTAGAGATGGAACCAGGCTCTCACATGTGCTAGGCAAGCACTCTACCACTGAGCTATGCTCCCAAATCCCTTTTCATTTGTTTTGAGACAGGGTCTCACTAAGTTGCCCAGGGTGGCCTCAAACCTCCAATCTTCCCTTCCCCCTAAAATGGACCCTGAGGGATTCCAGGGCTGGAACCAAGGCTCCTGCAACCTTTATTTATCCTTGCTCTGCCTGACAGCCCACAACCAGCCAGGACTGTGTTCCCAGGAAGTGCTCTGTGGATGTTTCTTATGCAAGAGCTTTCCATCTGGTGGTTTGCTAGAAAAAGGCAAAAAGAAAGGAGCAGCCCTGTTTACTTGGCTTCTTAAGATTGATCCCCAAACACTAGCTTGCTTGACTGGTTCAAGGAACATTTGTATCAAATAAAAAACAAAATAGCAACACTGTGAGTGCCTCCCATTTCCTTCCTGTAATCTGTCCCAGTGGGACTAATTTAGGAAAAAAATAAGGCAGAACCTAGTGTTCAACACCAAAGGCTAAAAGACAAGGCAGGGAAAGGTCTTCCTAGCCCATCTGTGGACACACAGCTGTCCGGGGTCAGCCCACAATCTGCCAAGCTGGGGGCCTGCCGCCAAGAGAGGCCCTGAAGACGCATCACGGGTGGGCCTGACTATCCCCAGCTTTCCCCTCTGAGGTCAGAGACATCCTGCATCTCAGTCTGTTCCTCACCTCTGCACAAAACATGTTTAATTGGTTATTTCTTCTGTTTCACATCTTAGAGAAAACAGAAGCAGCACTTTAAAGCCATCACTTGCTAAGTAAAGAAGTTATTTCTACCTCTTTAAGGAGTTTAAATTACCTCAGATGATGACAGAGAAACCACTGAGTCACCCTAGATAATACAGGTGCTTTTCAAGATTTGGGGGGGGGGCTGGTGATGCAACCCAGGACCTTACACATGTGAGGTAAGCACTCACCATTAAGCCATACCCTGGTCCTCAAGAAATTCTACAATACAGTACATTAACAAATAAAACTGATTGAGATGCAGATGAAAACAACACTGAGACTCCACCTCACCCCACAAAGAATGGCTGCTACCAGGAAATCAAACAAAACAAATGTTAGCGGGGTTGTGGGGAGAAAGGAGCCCTTCTCCATTGTTGGTGCGAGTGCAGAATGGTATAACCACTATGGAAATCACTATGGAGATAACTCAAAGAGCTTGGACTGGAGGTTCCATTTGACCCAACCATCCCTCTGCTGGGTATCTTTCCAAAAGAACTAAAAGAATCATATCACAGTGATATATGCGCACCTATGTTTATAGCGGCACAGTTTGTATTAGCTAAAACTTGGAAACAGCCCATTTGCCCATCACTTGGAAACTGGACAAAGATGTGGTTTTTCTATAAAATGGAATTATTACTCAGCCATAAAGAATGAGAAATTACCATAGAAAATGGATACACATTGAGAATATACTACTAAGTAAAATAAGTAAGTCACACATATGTAAATACTGAATAGTTTCTCTGGTGTGAATAAACTGTAATAGTACATAAGATCCTAATGAGATAACTGACAGTGTGAAATGGGAAGAAAACGGCTAAAGGTGTAGGGAAGGTGGGATGGGTAGGGGAAGGTTATAAGGGAAAAGAAAAAAATGTGAGAAAATGAAAAGATAGAAATAAA
>NW_022900942.1:4453343-4477674 GCF_012274545.1 Fukomys damarensis | reverse complement strand
GTCATGTAGGGGTACAAGATCCCAACAATGAATGTAACTGTACTGTATCCCTCAAATGTACCAATAAACTCAATTAAAAAAAACTGACCGAGATACACTAATAAGAAAAAAAATGCAAGGTGCAGATTACTGAGTGAGCATTTCATTTTCTGACAAAAACACTTGGTCTAGGTTTGGCCAGCCCTCTGTGTAAGTGGGTTCCTATCCACAGATGTACCCAACCACAGACAGACAATATTTGGGGAAAAAATTACATCCACCCGATGGGGGTGTCACACACTTGGAATCCCAGGCAGGAGGATACCAAATTCAATCAAATTCTGGGGAATTTAGCAACTTGAAATACTTTCTTAAAATAAAAAACAAAAAAATTGGCTAGGGAAGTGCAAAGGCCCTGGGATCAATCCCCGGTGCTGCAAAAGAAAAAAAACGTGAGCAGAGTTGGGATAAACAAAATTATTTGGCTCTACAGTGAAACACTGAGGCACACAACAGCCTTGGAGCTCATCAAGATCTACTACAGAAAAAAATAAAATAAAATAAAGGTTCTCAAAGTAAAAAAAAAAAAATCTATTACAGGATGGTCCCTGGGAGTGTATCTGGGACCCCACCAGAGGCTGCTGGAAGAAAAACTTGCAATTTTTACTGTACACCCTTGCTTATAATGTCTATTTTCCCTAATAGCCTTTATTAAATCTTTATTTTCTTTTAGGGACATTGAGGCAGTCACCTTAGCATTTGTACAACATATAAGCCCACATCCCTCCTATGAGCAGATACAGCAAATGTGAAGTACTGACTTAAGTCAGCTTGCACCTGTCTTATGGAGGAGGCTGAGGCAGGAAGATCGCTGGAGCCTAGTTCAAGGCCGGCCTGAGCCAACATAGTGAAACCCCATCTCTTTAAAAAAAATAACAATAAAAAAGTACCAAATTGAGGCTGGGGGTGCAGCTCTGTGGTAAAGCCACTGCCTAAGTGTGAGGCCTCCAGTTCCATCCACAGCATCAAAAGAAAGAAAAAAAAAAAAAAGAAAGAAAGAAAAATGGCCAACTTAACCAAATACCTGCGGTTCGAAGCTTCTTCCTCTTACTCATTCTATCTCTCCCTCGAGAAATCTGAAAACAACAGAATCTCTATTATGAGAAGCAGTGTCTGTCCTTGTCTGCATCCAGAGGCCTTGGCTGAGGACAGAGGCACCAGTCCCATATGGCTGCCCCCAGAGGCCAGTGGACCCAGGGCCACAGTACAGAAACAGGGCACATCCCTCATGCGGTGGGGCACCCTGGGGACCTCAGCTTTGGTTGCTAGGTCAGGGTGCAGGCCAGGGGAAGACCCCTTCAAGCCAAGTTGGGGGGTGTCCTGGGTCCTTCCGGGGATATGTGAGGACTCCTCTCGAGAAACTACTTGGGGACTTCAGGATCCATTGGGGGTGCCCGGGGCTTTAGACGAAGGGAGTCGCCAGTGGCTGGCTTCTTCCTGCCTTGGGGACCAGAGGAGCCCCCCCAGACCTGGGCCACGTAAGTCGTCCAAGTCTCTCTGTCCTTAGCAGGAATGAGGTTTGCATGGATCTGCTGAGGAATAAGTCGCTTAAATTACTGTAAATTAGTTGCTTTTTTTTTTTTTTTTTTTTTAAAGAAAATGACAGTACTAGCCCTCAGGGACCGCGCTGACCCCTAGAGGCCCATAATTGTGGACCCAGGTCCCAGCGACTAGCCCCACACTAAAACTAACGGTCACCGAAAAGTGCAGATTCCCCAGTCCAAAAGCCCAAACGACGCCCGAAGTAGCGCGTGGTAGCGAGCTACGAGAATCCCGGGACACCTGTTCCCCGCAAACCTACGCGAACCACGGCGTCAGCCCAGCGCACGCGCAATAACAGCACGGGCCGCGCACACCTGCGCAGGCTCTCTTTCCTTTCCGGCGCAGCCCGTGGCCCCGCCCATCGTATCTCCACCAGGCGCCTGCGCTCCCACGCAACGCCCGTCGGGAGATGTAGTTTCGACGGGTCGGGCCCGGCGAGTCCCAGGGTGGGTGGCTTGCTCTAGTGCGGCAGCGCCCAGAGGCCAAGACGGAAGTGGGGCGGCCACCCCGAGAGACGAGGGCGCGGAGTTGACAGACACGGGACTCTAAAGAGGGGCCCAGGACTTGGGAGGGGTGTGTGTGCGGCGACAGTCCTAGGGTGAAGAGATAGGGCAAGGCCAGGCACCGGGGGCCGGCGGTCCGGGCATTCAGCCTGGAAAATGCACAAGAGGAAGGGACCCCCGGGACCCCCAGGTCGAGGCGCCGCTACCGCCCGCCAGGTGAGTGTGCGCCCCACAGACCCACTGGGGAGCTCCTCCCCACCGTCTATACCAGAACGGGGAGGCCCCCTCCGCCCCGCCCCCGGGACGCCAAATAGCTCGGCCCCCTAAATTAGCCTTGCTCCCCCACGTGCGGCCTAGGTAGGGGTCCTGCCCGCCTCCCCACCTCCTGGCCTCTGCCCCGGTTTCAGGGCCACCTGTTGTCACAGCAGCTATAGAAAGGGAGGGGCAGCAATCAGACCCTTGGATTAGCAGGGTCAATTCAGATCTTATTCCCGTTGTTCGGATGAAGACAGTGAGGTTTAAGAGAGGTGGAAACATCTGCCCAAGGTCAAAGGGATTAACAACGTGACCAGATCAAATCCAAGGCGACATTCATAAGCCCAGAGGACCTTGGCTCGGCTCCTTCCCTCCTGTTCTGCACATTGGACATAGTTGGAGTTTTTGAAGCTTTAATGAAGGGAACATATGGCATAATTTAGTGCTCAGATATGAGTCTGTGTGTTCCCTCCTGGCCTTATCACCTTGGACACCTGACTTTACAGTTTCATGCATTATCACATCATGATCAGTCGTTAAGCAAAATGAGAAGACAGATCAACACAGCCATGACTCACTTTGAACTTCTATGTGTTGAGGATTCTAATTGGGCTTGATGCCCCACCTTCCTGCTGGGCCACCGCCACAGAGGACACTGGAAGGAAAAGCCTAGGTGTGCAGACTGGCTCTGGTTTAGACAGGTGTGGGCCTGCTTTCCCCAGTGAATTTAGCTAGCAGTGCATCTTAGGTGCGGGCTCCCAGTAGCAACTGAGTCTCTCTGCTTGCCTCTTGCCTCATTTAATCCGCTCCAAAGAGCCAAGCCCACGTTGGGACACCTGTTGTATTCTTGGCTTGATCCACCCTCCTGGTATTCCCCAGGGAAACAGCTTGTGCAGGACACTTTCATCCTTCCTTTGACTGGGCACAGGGGTTCCATTATGGCTGCCTCTGGCCGCAGGGTACATTGTAAGATCTAACTGACCCATGCTATTCCCACAGCTTGGGCTGCTGGTTGACTTCTCCCCAGATGGCTTGATGATCCCTGAGGATGGAGTTAACAATGAGGAGCTGGAGGCCGAGTTCTTGGCCTTGGTGGGTGGCCAGCCTGCAGCCCTGGAGAAGCTCAAAGGCAAAGGTGAGATATTTAATGCACTTCTCAATGTTTTTAGATTTCCCGCCATGGGCTAGTCTCAGAGCTGGACACTAGGCAGAAAGGAGAAGGAAAACAGAGAAAGCCTCTGCCCTTCAAGAGCCCATAGTTTGGCTGACGGGGTCAGTAATTAACTCTGGACACAGACGGAGGGTTTGAACCCCAGCTCTGCCACTTGTTCATCTTACCATCTGTGTTGACCTTGGTTTTCCCATCTGAAAAATTTAAATAATAAACCTAGCATGGTGGCACATGCTTGTAATTCCACCACTTGGTAGGCTGAGGCAGGAGGGTCCCCACAAGTTCAAGGCCAGTGTGGGCTACATAGTGAATTCAAGTCCAACCCGAGTACATATTGAGACTCTGTCTTAAATAAACACAATTTTATTTATTTATTTATTTATTTAGTACTGGGGATCAAACTCAGGACCTTGCACTTGCGATGGAGGCGGCGGAACCACTGAACTAAATCCCCAGACCAATAAATACACTTTTAAAATGGGAGTAATAACTGTGCTTACATCATAGGAGTTAATCTAGAATTCACAAAGTGCTTTCAAGGCTTCTTGACACATGATGAATTCACGCTGTCTTCAGTGCCAACCTGCAAACTGCCATTCTGTGGCGCAGCCTGGCATAGTGGAAGCACAGAGCCGTGGAGGTCCTGTGTGTCAGGGCGGGATTTTTGAAGGAAGGATCCAAGACATGGGGCAGGTTATGCTTTGGGAACCCTAGGGGTTGTGGCATCTGCCAAGGCCCTGTGATGGATGGTAGGGAGTGGAAGACTCTACAGTAGTTGAATGTGGTCAAAGCCAGATGAAGCATTTAAACATTATAGCTAATAGGTCAACCCCTTGTTATTTCTGAGTTTCACATTTATGAATTTGCCTACTTGCAGGAATTTACTTGTAACCCCTCAAGTCAGTACTTGCAGTGATTTGTGGTGAAGTTTGTGTGAGGTGGGTGCCACCAGGTGACATTCTGCCTTCCTGTTTCAGCTCTTCTGTTATAAACCAGGGTCCTTTTCCCCATCTGTTTACTGCCTCAGTTTCCCATTTTTGTGCTGTTTGTTGGCAATTTTCTTGTTCACCGTACGCTGGCCAAGAATACACTGTTAATGCATCAACAACATATATTAAACAAGGCATCTTTTTTTGTCTTCTTCTTCTTTTGGTTTCTTGAGAGGGGCCTGCTATGTAATTTAGTCTGGTCTTGAACTTACTGTGTAGCCCAGTCTGGCCTCAAACTCACAATGCTTCTCTTGCCTCAGCCTCCCAAATGCTAGGTTTATAGGCTAAAGTGTCTTTTAACAAAAATACCATAAAACAAGGTTATCCCCATGGAACATAGTGGGAAATTGAAGCCCAAAGAGATAACGCAACATGCCCAGAGATACTCAGTGGGAAAGCAGGTCATCCAGCTGGAGAGCTGAGGACTACAGTAGTCTGGGGAGGCAGGGTCAGGGTGACCCATGCAGGGAGCACTTGGGACAGTGGGGTGCAGTGGAACGGTGGAGAAGGGCCCTGCTGGGTGGATGGGAGGTGGGTGTACTGGGAGGATGCTGGTCTAGCTGGACCCTCCGTTTGCCACCAGGTCCCCTCCCCATGGAAGCCATTGAGAAGATGGCCAGGATGTGCATGCAGGACCCAGATGAGGAGGAGGAGGAAGGAACAGATGAGGACGACGTAGAGGCCGATGATGACCTGCTGGTGAGCACTCCGGGCGGGGCAGCCTCTTGTCCCACCCTCCCATCTGGCAGTCTCTCATGTCCCACTCCCACCGTGTGTCCCACTCACAGGCAGAGTTAAATGAGGTCCTTGGAGAGGAGCCGAAGGCTTCGGAGCCCCCGCCACCCATGGCCCAGGTACAGCCCCAGAGACAGAAGGGTTTGAGGGTCACTCCTGTTTCCTTTCAGTTGCGTGATCTCAGGCAGGTCACATGATACCTGAGAGCCCCAGTTCCCTCCAGAGACCACAATTTCGGTCCTGCTGGGTGGGCAGCTGGCCCAGGGCCAACACACAGTAGCGATGAGCAGGGGGGCAGGCATGGCTTACGTCACTGCCCTGACTTTCTTCCCACCCCTGCTACAGCCGAAGCCCTCAGCCCCGTGCCCCAGGTTGGAGGCCATTTTGCAGGAGAGGCTGACCCTCTACCAGCTGGCGATGGAAAGTGCCCGACAGGCTGGGGACAGTGCCAAGATACGGCGCTATGACCGGGGGCTGCAGGTGAGTGGTGGGCACAGGGCTGAGACCCCAGCACTGATGCCACGCCCTTGCCTCTACCGAGCTCATCCTTTTCTGTTATCCCAGATGCTGGAAAATCTGCTGGCCTCTGTGCAGAAGGGCAATGCCATCAATGAGGAGGACATCCCACCACCTGTGGCTGTAGGGAAGGGCCCAGTGACCAGCCACCACCCTGTACCTCCCCAGCCCAGCCCTGCCAACCCACCAGCCCCAGAGCCCAGGGCCACCCCAGAGGGCCCCCTGCCGGCCACCCCGGCTTCGTCCTTGGGCTCTGCTAAGTCCCCCTTGGCTCCAGGTAGGTGGTGAGCAGGGCCAGGATGACACAGGCCATCTTTGTGGGGGTGAGCAAAACATGGTCCATCTACACCATGGAATATTACTCAGCCTTCAAAAGGAAGGAAATTTAGGAGTGTGTTATAACACCTGTGAACCTGGGGACAGGGTAGTGGGTGTAATATACTAGTCATGAAGAACAGCGTTATTACATGATTCTGTTTATGGGAGGTGCCTAGAGCTCAGTTATAGAGTCAGAAGATAGCATGGTGGGTGCTGGGGCGGGGGACGGGATTAGGAGAATGTGCAGAGGGGGACAGAGGTATTTGGGAAGGTGAGAAAGTCTTGGAGATGGACAGTGGTGACAGCTGCATGGCAATATGGATGCAGTTAATGCCACTGAATTTTACACTCCGATGATTAAGATGATGTGACATAGTATATATATTTTACCATAACTTATAAAATAAAACAAGGAGAGAATGTCAGTGAATTTCAAATCGTCAGAAAAAAATTTAAAAACCGAGGCTACTGAGTTAAAAGTTGATTATATTCCTTTTTTTCCCCCTAAAGTTAAAAGTTTAAAAGCCAGGGATGTAGCTCAGTGGTGCTGCACCTGCCTGGCAAGCTCAAAGTCCCGAGTTCAACCCCTGGTACTGGAAAAAAAAAAGTTTAAAGTTAAAATGCTTTCATTAGGTGTGATGGTACCTACCTGTCATTCCAGCATGCTAGGAGGCTGAAGCAGGAGGATTGAAAGTTCAAGCCTAGCCTGGGCAGCTTGGCATCTTAATGAGACCCTGTCTCAAAATGAAAAACTACAAAAAAAAAAAAAAAATGTGGGGAACATAGCTCAGCTGGAAAGCCCTGGCTTCAGGGTGTATGGCCCAGTGGGAGAGCATGTGCTTGGCATGTACCTGGCCCTGAGTTCCACAACACCAAAAAAGCCCCCTCAAAACACAAGAGTGCTTTAACAGTCTTCTTTGAAATGCCAGTGATTGTAAGACACTCTGAGTGACAGCCTCAGCCACCTTTTAGTCTTAAGATGAAAAATAACAGATGGCAATTTAAAGATACGTGAGTATCCATAAAGTTTCCAGGAACCCTGGGGTCAAAACAGCAGCGGCTCACAGCACTCCAGGCCTGGGGTTGGGTCCACACCATACCGCCTTCAAACTGTACAATCGTAGGAAGGCAGCCTCCCACTCTCAGCCTCAGGCTTTACTCTTTGTTTTGTTTTGTTTTTGTGGTGCTGGTGATGGAACCCAGGGCCTCACACATGCGAGGCCAGTACTCACCACTGAGCTGCACCACCACCCTTAGTTTTTGCAAATAGACTCAGGCCAGACATGGTGGTACACACCTATAATCCCAGCACTTGGGAGGCTGAGGCGGGAGGATCGCTGTGAGGTCAAGGTCAGCCTGGGCTACATAGTGAGGCCCTGTCTCAAAAGAACCATAAATAGGGCCTGGGATTTAGCTCAGTGGCATCATACCTGCCTTGCAAGGTCCTAAATTCAATCCCTGGTACCAAAAAAAAAAAAAAAACCAAAACAAACATAAATAAGTAAATAATTTAAAAATGGGCTCAGAACTGGCTTGATGAGACCCAAACAGAAATGTTTTGTATGGCTCCCTGTACCTCATTCTCCCTCGCAGGTCCCTGTGGCTCTGGTCCCCTGGCCCAGTTACAGAGCCGCCAGCGGGAGTACAAGCTGGCTGCCCTCCACGCCAAGCAGCAGGGAGACACCGTGGCTGCTACCAGACACTTCCGCGTGGCTAAGGTGTGTCCAGGCTGAGGGGCAGGGCTGAGGAGTGGGCACAATGCTGCCGACATCGAGGCAGGCAGACCCAAGCTTGGCCACTCCTTAGCTCTAGTTTATCTTACCTCTTGGAGCCTCAGTTTACCTCCTCTGCAAAATGGGCATGAGTGTCAAAAGCAGATGGAATAAGATGACACAAGGAAGCCAGGTGTAGCAGCACATGCATGCTGGGAGTTTGAGGCAGGAGAATCAAAAGTTGGAGCCCAGTCTGGGCAACTTAGTGAGATCCTATCTCAAAATATTTAAAAAGGTTGTGGATGTAGTTCAACGTGAAGGCCTTTGGTTCCATCCCCAGCAGTGGTGGAAGGGGAGGGGCAGTGTGGGGTTGTTGCTTTTGAGGTCCTGGCCCCCCAACTGCAGCTCCCAGCGCCCCACTCTCCTCCCTCCTTTTCTAGAGCTTTGATGCTGTCCTGGAGGCCCTGAGCCGAGGGGAGTCTGTGGACCTCTCCCGCCTGCCCCCTCCACCTGGTGAGCACCCCTCCTGCCCTCTTTGTTGTTCAAGGGCCAGGCCTGTGGTCCCCTACAGGCCAGACTGGCCAGGCCAGCCCCTCATCACCCTGGACCTCTCTGTCTCCAGACCAACTGTCTCCAGAGCCACCGTCCCAAACATCGCAGCCTCCAGCTCCTGCCACGGCCCCCGCTGTGCCAGGTAAGCTGCCGCAGCCCTCTGGGATGAACCAGCTAGGGAGAACCAAATCCCTTTTCCTGGACCCAACCCGACCCTGCCCCTTCTGGCCAGAGGTTCCCCCAGCCCCACGGACTCTCCTGGAGGCGCTGGAGCAGCGGATGGAGCGGTACCAGGTGGCCGCAGCCCAAGCCAAGGCCAAGGGTGACCAGCGGAAGGCACGCATGCACGAGCGCATTGTCAAGGTATGTGGGGGGCCGGGGTGGGGGCCCTGAGACCTTGTCCCTGTAACCTTGACACCTGTGTGCCCCGCAGCAATACCAAGACGCCATCCGGGCCCACAAAGCCGGCCGAGCAGTGGAGGTGGCAGAGCTACCTGTGCCCCCAGGTAGGCCACGCCCCTGTACACCTGCACACCAGCCTTGGGGCCTCTGGGGTACTGGTCCTGTCATGGTGCAGGGAAGGCCACCCACACTGCACAGGAATTGTGCTAATTTGTCACAGCCTGTAGCACTAATTCCATCAGGACGGAAGTCTTTACACCAGGAAAGTTGGCAGACACTCAAAATTAGTGGGGTTTTTGTTCTTTGGCTTGTGACAATAAAAATGGAACCTGGGCAATCATTGTACCTGTCATTGCACCTCTAGCCCGCTGCTGAGATTTCATTCTGAGACAGGGCTTCTAGGTTGCCTAGGTTGGCCTTCTCCTTGCAGTCCTCCTGCCTCAGCCTCCCAGGTGGCTGGGATTATAGGTTTGCACCACCATGCCTGTCAAGGAGGGTTGCTTCTGGAGAGTATCTGCCCACTGCCATCTCTTACTCTTCATTCGATTTGCCCCTTCCCAGTCATCAGGCCTTGGCTTTCCAGATACTCAGCCTCCACTAGCCCTCTGGAGGGTTGGAAGCTGTTTTCTGGGCCTCAGAGCTGTTCAGTTTCCTCCATGAGTATTTTTCTCTTTGCTTTTGGACCTCCACACTCCTGGGATCTGTCCAGGCCAGGGTCCTCACAGAGTCCATCCCAAGAAAGAATGTTAAAGAATATCGTGTTAAAGAATCCAGTGGAGGCTTGGGACCCAAAGAGAGAAGCCAAGAGGCTGGAGGGTGGTGGTGAATAGCCTAGGACTGACCTGGGCCTGTGTCTGGATTCAAAGTAGACTCAGAGCTTGAGATTCCCAGGTGGGAAGCAACTGTGCTTCCCCCACAGTTGTGGTTGCTGCTGGCCTTGACCTCACCCTGACCGCCTCCCAGGCTTTCCCCCCATCCAGGGCCTGGAGGCCCCTGAGGCTACCCAGCAGAGCCTGGTGGGGGTCCTGGAGACCGCCATGAAGCTGGCCAACCAGGACGAAGGGCCAGAGGACGACGACGATGAGGCATCTAAGAAGGTGGGAGCAGCTGGGCCTGGACTAAAGTGGGGATGTGGGGGGTGGCAACACAGGGTCTTGAAAGTCCACACTTAGGCTGGGAAGAGCCAGCCACACATCCAGCCCCCAAACTTACAGGCCACAGGCCACAGGCAGGGCATCTACCTGAGCCCCACTGCTCTGGTCTGTAACAAGGCAGACATTGGGACAGTCCTTCATCCAGAGCTGTTACAGAATCAGCAAGGGTAGATGTAGGGGTCTCTGCTGAGGTGGTCCTTGTTATGGTGCTCTCTGACCTGAGGAGGGGCTCAGCGCAGGCCCTGGAAGAGCCCTGGCTTCTCTGTCCCTCTGCAGCTCAACAGCCCCGCAGCCTCCACAGCCCAGGCCAAGGCCCTGCCCTCAAGGGCCCTCCAGCCCGGAACAGCTCCAGCAGCCAAAGCAGCCCCTAAAGGCACATCCACCAGAGGTGAGTGTCTCCTCCCACTCCTGCTGCCTACCATCCTGTTGTGATAGCCTGGGCAGCCCCTACAGAGGCCCCTTTGCCCACAGCCCAGCAGCAGCTGGCCTTCCTGGAGGGCCGCAAGAAGCAGCTGCTGCAGGCCGCGCTGCATGCCAAGCAGAAGAACGATGTAGAAGGTGCCAAGATGCACCTGCGCCAGGCCAAGGGGCTGGAGCCCATGCTGGAGGCCTCCCGCAATGGGCTGCCTGTGGACATCGCCAAGGTGAGCCCTCCAGGTCAGCTGGACCTGGGGTGTATCAATCAGGGCTAGGCTAAGCCACTGTAACGAGTAGGCCTTCCTCAAGACACAGCCAAAATGAGACAGACATGCATGTTTCTTTCATATAGTACTCGGCAGCTGTGCTCTGCAATGAGAGGTCTCCCAGGGCCCAGGTTCCTTTCATTGCATGGCTTTACCCTTCCTAAGGGGTGGTCCTTGCCCACATGATCCAAGCAGATCACTGCTGTATCTGCTCCAGCTTATGGGAAGGAGCAGGAGCAGGAGCAAGCAAAGTGCAGAGCAATTACTTTTAAAGGAAGTGACATCACTTTTGTTTATCTCTCATTGGCCAGAACTAAATTACATGACCAAACCTAGCTGCAAAGGAGCCTGGGACAATGTAGTCTATTGCTTGGCTCCTCTGTACCAGCCAGAAACCCATTACCAGGGGAGAGGATGTAACGTGGGAGGACATTTAACTGATTCCACACGTTTGGGCTGCACCATTCACCCAGAGCATCACATTTTTTTTGCGGGGGAAGTAGGGACAGTGACCTGCACCTCATGTTAAGATCAGCCTGGATTCCTTCTGTGATGGAATGGCAGCCCAGTAGAAAGCATTCATGGAGCATGTACTGGATGTGCAGTCCTGAGCTGGGCACAGAGGATGTAGCCTTGAGCAAAACTGATAAAACCCCCACGTGCACGGAGCAGACATCCTAGCTGGAGAGACCCCGAGGAAGCACACAGTGCAGACCTATCATAGTGGCCCACGAGGCCCTGCGTGATCTGCCATCTCACCTCCCTTCTCCTGTCCCCTGTGCTCATGTCTTCCTCCCTCTCCCCTGGCCAAGTGGCCTCCTCTCTGTCCTTGAATACTATGCGTACGGCAGCAACGGGGTCTCTGCACATGTCACTCCAGCCCTGAAACGCTGGCCCCCGGATGCCTGCTTGTCTCACGTCCCCTTTCCTTCAGCCTCCACTCATGCCATTTTCACGAGCCCTGCTCCAGCCTCCAGTCTAAGATCCCTCCTGCCGGACGTGGTGGCGCATACCTGTAATCCCAGTACTCTAGAGGGTGAGGCATGACATCTTCTCAAGTGTGAGCCCAGCTAAGGCTACATAGTGAGTTCAAGGCCAGCCAGAGCTATATATCAAGACCCTGTCTCCCCTCCCCACAAAATCCCTCCCTTTAACCCAGAACCCTCTGCCTTCCCTCCCCCTTCTTTTCTTTCTCCACAGCATTGATCGCTTCCTACTATATAACACAGCTTGGGGTTTTTTTATTTTGTGTCCTTTGGTACCGGGGATCAAACTCAGGACCTTGTGCTTGCGAGGCAGGTGTACTGCCACTGAGCTAAATCTCTGGCCCTTACTTGGGTTTTTGTTTGTTTTGTGCTACTGGGAATTGACTTCATGCTGAGATACATCCCCAGTCTTTTGTAAAATTCTTTTTAGTTTAAGACTTGTTAAATTGCTCAGGCTAGACACAATCTTGTGATCCTCCTGCCTCAGCCTCCAAGAATGCTGGATTACAGGTGTGCACCACCACTTCTTACTGGCTTACTTGTTTCTTAAGGATGTTGCCCATTTAGCTCAAGAGAATGTCAGCCCACAGAGCAAGGATTTGCATCTCTTTTATTCCCCACTGCACACCTAGCCCCAGAACACAGCCTGCATGCACAGGAGGGGCTCTATAAAGACGCACAGGTGGCCGATGGCTGGCTTGCTGTGTCACACAGTGGAAGGTCCTAGCTTGGGGGACGGTGGCATCTCTGCAGAGCTGCATGCAGGCCCTTCCCCACCAACCTTATCCTCCCCAGGTTCCGCCTGCCCCCATAAACAAGGATGACTTCGCTCTGGTCCAACGGCCTGGCCCGGGCCTGTCACAGGAGGCTGCCCGGCGCTATGGCGAGCTCACTAAGCTGATCAGGCAGCAGCATGAGGTGAGGCCCAGCCATGTGAGCCACCATCCCCAGGGCCCAGCCTGCTGCCTGGCCTCACCACCTGCTGCCCATCCCGCAGATGTGTCTGAATCACTCGAACCAGTTCACCCACCTGGGCAACATCGCAGAGACCAGCAAGTAAGGACCTCTACTCCCCATGCCTGAGTCTGCCCCCAGCCCACCCCTGTACCAGGACCTGAGCCACCCTCCCTGCAGGTTCGAGAAGCTGGCAGAGGACTGCAGACGGAGCATGGACACCCTGAAGCAGGCCTTCGCCAGAGGTCTGCCCACCCCTGTCGCCCGCTTCGAGCAGAGAACTTTCAGCGTCATAAAGTAAGACCCCAGTGTTCCCTGGGGTTCCGTGCTCCTGGAAGTGTGCACACATGCCTCTGCCCACAAGCGGGGACACAGAGTGTGCAAAGGCTCTGAGGCAGGCGGAGGTGCAAGCCATAGGTCACCAGCAGCTAGGCACAGACATCTGGAAATGCAACAGAGATGTGGTAAGGGCGAGGATACATCTAGTTCCAGTGGCCCAGTGAGCCCACAGGGACTGGTGATGCATGTCAGTTTGGTGGTCACAGCCTGGTTCCTGCTAAGGTATCCCATGCCCTGAGGAACGGGATTGTGTCTGTACGTGAGATTGAGCACAGCAGCTGGCCCTGCAGAGGCTCCTGCCCCACTCAGGGTGACCCACATATCTCATCCTGTTTCCTGCCCTTTCTCTCTTCCCCACTGTCCTTGCTTTGCTTGGCCCCCCAGGCACAGGACTCTCTCTCTGCTCCCTGCTGCGATCCAGACCTCTCCCACTCAGGGCCTTTGTATCTGCTGCTTCCTCTGGTCAGGTCTTCTCCGGGCCTCCTGTGGCAGGACTTTGTCTTCAGGTGTCACCTATGTTGTCACCTCCCAAGGGGCCCTCCCCGACCACAGTGTAAAGCATTGCACCTAGCTGAATTCTTGTCGGAGTTGCATAGTTTTCTCATCGCATTCACTGGGCGACTGTCTTCGCAGCATTAGCAGTTCCCAAGCATAGGCTTGGGTCTGTCGGTTCATTCTATGTCCCCAGAAACTGGGCACTGGCTGGCTGGTGCTTAGTAGGACTCAGGGAATATCAAGTGAAGGGAGGTCCTACAGCAGCCCAGGGACTGGTTATTGCAGCGTAGATGCTAAAGAAATACTGTGAAGAGCCAGGTGTGATGTCACCTGTAACCCCAGCACTTTGAAGTCTGAGGCGGGAGGATTACCTTGAGCTGGAAGCCTTTTGGGGCTACATAGTGAGTTCAAAGCCAGCCTGAACTCTATAGCAAGATCCTGTCTCCAAGAAAAATAGTCACATGAAAAGAAGGTCCCGGGCAGTGAGGGCTCTTGAGACATTAAGCGAAGGGAAGTTTGTACAATGGCTAAGGCACTGCTAAGTGCATAGTAGGTGCTCAAGAAATATGGTTGGAGAGAAGGCCCCTTCACATTGGCAAGAACACTGCCTTGAGCTTGTGGGAATATTATGGAAGTCCCACAGTCATTAAGGTACCAGCCAGCCCATGGTCAGTTCTCAAGAAATACTGTCCAATGAAGAGGAAGTCCCAGCAGCAAGACCAGTGATCAGTGAATAGTGAGGAACTCAAGAACTATTGCTAAAGAAAGGGAGATTCCTGCCAGGCACAATGGCATATACCTGTAATCCCACGTACTTGAGAGGCTGAGGCAGGAGAATCACAAGTTCAAGGACAACCTGGATAACTTAGACCCTGTCTCAAACCGAAAAATAAAAAAAGGCTGGGAATGTGGCCCGGTGTTAGGGTTGTCCCTGGGCTCAGTCCATGGTACTAAAAAACATCCGGAGTGGGAAGTGCTTACAGCAGCAAGCCTACTGGTCAGTGCGTGGTAGGTACCAAATGTGTGCAGACTGAAGAAAGGACCCAGAAGCTCAGCAGTGGCAGACCTGAACACAGAACTCTCGTCTGTCTGATCCTAAAGCACAGGGCACCCCAGAGGCCAGGGTGGGTTTTATGCCCGAGCCCAAGGAAGGTGGGAGGGCAGGTGGGGCTGGGGCCGAGGTCCCTCCTGTTACCCTCCTGCCCGCCCTGCAGGATCTTCCCAGAACTGAGCAGCAACGACATGCTCCTGTTCATCGTGAAGGGCATCAACCTGCCCACGCCCCCAGGTGAGGTGGCCGGAGGCGACGGGGGAACGGGACCCTCCCTTTGCCCAGCTCTGACCCGGCTTGCCTACAGGACTGTCCCCTGGTGACCTGGATGTCTTCGTCCGCTTCGACTTCCCCTACCCCAACGTGGTATGTGGGGAACCAAGGGGGCAGGTCGGGATGGGGTCCCAGGCCGTGTGGTGTGCTGGGCTGTTAACATTCTCCTGGTGACACAGGAGGAAGCCCAGAAAGACAAGACCAGCGTGATCAAGAACACGGACTCCCCTGGTGAGTGGGTCAGGAGCATCCCACATGGCCCTGCAGCAGAGAAGGAGCCTGTGACCACGCGGGTCCCCTCTGTCTTTCCCAGAGTTCAAGGAGCAGTTCAAACTCTGCATCAACCGCAGCCACCGCGGCTTCCGCAGGGCCCTGCAGACCAAGGGCATCAAGTTCGAAGTGGTCCACAAGGGGTAAGCAGGGCCATGGGCGCAGGTGGGCGTCGGGCACAGGGCCGCCTGGACCAGCCACTCTGCCCCGTCACCCAGGGGGCTGTTCAAGACTGACCGGGTGCTGGGGACAGCGCAGTTGAAGCTGGATGTGCTGGAGACAGCGTGTGAGGTCCACGAGATCCTGGAGGTGAGCAGACCCTCCCCTCCCTACCACCCCAGACACTCCTGGGCTCCTGGATGCCCAGGGTGCCTTTCGCTCCCCACCCAGGTCCTGGACGGTCGCCGGCCCACAGGGGGACGGCTGGAGGTGATGGTGAGGATCCGGGAGCCACTGACGGCCCAGCAGCTGGAGACCACCACGGAGAGGTGGCTGGTCATAGACCCCCTGCCTGCAGCCGCGCCCATGGTGAGTACCTGCTGTCTGCCCAGGGAGGGAGCATGGTGCCCACCTGGAACTCACAGGCCTGGGTCTCTCCTCTGCAGCAGGTCACTGCACCCAGAGGGAAAGCACCTCCTGTGCCTGCCCCTTCCAAGGAGCCAGGGAGCAGGTAGGAGCCTGGCCAAGCTACGGCGAGGTTCCCTTTACATCTTGCAGCCCTTCCAGGACAGTTTCCCATGAGGCGCAAACTGGACCGTGGCCCTGTCCTGCTCCCAAACCAGTTCTGTGCCCTTCTGGAGGATCCAGTTTAAACTCTTCAGCTGGGATCTTTAAGCTCTTTTGTGATCTAACCATTGTCAATGTATCCAGACTTCTCTTTCCTCGTTCCCTTATGTTGGTTCATGGCTACATCTAGTTTTCGTTGTCTTCCTGGCTTCACGCTGTTCTGACTCCCTGAGCTTCTCTTCCCCTTCCCTTGCTCCTTGTCCTCTGGATCCCAGTTTGGCTGTCACCTCCTCCAGGAAGCACTTCCTGATCATCAGGGATCACAGTGGCCTGGGTGTGCAGACAGCACCCGCCCCCAGGCTGTGGCCTCCAAAACACTGGGGTAGACCTCACTTGTTTCCTCTGTGCCTCATTACTCAGCATGTCTGTTGAACAGTGGGGTCGGGCAGGGGGAGTCCCTGCTGTCCCCCATCTCTCCTGCCACCCCCACAGGTCAGCCCGGCCCCTGCACAGCCTCAGTGTACTGGCCTTCGACCAGGAGCGGCTGGAGCGGAAGGTGGGTGCCCATCCTGCTGGGCTTGGCGCAGTGGGCCTGGGTGCCTACGGCCCTGGACCAAGAGCTCACACCCCTGTCTGTGTGGCCCTAGATCCTGGCCCTAAGGCAGGCACGGCGGCCAGTGCCCCCAGAGGTGGCCCAGCAGTACCAAGACATCGTACAGCGCAGCCAGTGGCAGAGGGCCCAGCTAGAGCAGGGAGGAGCTGGCATCCGGAGAGGTAGGGGTCTGGGGATGGACATCTAGAAGGTCAGGGGCTTGGGACAGGCATCTGGAAGTTTAGGTGCCTGGGGACAGGAATCTAGAAAGTTAGGGGCTCGGGATGGGCATCTAGAACATCGGGCTCAGGAGTGAGCATCTAGAGTATCAGGGGCTCAAGATGGGGATCCAAGGGGCAGAGGCTGGGCCAGCCCTTGTGGAGAACAGCAGCCTCGTTTCCTGCCTCCACCCTAGAGTACACAGCCCAGCTGGAGCGACAGCTGCAGTTCTACACAGAGGCTGCCCGGCGCCTAGGCAATGATGGCAGCAGGGTGAGTGGGGTCCCCCGGGGCAAGTGGGGGTTGGGGATACCCCGCTGACCTGCTGTGGCCCCTCTGTCTCCCCAGGAGGCCGCGAAGGAGGCGCTGTACCGGCGGAACCTGGTTGAGAGTGAGGTGAGCTGCCTGGAGTGGTGGTGGGCACTGCTGTGGTCTCGGCCCCTGACCCTCCCCCATGTCGTTCCCTAGCTGCAGCGCCTCCGCAGGTGAGAGCCCAGCAGGGGGTGCGGCTGGACAACCGGAGGATCTCACAGGCCACCAACCCAAGCCAAGTGGACAATCAGTGGACAATCGGTTCTGGACTCATCCTCTCCAGGGCCCCAGCCCAGCCAGGCCTCCCTGGCCGGGCCCCAAGGACTCTACCCCTCACCCAAGCCAGAGTCCTGTTTGCACATCCCTGGGTGCCCACCTTGCTGCCCCTGAGCAGGAGGGTGGCAGGGACCAAGCCCCAAGGGCCTCTGCAAGCACTTTACTTCCTGTCCCTTTCCGGCCTTAACCCTACAGCCCTCCACACCCCAAAGAAGCCACCGAGGTTGGTGCCTGGGACTGCACAGGCCGGGACATGGAATAAACAGCCAGGCCACGCCCAGTTCAGCTCTCTCCTGCCTGTTTCTCACTCTGGGCTGCAGTGACCACACCAGGCTCTCCTCAACCCCAGGCCCCCAGGGAGGAGCAGGTGGGAGGAGGACTTGTACCGCACATGCGCTGTGAGATGCTGCCGAGACCGTGCGAAATAAAGCGGGTATGGGATTCCGCGGTTGGTCTTGCGCTGTAGGGAGATGCTGCGGAGGCCGACCGTAGATCATACGCTGCTTGGTGACCACGTGTCTCAGAACCTCAAAATCCAGTCCGGTCACGCCCTGGAGAGGAACGCTGGGCCCAGCTCCTTGCTCTCCTTGGCACCTCAGAGCCTGTTTCACCGGCTGGACTCCAGGGTATGGGGAGGCGGCAGAGGGCAGAACCCCGAGAAGGGCGCTGGTCCCGGGTGAGTGCTGGAAAGGGGTAGGCTTTATTGTCTCTGGTTTCATCTGTCCCTCCCAGGGCCCCAGCGGGGCACTGTCCCCTCAGCCCATGCCCCACTGAGCCCTAGGGTGCGGGGCTGTTCTGCAGCCTCAGGAGCCCCCTGCCCGGGGCCGATGCCGGGGGGTAGGTGGCAGCCGGACCAGGACCTGTTCTGGATTGTCGGCCGTGTCCACCACGCGCAGGTGTGGGAGGCCCAGGAAGGCCTCCTCCGCGATGCTGGTCATGTGCAGCCGGTTGGCCCTGCGAAGAAGTGCGTGGGCAACGGTCAGTGGGCGCGCCACTCCCCAGACAATCCTGTGGGCTCGGATGCCCCGCCCTGGCGCCTTGGTCACGCCCCGGAGGCAAGTCCCCGACCTGAGGATGAGGGCGCGAAGGCGTGGCGTGCTGAGGAAGGCATCGGGTCCCACGTGGCTGATGCGGTTGCCCTGCAGGTGCAGCTCCTCCAGGGCCTCGGGCAGGTCGGGGGGCACGAAGGATAGCTCGTTGTGGCTCAGGTCCAGTACCTGGTGGTAGGGGATACAGTGCCTGGTGATCCCAGCATAGCCATCCCCCAAGACTCCTGCTGCTCCCCAGACTGTAGCCACCTCTCCCCCTTTTCTTCCATACTGGGGGTTTGAGTCCAAGACCTTAACACTGAGCCCCCCCGCCATTTCCCCTTTTGAAAATCTGAGAGAGAGCCGGGTGTGGTGGCGCACACCTGTAATCCCAGCACTCTGGAGGCTGAGGCAAAAGGATCGCTATGAGTTTGAGACCAGCCTGGGCTACATAGTGAGACCCTGTCTCAAAACACCAGGAAAAAAAAATCTGAGAGTATCTTGCTAAGTCAGTAAGGTGCCCAAGCTGGGCTCAGACTTGCAGATCTCCTGCCTCGGTCTCCTGAAGTACTCTACTAGAATTACAGAATTTGAACTGCCAAGGCCTCTCCCTCCTCCTCCCCTTCCTCTTCTTCATCCTCTTCATCTCCTCCTCCCCAGTTGCCAAATTCCTTCACTGCAGAGTCCCTTCCCAGGGCATTCCTGTTCTCAGCGCTCAGAGCCCTACAGACAGGCCCCACCGGGCTAGATAGGTACTCACAGAGCAGGCCTCTCCTCACCTCCCTCTCCTAACACCCTGGCTTGTGTCCCTGCCCTTGACGGCTTGCTGTCTAACCAGGCTGTCTGGAGAGGGTGAGGGGCGGGAGCTGCTTCCTGTGCGAGGACCGTACCAGGCACCTACAAACCTCTCCGTGGAATGGAGGTACTGGGGAGCAGCCAGAAGTCAGGGAGGCAGGGACAGTGGGCAGAGGCCGTGGGGACAGCCCGGGAACTCCTCCTGACCTGGAGGGCCTGCAGCTCATGCCACGTGCCGGGCCCGATGTCACCAACGCGCAGCCGGTTGTGTGCGAGTCTGAGCTCCTGCAGCTGACCCAGCCCAGCCCACGACTCAGGCTCCAGGGCGCGCAGCTGGTTGCGCTGCAGGTGCAGGGTGTGCAGGCCTCCAGGCAGGCCCACGGGCACCTGGGTCAGCCGATTACACTGGTCAGCTGGTTGTAGGCCAGGTTGAGCTCGGCCAGGCCTGGTGTGGAGGCCAGGTCACGGGCGCCCAGCACAGCCACGTGGTTGTGGGGCATCAGCAGGGCCCACAGGTGGCGTGGCAGCGCAGCGGGCACACGTTCCAGCTGATTCCCATAGAGGTGCAGTGCGTGCAGCCTCCGCAGCGGGCGCAGTGCCTTGGCTGGCAGCCCCGTGGCCCCCAGCTCATTGTGCTGCAGCAGCAGGTACCGCAAGCCCCTAACCCCGCGCAGCCGGGCCGCCTCCACCTGCCGGATGCGGTTGCGGCCCAAGTGCAGGATGGTCAGGGCCTTGGGCAAGCCAGCGGGCACCGTGGCCAGTCGGTTGTGGGATAGATCCAGGTACTCCAGGCTGCGAAGCTTGCTGCCGGGAGAGAAGATGGGCTTCAGGCTACGTGCCCAGAGAGAGGGGCTGCCAGGTCTCACAGGGAGGGAGGGTCCCGAGACAGAATTCGGCTGGGGTGGTGTCTGAGGGAGCAGGCTGGGAGGTAAACTTGGGGCGCTCAGGGCAGGTTCCAGCCTGAAGGTTAGCTGTGTGTGTCGGGAGTCACCACAGAAGTCTAGGTCAGCAGAAATGCATGTGGCTATCGTACTGGATAAAAGAATAAACCTCAGTACATGAGGAAGGATGAGGCAGGAGGATCTCAATTTGAGTACCACCTGGGTAATTTAGTGACACTCTGCCTCAAAAAAAAAAAGGCTGGGGATGTAGCTCAATGGTAGAATGCCCTTGAGTTCAGTAGCCAATGACTTAAAACCTCTGTGCAGACTCGTAGGGGACACAGACCCTGCCACTGCCAAGCTGAGCCTGGTATGGTGTAGGCACTCAACAAACAAAGCCTGTTAGGTGTCATGCAGAGGAGGAGGTGAAGATGGAGACAGCCAGGCTAAGTGCCCAGCTTCGACTGTGCCCTGTCCTGCCTGGCCATGGCCCACCTGAAGGTAGTGGCATCCAGGCCACTGTCTGTCAGCTGGTTGTGCTGGAGGTACAGCTCACGAAGCTGGGTCTGGTGGCTTAGGGCTCCTCGGGGCACCTTGGAAATGACGTTGTTCTGGAGAAAGAAGACAGTGATGTGGAGGGTCTGGGACAGAGGGCAATGGGGAGCCACAGACGGCTCTTGAGTGAGGGAGGTCCAGGAGCTTGCCTCTAGCAAGGCCGTAAGAGAGTTTCTGAGAAATGTCGTTCTTGCTGCTAGAATTTTGGAGGGTGCCGGAAGGATGGGAAGTAAGGCACAGAGGCTTCCTGGGAGAGCCTGGGGCACAGAATGGGTGGTGAGGGTAGGCACCTGCAGGTGTAGCTGCTCAAGCGAGGTGGGCAGGCTGGGCGGAAGGTGGCTGAGCCGGTTGCTGGAGAGGCTGAGGGTGGTGATGGCCTCGGAGCCTCGGAAGGCGTTGGGAGGGAGGCCGGCGTTGCCCAGCTGGTTGTTGTGGAGGTACACGGACCTGAGGGCGCCCAGGCTGTGTCTACGGCCCCCGCTGCCCCACCTCCCGGCCACACCAGGGTCCTGTGTTAGGGCCTCGCTGGAGTTCTCCACCCCACACAGGGCCCTGTCAGCCCCCAGGTCCCCAGTGCAGATCTGCACCCCTTAGGGCAGGGCCAGCTCCCCTAAGACCTCTCAAGGGAAAGCTCAGGGCACCCCTGGTCCCCCATGCAGTTGAGAGTAGGGGCCAGGGCTACCTGAGGGCCGGCTTCTCCCCAAAGGTGAGCGGGAAGATCTCCGTCACTTGATTGGCAGCCAGATCAGCCACACGGAGGGAGCGGGGCAGGAACTGGGGAGCCACTGAGAGCTGTGGGAGCAACAGCGCCCGTCCTGTGCTGTGCCAGCCCCCCACCTCCTGGGGCACACACGGGGCACAGGCTCACCTTGTTGTGGGCCACGTAGAGGTGCTGCAGCTGCCCGAGGGACTCGAAGGCCTCGTCGGGCAGGCCTGGGGGCAGGGGGTATGGGGTGGGCTCTGGAGGGCTTCAAGCTGGGCCCCTAAGGAGGTGCTTGGCCCCATCCCTCCTCAGAGCCACAGCCGCCACAGCCTAGATTGCTGTCCTCAGTAGAGGCTGCTGCTGGGAAGTGCAGCCACAGAGCTGCCCGCCGGCAAGGACCCAGACGCTAGAGGGGACCCGGTGCATCCCACACGCCCACCCCAGGCCCTCACCCTCAGAAGAGATGAAGTTGTGGTGCAGATTGAGTGTTCGAAGGCTACTGAGGCGGGACAGCTCATTGTAGGGGAGCTCCCGGAGCTGGTTGTTCTGTAGGGGAAGGGACAGTCACACCCTGACCCCACTGACCTCTCACCAGCAATGCAGACCCCGGCCTCTGCTGAATTCCCTATCGGCCCCAGAACCCCGCGTTTATCCCAAACCATCCCATCACCTTGGCCCCAGACAGCCAAGCACTGAAGCTCAGCAATATCCTGTCACTGTGTAGTCACCCAAAACAACCATTTGTTTTTGTTTGTTTGTTTGTTTTGAGACAGGGCTTCACTACATAGTTGAGACTGACCTGGAACTCACTATGAGGCCAGGCTGGTCTCAACTCACAGCGATTCTCCTGCCTCAGCCTCCAGAGTGCTGGGATCACAGGCGTGCGCCACCACGCCTGGCTAACCCTAAACAACCCTGTATCCAGCCAGACACAGAGGCTTTGCATCTGTCATCCCAGAACTCTGGGAGGCTGAGGCAAGAGAATCACAAGTTCAAACTCAGTCTGGAAAATTTAGCCACTTAGCAAAACCCTGTCTCAAAATAAAAAATAAAGGAGGGCTGGGGATTTAGCTCAGTGGTTCTGGCACCTGCCTTGCAAGCAGAAAGGGCCCGAGTTTGATCCCCAGTACCAAAAAGACAAACAACAACAAAAAAAAAGTAAAAGAAGGACTGAGGATGTAGCTCAGGACAAAGGCTCTGGGTCCAGTCCCTAGTACCACACAAAATAAAATGAAACAAATAACCCTACCTCCTCTGAGACGCTGCCTCCCCACAAACCCCCATCTGTAGCAGTGCCAGCTGCCTGGTCTGAACCTGAGCTCTACCCACCAGCTCCCTGGGCCTCACTTTCCATTTTCAGGGTACAAATGCCCACCACACTGACCCTAAACAACCCCTCAACCGAGACCTTGACCAACATTGTATTCTCCATTGTCAGCCCCAATCCTCAGCTACCAATCCGTCGATCCCCCACATCCCAACAATCACCCCCAAACCTACGTCTCCAAACAATTCCATTACCCTATGATATTGATCGCAAACCTTAGCTCTTCCCACACCTCGTATCTTCACCCCCAAATCATTCCCTTCCCACCTGCAGGCTGACAGCAAGGCCAACTTCTCTTTTTTGTGACGTTTTTTCAGTCTTGGGAATGGAACCTCGGTCCTTCACATTGGCCTCCAGCCCCAGCCCTGTCTTTATTTTTTATTTTGAGAGAGTCTCACTCAGTCACTGATTTGTCCAGGCTGGGTTTGAACCTGTGATCCTCCTGCCTCAGCCTCCCAGAGTGCTGGGATGACAGGCGTGCACTAACAAGTTTCTGTCGCCGCCCATGCCTACCTCCCACTCATGGGCGGCACCCCCACCCCTTCCTTCCTCCGCTCCCTGCCTCCCCTTGTCCCCTCTCTATGCAGCCCCACCTGCAGGGAGAGGTACCGGGCCTCCCTGGTAATATTGTCTGGGAGTACATGCAAGTCCAGTCCGGCACAGTCCACCACGTCAGCCTGGGGACAGGAGCAGCGCCAGGGACAGGCCCAGGGTGGGGGCTGCAGGCTCTCTCCTGGGTGGGGGAAGTCAGGGTCCTCCATGCCAGGAACAGGCAGGAGGCCCGGCGGCAGCAGCAGCAGCAACAGTAGGCTCAGCTGCTGGGAGTGAAGGGAAGACTCAGTGTGTGCCTGGCCGGCGCAGGGTCACCATGGCTACCGGAGCATCCCCCATCAGGGAGGGACGCAGTGGGCAGCAGGAAGAGCCAGGTGGACCCAACCCTCGAACCCTCCCTGCCCACCTTACCATCGCCAGCCCTGCTCTGCCTTCTCGCCCAGATACAAGCCAGGTGGTCACCTCCTGGAGACTCTGGTGTGACCACAACCTCCCTCCATCTCGGCCGGCCACTGCCTGCACACACAGCCTTCTCCTGGGCTTGACGGGGCTGGCCCACCCCGTCCCCGCCCTGGGGAGGGCAGTGGGCGGCCCGTCCCCTCGGTCCCCCTTGGTCCTCCCGCCCGCTCTGCTTCTGTAACCTCAGCCAGCCTGGCCAGGCTGTGGGAACCAGGAATGTTGCAGGCAAAGCTGAGATTCGCCCTGTCTGGTATTCGGGCCCACAGACTGACCGCAGACCCAGGGGTGGGGACTGAGAGGGGCTCGGGATCTTGGGATGCTCCCCAAGGAGCAGAGGTCAGCAGCCAGGGTGAGGGAGGCCTGGGCTCAGCCTGGGGCCCTCAGTCAGGTCACCGTGCTGGCCCCTCCTTCTCTTTCCAGATGGCCTTGTTGGCAGCCAGACACCCGGTCCCCAGCAGCCACAGCTGCTGAGAGGAAATGACATGGAACGGGCACCAGCCTGGTGGTTATGGGAAGGGCTCAGTGCCACCCTGCCTGGTTTGAGCCTGGGCTGCGCTCCTCTCTGGGCCTCAGTGTCCCGCTCTGTAAAGTGGGATAATGACCACTTTCCCTCCCAGGAGGGAGGTAGACTTTGAAGAGATAACACACAAGGGCCCACACCCACACATCTCTGAGGTCACCATGTGGTAGGCGTGGGTGCTGCCTGCTGTAGCCCCGATACCAGCAGGATGACTAAGGCCGACTCGTTGGCCTGCCTGGACGTCGGCTTTCTTACCTGGGAAACAGGAGTAAGGTAAAACCCTGCCTCAAAGGGCTGGCAGAAGCAAAACAAGGGAGTTGGGTAGAAAGGTTTTGTTGTTTTGTGTGGTACTAGGGCTTGAACTCAAGGTCTTCATGCTGAGCTAGCCACATCCCCGACTGTTTTTGTTTTTTTGGGTTTTTTGTTTTTTTTTTTTTTTTTTTTTTG
>NW_022900942.1:4449710-4453207 GCF_012274545.1 Fukomys damarensis | reverse complement strand
TTTTTTTTTTTGAGACAGTGTTTTGCTAAGTCACTAAATTTCCCACGCTGGGCTCCAACTTGAGATCCTTCTGCCTCAGCCTCTCAGAGTGCTGGGGTTACAGGATTGCACCACCTTGCCCAGCAGAGAGTCCTAAGAATGACGGCTGTATTGAGGGCTCAGCTTGGCAGTAGCTAAGGCAGCAAGGGAAGGTGCAAGACTGGGCGAAGACCAGTGTGTGAAGGCTGGAGTCTCCCAGACGCACGCAGAGTTTGAGATGGCTCGGAGTGTGTTAATCTCAGAAAACTGCTGTGGGTTTGGTGATGCCTGAAGGGATAGCACAATGACAAACAATGGATTATTTCAGAGAGTGGTTGCACACACCTATAGTCCTGCATTCTCAGTAGGCTGAGGCAAGAATGTTCCAAGTTCAAGGCCAGCCTAGGCAACCTAGTGAAATCCTGTCTCAAAATAAAAGAGGCTGTAGTAGAGCTCCCCCGGGTTCCATCCCCAGTACCACAAAACAAACCAAAAAGATCCCAAGATGTGGATAGAATAATGAAGAGGCTCTGTATTAACCCTCACACCATCTACAGAGGAGGAAAGATCATTTTCCCACATGTGCCAGGACTGGAGGACCAATCTCTTTACAGGCTAGGACAGGAGACAACTTTTAGATCTGGCCATAAAGGGACAACACAGCCCACCCAAGCTCTCCTCTTGGGACCACTGGCTTGGGCAGTGGGCAGGAGCACCTTGGCCTTCGTGGAGTAAAGGAGCCCTGGGAGGCTGAGCTAGCGCGCTAGTCCTGACCACAGGAAGCATCAGAACAAACGGAAGGTGGAGAGCCTGAGGGAGCTGCCCGTGCAGATGAGGTCACTCTTTGCTGCTTGAGCAGAGAAGGCAGGGGAATGTGTCCTTTAAGCACAGATGCAACCTGTGAGAGTAACTCAAATGGTGCCCTCCAGGTGGCTTCTCCCTCTAGCTCTGGACGCTAAGTAGTGTCCCTGTGCCCTGTAATACCCAGACCTAAATTGCAGACAACTCTCACTTCAGCAGAAAGTCCCAAGCTTGAATCTCATTGGTTTAGCGCTGGGCATATGTTCACTCAGAACTAATCCCTGTGGCTGATGGCTAGAAGAATGTGCTGATTAGGGGCTGAGGGTTTATCTCAGTGGTTCTGGTGCCTGCCTCACAAGGACAATGACCCGAGTTCGATTCCCCAGTACAAAAAAAAAAAAAAAAAAAAAAAAAAAAAAAAAAAAAAAAAAAAAAAAAAAAAAAAAGAGAATGTGCTGATTGGCTAGGAGCCTCATCATTCATGTAAATAAACAGCTGGCCTTGTCTCCCGGCAACACATGGCCCATCCTCCACACTGCCCAGCCCTGTCCTTCCCAGCCCAACAGGAAATGGTTCTCTTTCTTAGGCTGGCTTTGACTTCTCCAGGGCTGAGATTACAGGCATGTCATACTGTGTCAGGCTCCGGCAGGACATTCTGTACAAAGACAGTGATGGAGAACAGCCCATCAATATAACTCCAGTGTCCAGCAGAGCATGCTGATACCAGCATTAGTGAATATTACACCTGCATATGGCTGGTAATTCCTTCACAACCTGGTCCACTCCATGTCTACCTGGACATATGGCTTCCTGGAAAAAGAACTACATTTCCCAGCCTCCTTTGTAGCCAGGTGTGGCCAAATGACTAAGTTCTAGCTGACCAGGTACAGGCAGAAGTGGTATGCATAACTCTGAGGAAAAAAGGATGTCTTCCTATTTCCTGCTATTGGATGGTAGGTAGATGTGATTGTTGATTCCAACACCCACCTGGACAGTACTTTGGGAACAGAGGCCTTGAATGGTGAAGGAACAAGATGCAAGCAAACTGGGTCCTCAGCACCAAAAAAGGCCATGCCATCCTTGAACTGACTAGCATTTTGATCACCTTCTTTTTACCCCTTTGGTGAAGGAGGGATCCTTTAAATAATATGAGATGGTTGAACACAACTCCTAACACGGGACCCATGAGATTGACATCAGTTTATTCTTTTCTTTACTACTCTGGGAATTGAACATAGGGTCTTTTCACCAAGCGACATCTTTGGCCCTTTTATTTTATCTTTTGTTTCTTTTTGTTTTTTGAGACAGGGTTTTGCCATGTAGCTTAGGCTGGCCTCGAATTTGTGTCAATCCTCCTGCCTCAGCCTCTTCAGTGCTGGGATTATAGGCCTGTGCCACCATGCCTGGCCCCTTTTATATTTTTCAAACAGAGTCTCACTAAGTTGCGCAGGCTCCCTTGGACTTGCAATCCTCCTACCTCAGCCTCCCACGGTGCCGGGATGACAGGTCAAAAAATAAAATAAAATTTTGTACATGTATTTGGTGCTGAAGATGAAACTCAGCACTGAGAGCTGAACTCCATCCCAGCACTTTTTTTTTTTTTTTTTGAGGCAGGGTCTTACTGTGTAACCCAGCTTGGGCTTGAACTCACTACATAGCCCAGGCTGGCCTTAAATTGGGATCCTCCTGCCTCAGCCTCCCAATTGCTGGGATCACAGCAGGTGCCACCACGCCTGGCTTCTGCTGGCTACCTTGAAATATATAATGAGCTACTGCCCTGCACAGTGATCCTGATGGACTATGGGAAGATGTAAGTGACTCCTCCCATTGAGCTGCACCTGTGTTACTGAGTCATACAGAACTGCAGTCCCCAAGGCTACCTGGACAGTGACTAGTAGGCACCCAACTCACAGAGGAACTGCTTGTTGCTTCAGTCTGCTAGTGAAACTCGAAACTTCGTCTCATTGGCCAGCACCGGTTACGTGGTCACATGGTGCCCCTCAGGAAGAAGGATCATTGTGTTGTGCGTTCGAAGCCAGCCTGGACTACATAGCAGGACGCTATGTAAAAACCAAAACTAAAGGAATAAAGTGTATTGACAGAAAACCCGAGGCTCAGCGCTGAGCTTGATAGCCCGTACCTGGAATCTCAGCTACTCCAGAGGCTAAGGCGGGACTGCAAGTTTGATCCCAGCCTGGGTAACTCAGCAACACTTTGTCTCAAAATAAAAAATAAAAAGGGCTGGGCCTGCAGCCCAGTGTAGACTGCTTGCTTAGCATGTGCAAATCCCTGAGTTTCATCTCCAGCACTGCAAAAATACAAAAAATGAAAAATAAAAATAAATAAATAAATAAAAGCTAGTGGTATGGGGAAAAATTATAATTTCTAGTTCCATTTGCTTGTGTCATCCTGTCTTGGGTCTATTTTCCATGTATGGTTTGTGATTCACATGGTGCACAGTGTGGTCTGAGTGCACATGTGCGCTTGCGTCATTTTGTAAACCCACACACATGCATGTGGAGAGTGGGTCCTTAAAGTGGGCATGGTGGCACATGCCTGTAGTCCTAGCACTTGGGAGGCTGAGGCAGGAGGATTGTCTCGAGTTCGAGGCCAGCCTGGGCTACATAGTGAGTTTAAGGCCAGCCTGAATTAGATAGTGAGGCCCTGTCTCAAAAAAA
>NW_022900942.1:4439863-4449642 GCF_012274545.1 Fukomys damarensis | reverse complement strand
AAAAAAAAAAAAAAAAAAAAAAGTGCGTGCTTATGATTGTCTTCAGGAATCTGATCCATGCCCAGGAGGCATAAATGAGATAAATTTCTGTGCCCGGTTGTCTCTGAAGAGTAGGGAAAGAGCCAGGTGTGGTGGTGCATGCCTCTCAAACCAGCACCCTGGGAGGGCTAAGCAAGAGGGTCACAAAGTTATTCTGGCTTGAACAACTTAGCGGGAGCCTGTCTCAAACTTTTAAAATTTGAGGGGTTGTAGACGTAGACCAGTGAGAAGGCTGGGCTGGAACTTGTGATCCTCCTACTTCAACCTCCCTCCGTGCCGGGCTGGCAGGCTTGCGCCACCAGTGAACTCCCGGAAAGCTGGGCCTTCTTGGAGAACAGTGTTTCTCATTGGCGACTCTGGAACTCAGGACCTCCGATGCCCTTCTAGGGTATTGGGGACGGTACCTACGGTTGAAGTTTGCTAAGCAAGCAGCACCCCATCCCTCAGATACCTCATAAAGGCCCTATCACCTCTCAGTGCCACCCCACTGGGGACCAAGGCTCCATTTGGGTTTCCACGGAGATGAACCATGCACACCACTGCAGGCACAGTGTGATTCAGGAGGGCTGCTCACTACGACATAGTTGCCTTGCAGGGTAGGGTCTCTCCTTCCTCCCTTCCTCCTCCCTTCTTTTCTTTGTTTCTTTCTTCAGTACTGGGGATGGAGTCCAAGGCCTTAGACATGCTAGACAAGCACTTTACCACTGAGCTGCGTCCCCAGAGAAGGGGTTAGGCTTTCAGCACAGGACTTTTCAGTTCAGCTTGGGGACCACCCAAGGGGATTGGTAAAGCACATTTCTGAGTGTGTCTGGCTGGGTCGTGGAGGTGTGACCTTGGGCACTCTATCTGGGCTCTGGCCCCTTCCTCTGGCACTGTCCCCAAGGCCTCTGCTTCCTGGCTGCCATGAAGTGGTCACCTCTGCTCCATCTCACCCTTCTACCATGTTGTTCCTGCCTTGGAGCCAGCTGACCATGGATGGAACCTTCTGAAAGCAGGAGCCAAATTAAATCTCTCCTCCTCTACCTGTGGGTGTCAGGGGCTGTGTCCCAGAAATGAACAGGAAACCGACCAATCCCCGAGGGAATACAAACCTTCAGCGCATAATGAGTGCTAAACTCTGGCCAGCTTCTGGGTGCAGCCAGCCCCACAGGATGAAGAATCTGACAGGAATAGCAACGTCCCAATCCGGGACTCAAGTTGACTCTCCAAGGTCTCACTCCTAGTGCTTGGGACCCTAAGTCTTTACCTGGGACCTGAGGGGTTGCAAGGGGGTTGACAGTTTGAGGGGTGATAGGAAGTGATGGGGCAGCTCGGGTGTGTGCTCTGAACTGTCCAAGGGGGTGACACAAGGCCTCTCGTGCCGCACAGTGTACCTGGAGGCAGGAAGAGGTACAGGGCTGTGGGGTCTGCAGGCCAGGCTTCTGACACCATCTCACACAGGCAGAGAAGTCAGCTGAAGTCTCAGAACATGTGTTCTGGGTCTTAATGACTATGTAGGAAAGATGACACATCATGTTTTTGTTTTATCTTATTGAGTTAATTGGGACTTTTTAAGTATACAGTATAGTTACGTTCATCATCGGGATTTTTTTTTTTTTTTTGAGACAGTGTCACACTAGCTCAACTGGCCTTGAACTATGTAGCCCAGGTGGCGTGGAACTCATGGCCATCATCCTGCCTCAGCCACCCTCAGTGCTGGACTAACAAGCATGTACCACCACGCTTGGCCACAAATTATGCATTTTAAAAACTTTTTTTTTAAGATTTTTTTTTTTTTTTTTGAGACAGGGTCTCAATATGCAACTCAGGCTGGCCTGGAATTCACAGTGATCCTCCTGCCTCAGCTTCCTGAGTCCTGAAATTATAGGCATGCACTATCATATCTGGCCTAAACTTGTTTTTTTTTGGTGGTACTGGGGATCAAACTCAGTACCTTGTGCTTGCAAGGCAGGCACAGTGCCACTGAGCTAAATCCCTGGCCCTAAACTTTTAATTTTGAAGAAATTTTAAATTTATGGAAAGTTGTAAAAATGACTTAGGGAGTCCTGGTAAGCTGTTCATCCAGCCTCCCCTGATTTTAACATCTTTCATAAATGTAACCTGTCCAATTATCAAAGCCAGGAAGTGAACATCATATATCCTATTAATTTAACCACACATTTTATGTGAAAAGTTACCAGCTTTGCCACCATGGCTGATTATTCTGGCCCAGGATCTCTCTGAACAATACGACTTCATCTCATCCTGGTCTCCTCTGGCCTGTGACAGTCTCTGTCTTTCCTTGCCTCCCATGGAATTCATTAGTCTGACAGTCATTTTATTCCTTTCTCATGGCTGCTGTTATAGATCACTACAGACTCAGTGGCTTAAACTGCAGAAATTTATTTTCACAATTCTAGAGGCCAAAAGCCCAACATCAAGGTATTGACAAGGTAGGTTATTTCTGGTGGCTTTGAGGAGTAATCTGTTCTATACCTCTCTGGCAATTTCTGGTGTAAATTCACTTTCTATCCCTCCAATAAAATATCTGAGATCATCAACTTATAATGAGGGAAGGTTTTAGTTGGGTTCAGTGATGCACATCTGAAATCCCAGCACTTGGGAAGCTGAGGCTGGAGGATTCTGAGGTTGAGGTCAGACTAGACTACACGGTGAGACTTTATCTCAAAAGTAAAGAACAAAAATCTGAGGATGGTAGTAGTCCAGGCCTCCAATTCCAGTATTCTGGGAGGCCGAGGCAGGAAGATTGCAAATCCAACTTGGACCAGGGATTTAGCTCAGTGGTTCCACCGCCTGACTCACAAGTGTAAGGACCTGAGTTTCATCCTTGGTACCAAAAAAGGAAAGAAAAGAGGAAAGTGCTACTTGGGTCATAGATTATAGGTTATAAGCAGTGATCAATTGAGCCTATAGTCTAGGTCTTTGGAAGGCAGCTCACCAGTGCAGGAGCCTGTGAGAGAACAGTAGGGCTCCCCTTGTGACATGGAAGCAAAAGAACGAGAAAAGGATATGTCCCCACTGTTCCCTTACAGGGCAGCTCCCCTCATCTGAAGAACCCCCACTGGACCTCAGCCTGAAAGGTTCCACCAGTTCCCAATAATGTCACCCTCCTAATCTTTGTTTGTTTGAAAACAGAGTTTTTCTATGTAGCTGTGAACTAGCAGTGATCCTCCTGCCTCAGCCTCCTAAATGCTGGGAGTACAGGTGTTGTGTCACTACACCTGGCTTAGCACTGAGTCTTTGACACATGGATATAGTTCAGATATGAATGAAGTGCCCCCCAGGACTCGGTATCAAGGGCTGGATCCCCACAGAGTGGGGCTCAGAGGTGGGCCTAGAGAGAAGACTGGGGTGTAGGGTTTGTTTCAGAGCATTGAGCCATTGGCAAGATCATAACTCTGTGTGTGTGTGTGTGTGTGTGTGTGTGTGTGTGTGTGTGTGTACATGTGCTGGGGATTGAACTCAGGACCTTGTGCTTTCGAGGCAGGTGCAGTGCCACTGAACTAAATCCCCAGTACTGTGGCATCATAATTTGATGGCACCGTTAGGAGATGCGTAGTGGGCCAGGGCATGTGGTCTTGGGGACATTCTCTGGTCCCTAACTCTTTCCTCTCTGCCTCTTTCCTTCTCTGCTTCCTGGTCACAGATTCCCTTCCCACTCCCCTGTACCCTGAAGTCTGCCTCCCTCAGGCCCCAGCCACAGAGCCAGCCAGCTATGGGTGAGACCTTTGAAACCATGAGCCAAAATCAACAAAAGCAGCCCTTTCTCCTCTCAGTTGTCACAGGGCCAAGCTATAGCAAGCTGGCCGCAGCTCCTTGGCGTTCCTTGCCTCATAGAGCACTTCGTCTCTTCATCAGGTCACATGGCTGTCACCCCTCATGTGTCAACCTGTCTTATCTGCATCTCAAAGGACATCAGTCATTGGAGGACGAGAAAGCACAGGGCAGCCAGGCATGGTGGCGCATGCCTGGCAGAGGCAGGGGGACGTCAGTTCAAACCTAGCCTGAGCAACTTGGTGACTCAGTGAGACCCTATCTTGAAAACAAAATAAAAATAAGGCTGGGGATCAGCACAAAGTTCAGCACAAAGGCCTTGGGTTCAATCTTTAGTACTGCCAGTCCCTCCACTAAAAAAGCCCCAAAAACAAAAAACAAAAAAACAAAAAACAAAGAATTACATATTGGTTCATACTGTGGTTAGGATACGGTTTAAGTGTTTCCCAAAACTTCATGTGTTGAAATGTAATCCCTGTTGTGAAGTAGTAAAAGGGTGGGAACTCAATCCAGCCAATGGTGTTCAAGACGCGGCCTTCGGGCGGTAACAGATCAGAGGAGGCCAGAAAGAACAGCAGGCTTTGCAGGGAGAGCTAGGGAGCGGAACGCGCATGCGCTCACTATCTGCTCTCTGTCTGCTCGGCGACGCCCAGAGCACTTGGGGACTCTGCCAGCGAGAAGGGCTGGCCCTGAACCTTCAGAACCCTGAGCAATATTACTGTACTCCCAGTAATAAGCCACCCAGCACCCCGTCTCCTTATAGGAACATAAAACAGTGCAGAATGCCCGCCACCATCACCACATGCAGAGTCACAAGGGAAATTTGTTTTGATTCATTTTGGTTTTTGAGACAGGGTCTTGTTAGGTACACCAGGCTGGCCTCCAACTCATGGTGATCCTCCTGCCTCAGCCTCATGAGGGCTGGGATTAAAGACATGTGCTACCAGGCCCAGCACTTAATTTCAGTCTCACCATTTCCCCCTCTGATATCCTTGTTCTGGTGCAAGATCTCAGCCAGGACATCATTTCACTGTCATATATCCTTACTGTCCTGTGACTGGTGACAGTTTTTGTATTTTCCCTTATTTTTCATGCTTTGACACCTTGGAAATACTCTGTTCATGTATTTTATAGAATGTTCTCAAAAAAAGAAAAACATTTGATGTTCTCTCAAAATTAATTTGAGCCACTCACTGTGATGGCTCACGCCTGTAATCCCATCATTCAGGAGGCTGAGGCAGGAGAATCACCATGAGTTCAAGGCCAGCCTGGGCTACAAAATGAATTCAAGGCCAGCCTGAACTGTACAGTGAGAACTTGTCTCAAAACAAACAAACACAAGGCAGGGGAGAGGGAGAGGGAAAGAGAGAGAGAGCAAGGGAGGGAGGGAGAAAGAGAAGGAGGAAGAGAGAAAGATTAACTTGAGCTGTAGGTTTGAGGGACAATGTAAGAGCGGTAAAATCAGATCATATTGGGATCCATGACAGAAATATCAAACAATTGGTGGGTATATGCTTAAAATCTCTCAACAATTACTAATGTTTTGGAAGAGGCAATTTAAGAGGCTAGACACAGTCCTGTTTCTCCTTAAAGTTTCATACACTAATTTTAGCATGCATGGATATTGCCTACTTCCTTTATTACCATCTGCCTACCTAACAGTGTCTTTCTCTCCTCTCCCCTCCATTTTCTCTTCCCCTGCTCTCCCATCCCTCATTTCTCCTTCCCTCCTGTCCCTCCCCTACTCTCTCCTCTCCTTTCCTAATTTCTTTACTTCCTTTACTTCTTTCTCTCTTTTTTCTTTTTTTACTTCTTTCTCTCTTTTTGAAACAAGGTCTCAATATGTTCCCTAATCTGGCTTGAAACTTTTGGGCTCCAGTGATCTTCCTGCCTCAGCCTCCAGAGTAGCTGAGACTACAGGTGTGCACCACCATGGGGGCCTCTAATGATGGTGTTCTAGTCTCCTCATTCCTTGTACGTTTTACTAACTGGATATCTTCTGTAAGGTGGCTTGGTCCCTTTTTCCCATTTATTTATTCAGTCAGTTAGTTACTTAAATCATTATGGAATCACTGATATTTAATGATATCTTTAATCTCATATTAATTGCCATCATTTTCCTCTAATCTTCTTGATGAGTTGCTGCGTGCTTTTTGCCAGTATCTTATTGAGGATTTTTGCTTCTATGTTCTTTAGGAAGATTAGCCTGTAATTCTCGTTTTTGGTTGGATCCTTCTCTGGTGTGGTATCAGGGTGATGCTTACTTCCACAAATGAATTTGTGAGTATTGCTTCCCTTTCAGTTTCATTAAAGAGTTTGATAAGTAGCCACAGTCGGTCTTCTCTAAATGTCTTGCACAAGTCAGCAGTGTATCCGTCAGGGCCTGGGCTTTTCTGTTGGTAGCTCTTAATTATATCTTCAATTTCACTGACTAATATTTGGTTTATTTAGAATTTTTATATCTTCTTGATTCAGCTTTGGGAATTCATATGTATCTAGAAATCTGTCCATTTCTTCTGTGTTTTCCATCCAATTAGAATACAAATTCTCAAAATCGGTATCGATAATCTTCTAGATTTCTATAGGATCTGTCATGATTTCACCTTTTTCATTCCTACTTGCATGGATTTGAGTCTTTTCTTTCCAATTTTGGATAAGGTTGGCTAAGGTTGCTTGTAAATTGCTTATGGTGAGTAGCTTGCCAGTATTCACAACCCCTAGGAAATTACTATTTCTCAGAGATGTCTTCTACGTGCAGCTAGATCTTGGGTTGAGTCTGTTGCAAGATCTTACCCTTTTATTGTTTGTTGTTGTTTTTTGGTGCTGGGGATCAAACTTAGGAATTTGTACTTGCCTGGCAGGTACAGTGCTACTGAGCTACATCTCCAGTCCCCTCTTTAATTTATTTGGGATGAGAAGTTGCTGTCTATTTGGCCTAGCCCCTGGTTCTTTGGCACTGGCCTATAGTATTGCTTATGACCCTTAGGCAATCTCAGTCTTGTCACACCAGGAGGTGTGATTAGGACAATATGTCTCCTTGGCTACACAATCAGCAATAAAAGCATCAAATACAGCTTAGAAAAAGGACAAACTTGGTAAGCACTAATTTACCACCTTATACCCTGTGAAATAGATTTGTGGTTATATAACAAAATCTGAAACAAACCAGAAAATTGTATATAGTAAATACACCCTCAATATGGTGATTTTTAACCTCAGGGGAGAAAATATAAAAGAGGTTGGGGAAAAATAGAGAAACAGAAGAAGAAGAAATTAGAAGCAAGGCTGGAGAAGAAAGGAAGATTACACAAACTTTGGGAAACTGGTGAAGATATGAGGAAGGAAAGACAGAATGAAGAAATGAAAACAAGAATAGAAGAGAACAACAACAACAAAACTAGAAACAATGTTCACACTTACATTAAGAATAAGAACAAAACAAAACAAAAACAAGAAAATAAAAAAAGAAGAAAATAAGAGGAAAAAAAGTCCACTTCAAGGCCTATCTCTGTTGTCACTGGTAGACAAAGTGGGCAGACAGACCCCAGATCCATGTTGATTAAACCTAACAAGGCAGCTGTGGATTTACAGCAGGGTAGAGGATAATCCCAGCAAGCCTGAACCTCAGGCTTTAGTTCTCAGCCTCAGGCTAGTTTCCCGCTGTGAAGCTGGAACCCATTTTGTTCAGCTTGCAACACTCTGTGTGCCCCCGATGGCCTGAACTTGGCTCCTTGACCTCCTGCCTACCCAAACTCAGCTCCTCCTCACCCTGATGGAGCCAGCCCGCAGCGTTTGAGTTCCGAACTGAGTTGGGCCCTCTCCAGACAGCTACTGGCCACTCATCATCTCCTATGGGATGTCTGGACCTGAATAACTCACCAGCCATGCAGTCCCCTACATCCACTGCTCTGTTTCACTGGTATGTTTCTTTGTGGAGGCCTCTGGAGTCACTAACAGTCACAGTGTGTCTGCAGGTTGGAGACGCTCTTCCACACAGTGGGAAGGCATCACTTATTGCCTCCTTCTTCTTTGAAGTCTCTCTCTGTGGGCTCCAAGTCTTGCTTCAGATCCTCAGTAGGTCCTGTGGACCCACTTCCCTCCTGTTCCTCACATTGCTATATTCCATCATCCAGAAACCAAATCTCAGAAGAGCTGTGTCCTTGCTGTTCACCACTCTGCCATTTTCCCAGAAGTCTCATTTTCCTCTGAAAACCTCAAAACAAAACAAAAAAAACAAACCAAAACCTTCATTCTATGCTTAAGAGTAAAATCTAAATACCTTACTTACAAATGAGACCCCTAAACTCCCTCCTCTAACTAATCTGTTTCTTTTACGTTTTTTTCCCTAGTACTGGGGATGATAACTAAGCTTCACATTCTCACAATGAGCTACAGCCCCAGCCCTTTTCAAATTTTGAGACAGAGTCTTGCTAAGTTATTACATTGCCCAGGCTGGGCTCAAACTTGAAGTCCTCCTGCCTCAGCCTTCCAGAGTGCTGGGATTATAGGCATGAACCATTACATCTTATTTTGACTTTCTAAAAAGTTATTTTTTTTTTTTTTTTTTTTTTTTTTTTTTTTTTTTTTTTAAATTTTTTTGTTTTTTTTTTTTTTTTTTTTTTTGCCTTTTGTTGCTGAGGATGGAACCCAGGGCCTTGAATGTTAAATAACTCTTTGCCAGTCTAATATTTCCCCAGGCCTCTTTGCTTAATTTCCCTTTTTCTCATTCCTGCCCTGTCCCAGGTCCAGCTATGTGCCAGGTAACAGTGCTTGTGGCCAGAGAGAAGCCCACATGATATAAAAGATGGGGCCCTCTGGCTTCCTCACCACTGCCTTCTTGTTCTTGAAGTGGCCTGTCCTGTGTGCAGGACACATCTTTTCTTTCTTCTTTTTTGCTTTTCCTCTCCTTTTGCTTAATAAACATTAAACTGGTACGTTCATCGGTTGTCTTCCTCCAAGTCTTTGAACATAAAAAGAGTCTAGATCCACTGAACATGACTCAACAGCATCTTTGCTCCATAAATGTCAGGTCTTCAGAAGAGCTACAGTTTACACTTGTTTCACATGTAAAACAAAGGCTCTATCTCCAAGACTGCTGCACATATTGATACACAACATTCCACAGTTGTTTTCATTCCCATATTGGTATAATAGGCAGAAAAGGGAGCTGCGCATAGATATTGTAAACTCAGAGCCATGTGAGACCCCTGCTAAGCGATACCTTATTGAAGCTATCATCTTTGCACTAACCTACCCTCTGAAAGATGCTTTAATAGAATTCCTTTTCAAAAACATTATTGTTATTGTTGCTGTTGTTTATTTCAAATCCCTTTCCTTGCCCCAGCCTGGCCGCCCAGGGATGTTCTTCAGGCCTCTGCTCACCAGGCCTGGGCAGCCCCCGCTGGTGATTCTGGCCCTCCTGGACCACAGATTTCCATCGTCCTTCCCACAGGCCTGGACCGCCTGCGGTCTCCATGGAAACCCACCAGCCACAGGAGGGAGTGACGACGCTGAAACAGACAGGAATGTTCGTCTATCGGGTCAAAGATATTTGTACAAGGACAGCAAATGGAGCTTATGACTGGTTCATACTTGATGGTGGGCAGGAATAAAGCGATGGACGGCAGGGGCTGTTACCATCGCTACCAATCAAGAGTCGTGACGGCTTTGATGGACAAGCGTAGCGGGAAGCGACTCTGAGCTCAGGCCTTCGTCCAACCGGCGGGCGGCCGTCCCTGAAAAAGACCAATCAGGAGGCAGTAGGGGTAGGTCGAAGCGGCCGGTTGCTCCGGAAGTGGAGGGAGGGGGTGAAAATGGCGCCCAGCTCGAAATCGGAGCGGAATAGCGGGGCAGGGAGCGGTGGTGGCGGCCCCGGGGGAACCGGGGGGAAGCGAGCAGCGGGGCGGCGGCGGGAGCACGTCCTCAAGCAGCTGGAGCGGGTCAAGGTGAGGGCTGGAGTCTGGGAG
>NW_022900942.1:4430843-4439620 GCF_012274545.1 Fukomys damarensis | reverse complement strand
CCCCCGATCCGCTGGAGGATTCGGAGGAGGGCAGCGATTTGGGTTTGGACCCTATTTTCAAAGTCCTGCTCTCCTGGCCCCCCAGCGACGTAGCCTTCCCGCCTCCTTTACAGAACCCACGGGCTTGTGGCTTCCCCGAAAGCCCCTTAGTTGGGAGGTTCTGGGCCCGGGCCGCCACTTCCATTGAATGGAAGGGTCCTCTCCTGATGGGGCCAGGTCGACCCCCATACAGGCTGTGTCTCCCCTATCAGACCCAGAGCCCGCGGGTGTCTCCCCGGTCGGTGGGGAGTCCTGGCTGGGGGTAGGGTTCGGAATCTCCTGGTAGGGCAGCAGCTGGGGCAAGACTGTTTCCTTGGACAGGAGTCGAACCTGCCCCGCGAGGCCAGCAGCCCTGTGAGGGCAGGACTGAGCCTCCCCCAACACACTGGGACCTACGGTGTAGTCTCTGCGCTCAGCCTGGAGCTCCGTGGGCAGGGCCAAGCCCCGCCCTCGGCCTGGGAGCTGGCTGAACAGGGATTAAGTCTCTCCTATCAGTCAGGGAACCCCGACAGGATGGTGTCCTCATCAGACTGGGATGTTCCTGAGGGCAGGCAGCCCTGTCGCCTCAGTCAGAGATCCCTCAGGACAGGACTGTTACCCTTCAGATCTAGGGTAGGGCAGACTCCCCTGTTTGCCTGGATATTGAGATCTAGGTGGCTCTGATAGGCTAGGGTGTCCCGTCAGGGGAGGTCACTCTGTGGTGGCATTTTGGGGATGTAGGAGTCTGTTGGAAGGTGGAATTTAACTGAAAAGAGGTTATCAGGCAGGTATTCAGTCACTGGCTGGGAGCACAGTAGGGTCCCGGCTAAGAGCAGACTTACCCCAAGGTATCCCCATGTAGGCTGGGGCTTAGGAACAGGTGAGAAATGGCCCTCATCCCAGCCTCCTTTGGGTAGAGGACATTCACAGTCTAGTGGCCCATGGCAGCTTTCAGGAAGAGACTCAGGTGGCCCAGTATGGGCCAGGGTGACTGAGGCGCCATCCCGAGGAAAGTGACTCTGAGCTTGGCCTGGAGGGAACCTGAGGCTGCAGTGTGTGGGTTCCTGGTGGAGGGAGTCTACCTGGACTCCATGTCTCCTGCCTGACCCACTTGTTCCCCTGCCATAGCTGGGGCCAGTGGGACCTTGAAGGTGGGCAGAGAGCTGGCTTATGTGCTGGGCTGGCTGCCTGGTATGTGCTCCTGTCCCTCTCTGTATGATGAGGAGCTTGGGGCTGCAGGTGGCCGCCCAGGATGATTGCCTGAGGAGCCCAGCCACCCTTTCCTAGATCAGTGGGCAGCTCTCGCCTCGCCTCTTCCGGAAGCTGCCACCGAGGGTCTGTGTGTCACTCAAGAACATCGTGGATGAGGATTTCCTCTATGCAGGGTAAGGCCAAGGCAGGGCACCTGTTGGGGGCGGGGGGCTCGGGCTTGCCCTGACCTGGCCCTTCTCTTGAGTCCTACAGGCACATCTTCCTGGGTTTTTCCAAGTGTGGCCGCTATGTGCTGTCCTACACCAGCAGCAGCGGAGACGATGACTTCTCCTTCTACATCTATCACCTCTACTGGTGGGAGTTCAACGTACACAGCAAGCTGAAGCTGGTAGGGCCAGGCCCTTCCGAGGTTCCTTGTGGGACCAAGCAGGCCACAGCAGCCCGCTGCAAGCCTCACACTTGGGTGGAATATCCTAGGGTGTTAAATTGAACCATAGGAAGTTGCCAGATAGGTGCCTATCTAGTTCCAGATGGATAAATAGTAGCAATTTCATTAGATTCAACTTGGCATTGAAAACCTGTGCTCTCTGGGAGGCGGGGGCAGGAGGATGGCAAGTTTTAACTCAGTTTGGGCAAATTAGTGACTTAGTAAGACCTGGTATCTAAATAAGATAGAAGAAAGGACTGAAGGTGGAACTCAGTGTGAAGTCCCTGGGTTCAACCCCAAGTACTGCCCAGAAAGAAAAAGTCTGTGATACCGTTTTTGGGGTTAAGCAGCAGACAGCTCTGTGAGAACCACACAGGTTACTGCCCTGGCTTTAGCCTTGACCCTTGACCTCTCACCCCACCTCAGCTGTTACCTCTGTTCACACTGGAGCACAGCAGTTCAGGGTTCCATCCATGGGAGTGGGGCTTAGGGCCAGCATGTCCGACCAGGGCCCCTCCACCTGCAGGGCTCCCATTGGCTTTGCCGTGTCTGCGCTGGTCTCCATTTCCCACTCGGAGGGATGCTGCCTGCCTGTGCTGAGGGAAGGCCTCAGGGTGCTCTGCAGGCTTGGGTCCCTCCTGACCCCTGATACTGACCCCCTGAATGGGCTGCTTAGGTCCGGCAGGTGCGGCTCTTCCAGGACGAGGAGATCTACAGCGACCTGTACCTAACTGTGTGTGAGTGGCCCAGCGATGCCTCCAAGGTCATCGTCTTTGGCTTCAAGTGAGACAGGGGACTGGAGGGCAGGGGAGGTGCGGAAGGGAGCTGGACAGGCCAGTGGTGGCTGAGTGGGCTGTACTGGCCCCCAGCACCCGCTCGCCCAACGGCACGCTCATGAACATGATGATGATGAGCGATGAGAACCACCGCGACATCTACATCAGCACTGTGGCCGTGCCACCATCTGGCCGTTGTGCTGCCTGCCAGGACGCCAGCAGGGCGCACCCAGGGGACCCAGGCGCACAGTGCCTGCGACACGGCTTCATGCTGCACACCAAGTACCAGGTGGTCTACCCGTTCCCCACCTTCCAGCCCGCCTTCCAGCTCAAGAAAGACCAGGTGGTGCTGCTGAACACCAGCTACTCCCTGGTGGCCTGTGCCGTCTCCGTGCACGCAGCAGGTAGGCCTGGCCCACGCCTGACCCTTGGAGACACTGTCCCCTGGCTGTGGGTCCCCCAAGACATCCAGTGGGCACTGCAAGGGGCTCACGAGACCCAGGAACTCAGATTCTGATTTCATGTCATCGTAGTTACTTTTAGTTTATGTGGCTGGCAGCTACCTGGCTGGAAGGGCAGAGTAATACTGTCCCTTAAGTCCATTTCCCATTTATTTAGAAAAAAACAGTGCAGCTCACTGCCAGTGTGCATTTAATTTTCAGTGACTAAAAAGTTGTGTGTATTAAAAATTATATTGTAAATGGAAATGTTACTACTAGAAACAGAATGCTATAAACAGAACAGTGCCTTTTGTTTCCAAAGACTATCGATATATTGGAGCAACGTGAAAATGATAATAAAAGTGAGATATTTCGTGGCAAATTTTGGGGATAAAGTTTGGACTAATCCACAGGTTATCTCAGGGTGAACAAACACTGCACCTGAAAACACCATGAGAGAGTTTTCAGGGCAAACAGGAAATGGGTTAGAGATGCAAGCTTTGCACAATGGTGCACACCTGTAACCCCAGCACTCTGGGAGGCTGAGGCAGGAGGATGGCAAGTTCAAGCCCCAGTTACCTAGGGGGTAACTTGGTTAGACCCTGTCTCAAAATAAAATATACAGCCGGGCGTGGTGGCACACGGCTATAATCCCAGCACTCCGGAGGCTGAGTTAGGAGGATTGTTGTGAGTTCAAGACCAGCCTGGGCTACATAGTGAGTTCCAGGTCAGTCTCGACTACATAGTGAGACCCTGTCTCAAAAAAAACAAAAAAACAAAGGGGCTGGAGATAAGATATAGCTCGGTCAAAGGCCCTGGGTTCAATTCCCCAGTACCGCAGAAAAAAAGACGGACAGATGGAGGCTGGGGTACAGCTCAGTGGCAGCACACTTGCTCAGCATGTGTGAAGCTCGGATTTATCCCCAGCACTGAAGAAAGGAAGGAAGACGAGGGGAAGGAAGGAAGGAAAGAAAGCAAGGAAGAAAGAAAAGCTAATGTAGTAGACATGGCTCGTGTTCTGAGAGTCCATTGTGGGCTGATGGTACTGAGCAGCCGCCCTCACGCCTGCTGGGCCACACATGGTGGACACTGCCGCATAAGTAACCCTTGTTGAGGAAGTGACGTTTGCATTGAGTGGCTGTCTCAGGAACCGTAAATGGACACACTGCTAGTATTTGCCTCTGGTATCTGAGCGATGCCAGTGAAAGCCACAGGATGTTCTTGGACAGAGAGACATGTGAAGAGCCAGGTGGATGCCTCTGGCTGGGGTGGGGCCCTGGGGCTGTGTGGCCATAGTGGCTGACTGTGAGCAGCAGCTCTGTCCTGCACCTGGGCTCTTTTCTGGGAGCTTCCCGCTGAGTCTCAGCCAAGGAAGGAGACTTGGGGCCACCTGGCATCCTTCCCTGGGGACTGGGGAGGTAGGAGGTGGACAGGGTATCCTGTTGGTCACCAGTGGGAGTCCCACAGGGCACACCACAGAGCGAGTGGCAGATCCGTAACTAGACACAGCCTCATAGATGTTAAATGTACATTTCAGTTTTGTAAGAATTTGGCCACATCAAAACATCCTTTTCTTTCTTTTTTTGGTGGTACTGGGGATTGAATCCAGGGCCTTCATATTGAGCTACACCTGCAGGCCTTTCTTACTTTCTGCTTTGAGACAGGATCTCACTGAGTTGGTTAAGTTCCCTGCTCTGGCCTTGAACTTGCAGTCCTCCTGTCTCAGCCTCCCAAGTAGTTGGGATTACAAGTGTGTACTGCTGTATCCAGCAAAATCTGTTCATGTAAGTTCCCATTGAGATGGTTGCTCCTGGGGAAGGAAGGGTGAAGGGCAGGGCCAGTTTGTGTAACTGAGCCTGAAAACAAGCCCCTTTGTGCCAGGCCTCAGTAGGAAGAGGCCCTGCCCTCAAGGCTGTGGTTCCTGTCAGGAAAGCCTGTCAGATGATTGAGCTCCAGGTCCGGACAAGGGTAGTCCTGGTCACTGATGTTTAACTCTCGCCCCCGGGGACTACTCTTCACAGAGGGCTGCTTCTTCCTCAGCCCTCTCCGCCCTTGTCCCTTGCTGCCTGCACAGTTCCAACGTGGTGATGGGCAGGAGGTCGCATCATATGACCTGGTGGTGTGACTCAGTGAAGTGGTCAGGTTTCCTCCTGAGCCTCAGACACAGGCCCCTCTCAGGCTGCTATGGTGGGTGCGGGGGGGTCCTTCTCAGGGGCCTGCTCCCTGGACAGGTGGAGAGTTAGAGGCCCTGGGTTGGCACAACACTGGCTAGGTGGTAAATGCTCCAGTTTACTTATGTGGCTTTTATCCTTTCTGATGCCGGGTGTGGTGGCTCATGCCTGTAATCCCAGCACTCAGGGGGCTGAGGCAGGAGAATCTCTGAGTTTGAGACCAGCCTGGGCTACGTAGTGAGTTCCAGGTCAGTCTCATCTATGCAGTGAGACCCTGTCTCAAAAAAACAACAACAAAAAAAACAATTCCTTTCTGCCACTGGACAGCTGCCCAAGGGCGGTGTCTTGGGAAGTCTCCTCCATGCCTCTGTCCTCACTGTGGTACACAGCAAATGCACAAGGATGAGCTTTGAGTCGGGTGTGACAGCACACACCTTTTATCCCAGCATTCTGGTAGGCTGAAGCAGGAGGATCTCAAGTTCCAGCCTTGTCTGGGCAATTTAGTGACTTTACCTAGTGAGACCCATCTAAAAAAAGGGGGGTGGGGTAGGCTGGGGATGTAGCTTGGGTGTGAAGGTCCTGGGTTCAATCTCCAGAACAAAAAAGAAAAAAAATGGTTGTATAAATGTGTCTGTGCCTATTATGGATGTGTGTGTGTGTGTGTGTGTGTGTGTTGCCCTCCCATCCAGTGCTTTGCACAGACAGATCTCAGGGTCTGCGAGTCTAGGAAGGTCTCCTTGAGGTGATTGCTAGGCCTCCGTGGGAGCGGTGATGCAGGTCAGAAGAGCCTTCTGCACTGAAGCCCGGTATTGTCTCTGTCCCTCCTGTTGCAGGTGACAGTGGCTTCTGTCAGATTCTGTATGACCACACAGCCTCTCCATCGCCCCCACCCAGCCCCCCGGGGCCCTGTAGCCCTGAGACACCCCCTACCCTCCCCAACCTCTGCCCCGAGGTGGCCCCAGCCCGTTCCTCTGGGGCCTCTGAGCCCTCACCTGCCATCGCCAGAGCCAAGGAATTCGTGGCTGACATCTTCCGCAGAGCCAAGGAGGCCAAGGGCGGGACTGCTGAGGACACCCGGCCGCCCCCCTGCCCTGGGCCCTCAGGCAGCCGGTGCCGGCTGTCCTCAGAGGTCCCAGGCCTCTGTGGTGAGGCGGCGCCCAGGGACAGTCCTGCCATGACACCTGCCCTGGAGCCTGGCTATGTCAACTACACCAAGCTGTACTATGTGCTGGAGTCCAGCGAGGGGACGGAGCCTGAGGATGGTGAGTGAGCGAGCAGGTCCTGGAGCTGGGCTGCTAAGAGGACCTAGGGTCCCCACCTCCCCCACACCCCACCCTCTGCCTCCCCAGAGTTTGAGGACGACAAGATCTCCCTGCCCTTCGTGGTAACTGACCTCCGCGGCCGCAACCTTCGTCCCATGCGGGAGCAAACTGCTGTGCAGGTATGTGGGGTGCTGGGAGGGCAAGGGTGTTGGGCCTGTGGTGGCGGTGGCGGCACTGTTGTCCCTGCTGTCTGCTTTGCCCAGAGCCAGTACCTGACGGTGGAGCAGCTCACACTGGACTTTGAGTACGTCATCAACGAGGTCATTCGCCATGATGCCACCTGGGGCCACCAGTTCTGCTCTTTTAGTGACTACGACATCGTCATTCTGGAGGTGAGGAGGTTGGGTGGGCAGAGCTGTCAGAGTTGGGGGTCACCCTCCCGAGTTGGGGGTCACCCTCCCGAGCTGGGGGTCACCCTCCGCAGCTGTTCTCGTGCATACCCAGGTTTGCCCAGAGACCAACCAAGTCCTCATCAACATCGGCCTGCTGCTCCTGGCCTTCCCGTCCCCCACAGAGGAGGGCCAGCTCCGGTGAGTGGGTGGGTACCCTCTGTGACAGACCCCTCCATCGGTGGACCTGCTGGCGTCTCCCTTGACGTGTCCCTCCCACCCCTGCTGCAGACCAAAGACCTATCACACCAGCCTCAAGGTGGCGTGGGACCTCAACACGGGCATCTTTGAGACAGTCAGCGTGGGTGACCTCACCGAGGTCAAGGGGCAGACAAGGTGAGGCAGGTGGGGCAGGGATGGGGGGCAGCAGGGGCAGCAGAGCCACTCACTGCCAGCCCCCGCAGTGGCAGTGTCTGGAGCTCGTACCGAAAGGGCTGTGTGGACATGGTCATGAAGTGGCTGGTGCCTGAGAGCAGTGGCCGCTATGTCAACAGGATGACCAACGAGTCACTGCACAAAGGTAGGGCTTGGGAACCTGGCAGGGTGAGGGGCTCCAGAGCCAGGAGATATTCCTGGAGGCTGAGGTAGAGGCTGTCAAGGCGCCCCTTCTCAAACTGCCTGTCCCTTGATCCTTCGTGGCTGGTGAGGCAGTGGCTCATGGCCGGGCCTTCACACAGGGTGCTCGCTGAAGGTGCTGGCGGACAGTGAGCGGTACACGTGGATCGTGCTGTGAGGGCCCAGCCGCCCGGACACTGATGCCAACTACCTCCGCAGCTGGAGCTGGCCGCCCCCGTGTTGGCCTCTGCCCGACTGGTGGCCCGAGACGATGGCAGTAGTGTTGGGCTGCAGGAAGGGCTGGGTGGCCAGCCCAGCAGCCGGAGAGTCTGGACGCTTTTTTATTTATGCCTATTTAAGATGCGAAGGGGCAGAGGGGGAGCCCTGCCCCCCACCCTGGAGTGCCCCTTTCCTGGGCGCTGGTGCCAGTGGGACCCGCGGGGAGATGAATAGTCCTGGCCTCCTGAGCCCTGCCCACCCAGCCTCACCATGCCACAGGTGGGGGACCCATGGACGCCCCACTTTGTCCCTCTTCATGTAATAAATGCTTTATTTCCGAACCTGCCTGAGGTCCCATCATTGTGGCACAGGGCCAGAGACTGCACCGAGTCTGTTGAAACAGCAATAGACAATTATCACAGCGGAATTTATTGTTTTAAGAAAGACTACAAAAAGGTAGAAAACAGCTCGGCACACTAAACTACCACACGCGTGGACACTTTCACCGCTGGGAGAGGGAGGCCCCATGGGTACTGGGGGAGTGGGCAGGGCCACCCCAAAAGCTGCAACACGCAGAGCACACAAAATAGTGATTTTTATACAATAGGTTAGATTTTCCTATTTTTTTGTTTTTTTTCTTTTTTCTTTTGCCATAAACATCTATCTCACAGGTTGAAAACACTGAGAAAACTGGAACAGATAAGGCCATGATGGTTGGAAAAAAACCCAACAAGTTACCGACTCCGCTCAGGCGGCTCACAAATCGCACAATAGTCAGGGGTCCACGGATGGGCAGGAGAGTCGCCGGCCCAGCTCCTCTAAGCCAGGCGGGGCGCTTCCACCCCACAGCCCCACTTCTTTGGACTGGGAGGCCAAGGCCGGCCGTCCTCTCTCAGGTTGCGGGGCGAGGGAGGGAGGGCTCAGCTCTGGAGAAGACGCGACGCCCACAGCTTTAATTGCACTTATACCAAGGGGGAGAAGCAGTGGGGTGCTAGGGAGGGGTCCCGGGCTGTGCCCCTGCGCCGCCTGCCGGTGTGGGGAGCCCGCGCAGCTGTGCAAAGCCCGCAGCGAGCAGAATAAGTTAACGTTCTGTGGGGAGGAGCCTGCCTACAGCCCAGAGCTGGCAGGGCGACCTGGGGGCGGGCCGGAGGCTGCCTGGGCACCGGGGTTTCTTAAGGCACGTGGATCGGGTCAGTCTGCAGCGGCGTCGCCCCGGGCCCCGTGATTGTGCCGCCCGATGGCACGGGC
>NW_022900942.1:4420339-4430721 GCF_012274545.1 Fukomys damarensis | reverse complement strand
TCCTGCGGCAGCTCATCCTCGCTCTCCTCCTCCTCCTCCTCCTCCTCGTCTGGGGCACACGGACCATGCCACTCAGCACAGGGCTGGCGCCCACACCCCAGCCCTGCCGCCGCCCTGGCCCGGCCCTGCTGAGGACGTGCCTTGCCTACCTTTGTCCGCATCTAAGGGATTCAGCGAGGTGGCCAGGTTGGCAAACTGCAGGGAGGAGAGCGCCGGTGAGGTCCCACAGCCGCCAGTGCCGCGCCCCCCTGCGCGCCCGCGCCCCCGCGTACCTCGCCCATGACAGCAATCGGGGTCTCTCCTTTGGCCTGTGCCACGCGGTGCTCGATCAGGTAGTACATGTACTCGTCGTACAGCAGCCGGATGAGGTGGAAGGAGCCGAAGCTGGCAGCGCTGCGCAGGGTCAGGTCCCGTATCACCATGGAGCTGCAAGTGCCCGGACCGAGAACCAGTTAGTTGCTGCCAGCGGGAAGCACCACTGGTTTCCTTGGGGCGAATGTCCGGGAACGCAGAAGGCCAATCTTCCCGGGGGGGCGTCTTCCAGAGCACCTTTACCTACCTGGAGGAGGAGGCGCTGTCTGTCCATGCCCCACCTCCTCTTGTGCAGAGGCAAGGCCTTCTCTGCCCCCACCCACTCTTGGGGGAAGCCCTGCTTCCAGCAATGGGTCCCGCCCTCCTATGGGGGCGTGGCCTTCGCCGGCCCTGCCCACTCACGGGAGGAGGTGCCCTTTATGGCTCCACCACCAGCCTGGTCCCGCCCCTAGCACCATGCCCCTGGCACCGTGCTGGCACGAACCTGTAGAAGGACCACTTGAGGAGGAAGAGCTTGGCGGCCTTGGGGAAGCCAGAGCTGCCCTGGTAGGGCTTGAGCACCTGGCTGACGACGCCGTCCAGCCACGCCGCCCACTGTTCTAGCGAGTTCTGCTGCTGCAGCGTCACCTTGAAGTCCTGCTCCAGGCGCTGCACCACGCGGTCCTCGCAGCGGCACACCCACGAGGCCTGCTCCTGGGGACGGTGGGCAGGGTCCTGGCTCAGGGTCTGGCTCGGTCCCACCTGGCGCCGCGTCCTGCCGGCCCGGGGCCGCCCCGCTCACCTGCACATTGGCAAAGTCCACGCGGTTGAGGTCGCTGAGCATCTGGTTGATCTGCGCCGTGTTCTGCAGCACGGCGCGTGCTGCCTGCGCCAGGTGGTTGAGTGATGTGTAGCGCCGCAGGGTCTGCGCGAAGGCACCCGCCGCCGCCACCTGAGCCAGACCAGATAGGGCGGGAGGCTGCGGGGTGGAACTACCCGCTCAGGCCTGGTCTCGCCACTGCAACCTCCCCAAGCCTCAGAGTCTGTTTTCTTAAAACAAGAAGGTTGCAGGCTGGGGATTTGCTCAGTGGTGCCCCTGCCTGCCTCTCAAGCACGAGGTCCTGAATTTGATCCCGGTACAAAAACAAAGACAAAAACAAACAAACAGGAAGGTTGTACCTTGCTGCTTTGCTCCGGAGGCCAAGAGGTTAGGTCTGTCAAATGTTGGGCATCCACTTAACAAGTGCATCAAAAACTACATTTACTGTTCTCTGGCCAGCACTATTGCTGTTTTTGTGCTGTTGGGGACCAAAACTCAGCCACAAGCATACTAGGCAGGGGCTCTACCACTAAGCCACACCAAGCCCACAACTTGATTATCCTTGGGACTGAACCCAGGGCCTCTGGACTGAGCTACATCCTCAGGCTTCATTTTACATTATTAGTTTTTAGGACAGGGTCTCCCTAGTAGCTAAGTTGTTCCAGGTTGGACTGGAACTTGGATCTTCCTGCCTCAGCCTCCCAGAGTGCTGGGATACCAGGTGTGTGCCACTATACCTGCCTGGCACTATTATTACTTTTAACAAAAGAACAGAACATAGGGAGGGCACTTTTGTTTATTTATTGGTACCGGGGATTAAACTCAGGACCTTGTGCTTTTGAGGCAGGCGGTAGAACCACTGATCTGAATCCCCAGCTCTAATGGAGGGCATTTCTTTGATGAACTTTTACATGGCTTCTTCTACATGGTTACTACCCCCTTGAGTGTCAGCTGCATGAGGGTAGGGATTTTGTTCTTCTTATTCATTATTGTGCTTTCAGCAGTGAAAACTCTGCTGGGGATCCATTAGGTGCTCAATAAACACATACTGAATGAACCAATGAATCCATGAGTCTTCTTAGCCCTTCTCTACCAACTTCTTTCCTTCACCTGTCTGCCCTGGGTCCTGCCTACCCAGGGGTGACTCTTAAGACATCCATTCTGGACTGGGGATTTGAGGGTACAACCCAGTGGTACAGCACGTGCCTAGCATGCACAAGGCCCTGGGTTCCAGTACTGCAAAAAACAACAAAACAGAAAAACCCAATGAAGCCCTCACATCTAGGTAGAGAGCAGCAGACCGGAAGGGCAGGGCTGTTACTGTTTTCTCGTAGATGTCATCTTGTTAACAAAAGTTTTATCTATTGCGGAGTACCTATAAAGACAATGCAGGATGGCACAGGGCTGCATTTCAGAAATGGACAGCAAGGAAGCCGCTTTGCCAGACAGCATCAGAGCCCTCTCTGCAGCTCTGCCCTCACACTCCCGGCACAGGCACAGGCACAGGCACAGGATGTCACCCTCTGGCCTCACCTTCACCCGCAGCATCTCCTCAGGGATGTTCACCATGGCATGGGTGAGCCAGCTCTCCAGACTCTTGGCGAAGTTCCGGATCGCTTGGGTCAAGGCACCTGTGGGTAGTGGAGGGCGGTCAGAGTGGACGGTGGTACATGGGGGCAGAGGGGTGGCCAAGCACTCACTGGGGATGGGCCGCAGCACGTCGGGGATGAGGATCTCCACCAGGCCCTGGTATAACACGTTGTCACAGTGCTTGGTCCACTGGAGCACGGGCTCGAACTTGGAGAGGAGCACCAGGCTGGCCTTGGGCAGCCGCTTCTCAGCCTCGTCGTGCCTGGGGGTGTGCCCCAAACCCCAGGGTCACACATGGTCCTGCACCCAGGGGAGTCAGGGTGCTGCTCCCACCTCCCATAGGTCCAAGGTCCAGAGGTTGGCCAGGGACCCTGCACTGCCCTTCAGGATGGGCACAGCGCTCTCAGCATCAGTGGATACACATGCACACTCAGGGGTTGAGGGCATGTGTCCCATGGATGGCCAGGGCAGTGCAGGCACCCCGTGGACTCACACGGCCAGCGGCGGTGCCTCGCTGGGCTGGCTGAGGTTGTACCTCCAGAAGGTCTTCCACAGCGTCTCCACCAGTGTGAACTGCAGGTTCACCATGACATCCACGATGGCCTGGAGAGGAGGCCAGGCACTGAGGACCAAGGGGCAGCTGCCTGGGCTTCCCCTAGCATGGCTGAGCCCTGCCTGCCCACTCCCTGGCCTGCCTGCCCATCCTACCTCACAGTGTTCCCGGTACAGGACCTGGAAAGCCTTGACGTCCCCTGGTCCAATACCCTCGGGAAGCACTTTGCCCTGGAGGTCGAGCTCCGTGAAGTCAGGGAGGCTACGGGATGCATCTGGGGGCGGGGGATACCATGAGATCTTCATCCTCCACCTGCCTGCCACCCCTAGTCTCCATGGGGTCTCACCCAGCAGAGGGCCCCCAAGTGCAGAGGGCGGAATGAGGCCCTGGGAGGTCCCATGACCCACCTAGCATACAGAACAACACCCTGGCTCACTTGCTACATGGTGGCCCCGGACCAGCCATGGTAGGACAGCGGGCACAGAGTTCTTAGCCTCCAAGGCCCAGGGATCTCAGGGACACTGTGCAGACCCTATGGGCCCTGGGGAGTCAGCTCACACCTTCGGCTCTACTCCAAGGGTCACATCCCACCCCTCCCTCAGTGCCCCAGGTACCTAGAGGCCACAGAGCAGGTGAGCTCCAGGAGGAAGCCACCCTCAGGAGGCGGGGTGGAAACATCCCTATGCTCACAGTGTTGTCCTGGCCCCCTTGGACACTTCCCACCTCTCCGGCGAGCCACCCCTGTGCAGCCCCGCTGGCTGGTGCTCACCCAGGAACTGCTGGTACTGCTGCACCTGTGCGCTGATGTCTGACAGCCCTGCAGGCTGCTGCTGCCCCACGGCCACACCATTGGTCATACCCTCCATCTTCTGGATGGGCTTGAGCCTGCGGGGGCAGGGGCAGCTAGCAGCAGACTGGTGGGGGGGCGCGGCCCAGGGCACCCCACTCCCCACTGCCCTACCTCTGCTTCTGGGAGAAGGGCTGGCCGCGCATGGCCATGTGCTGTTGGTCCTCCATGAGCCGCAGCAGGGGTGAGCTGGCCTTGATTCGCAGGCCATAGTAGTGGTACTTGGAGTTGCCCCTGTGGGAAAGTGGGGGTGAGGGCCAGGCAGGGTCCTGAGCCCTCACTCCACAACCCTTGCCTGGCAGAAAGCCGAAGGAGAATCCAGAGGCTGCTTTACTGCATACCCCAAATTCTAGGGAGGAGCAGGCGCCTGGCTAATATTTGCACAGGAAAACATCCTGCCTAGCACTCCCCGGGGAAGGTGCTCCTGGTATTATCCCAGGGAGGAATCCAAGGCCCATGGAGATCCAGCACCTCACCCAAGGTGATGCATGAATGAATGAACAAATTCTGAATGAATAAAGTGGTGACACCACCGGGAACCAGAACTGGGAGTGGAAAGCAGGGAGAGGCTGGGATTCACGTAGAGCGAGAAGAAGGTAGAAGTCACTGACCCACAGGTCCTGACTGAGCACCAACTGTGCAGCCCTGAGCATCAGGGTAGTCCGTTCCAGACAGAGCAGAAGAGGAATAAGCAACATGAAAGGAGAGCTGGAGGGTGCGAGATGCTAAGGAAAAAAACTAACCAGAGAAGGAAGGCGGGTGGCAGGAATGGAGGAGCCGGGAAAGAGCACAGGCAGAAGGTACGTTCTACACAAAGCCCCTAGGGTAAGAGCATGGGGCGCATCAGAGCTAAAGCCCGGGCGGTCTGGGGTTGGGGGTTGGGCCTAGCGGACAAGGGTCTGGGGTTGGGGGTTGGGCCTAGCGGACAAGGGTCGGGGGCGCACCTGGTGCCGAGGCGGCGCGTGCGCAGACCCATGAAGACGGAGCGGATGAGCTTGCCGAAGGAGGCAGCGTTAACGGGCTCCAGCTTCTGCTCCTGGCAGTGCAGCAGGTAGTGGCAGTAGAGGGTGCTGCGCGGCAGGCTTACACCCTCAGCCGTCTCGTAGTTGTCCAGGAGCCACTGGACCTGGGGGGAAGAAGCGGGGGTGGGGGAAGGGCAAGCAAAGCGCCACCAACACTGCGGCTGCTTCCCATGGGGATGGCTGCCTCGCAGCGTACATGCTGTATCCTTCCTCCCTGGGAAAAGCACCCATGCCCTGTCCATATCCTGCACAATGTTCTAGAGCTACCCTGGCCACCACACTGCCATTTAAATACAGATTTACACGCAGACATGGTGGCGCACGCCAGGCATCTTGGCACTCTGGGAGGCTGAGGAAGGAGGATCGCAAGTTTGACCCCAGCCTGGGCTGCGGATGTAGCTCAGTGTGAAGGCTCTGGGTTCCATATGCGGTACCAAAAAAGAAAAGTATGTTAATTCATACAGAGTGGAAAAAAAAAATCTCCCATGATCAAGGATGTGAACTCATCCGTAGAACTTATTTTTTTGTTGTTTTTTTGAGACAAGGTTTTGCTGTGTACTCCAAGCCGGCCTTGAACTCATCATATAGCCCAGGGTGGCCCTTCAACCATCAGCAGTGCTCCTGCCTCAGCTTCCCAAGGGCTGAGATTACAGGCACGCGATACCATGCTCAGCTGTAGAACATTCTTGAAATGATGACATCACAGAGATGGGAGTAATGACTGCTGGGGTTGAGTGGGGCGGCAGGAAGGAGAAGGAAGGAAGGAGCCCAGGCCTCACACATGCCAGGCAACCACTTGCCACCCAGCAGTGCCCCATCCTGATGGTGGCAATAGTCTTCCAAGAGCCACTACACAGTGGACACAGAAGTCATGTGCGTGTACGAGCAGTATTAGTCTCCTGGACTGCCTGAGGTACTATAGGTGTGGAAAAGGACCAGGCGAGGGACCTAGATGAAGGGTCTCCAGGCATCTCAGTGCCTTTTCTGCAGTTTCTTGTGAATCTATAATTATTTCCATATAAATATTAACAAAACAAAGCAAAACCAGTCACTGAGTGACCCCAGACAACCCCGAGCACTCAAAGCTACCTGGAGCAGCCCAGAGAGCACCTGTGTTCCTTTCTGGAGAATGCCCTGTCACCTAGCTGGTCAGCATGCTTCTGAAGCAGGTGAGGACCCTGCAATAGCATGAAACAAGCTAGGTGGGTCACCATTGGTATTTTATAAACTAGACCCCCCCCAAAAAAAAGAGGAAAAACAAAACAAAAGAAAGGGCAGAAGCCACACCGATCACTATGTCTGGTGGCACCCAGAATTCGTGTCCTGACCCACTCCTGGGCCACATGCTTGGCCACGGCCTGGGAAGAGCTGGAACTCAGGGCCCCCAGATGATTCCCCAGCTGTTCCAGTCCAGGAGGGCAGTCGGTGCCTGCTCTCTCTCTGTTAACCATCCCTCCTCTCCCGTCAGTTACAACCAGAATGAACAGCACATCTCAGGCACTGTTGCAAAAGCTTCATAAAAACCAGCTTGTGCCTAGAGGGGCTAGGCTACCTACACAAGGCCTTACAGTTCGGGCTTCATCCCTTCTGCCTGTGAGTGTTGAGTGCCAGGTTTCATGGGCTCCTGCCGGTGGTGGCCGGTGACCACTGCCAGGAACAAGCTGCTGGTCCCCACTCTCTGTCACCCACCTCCCTCCCCTTGCTCTGGGGCCCCTCGGGGCACTTACGGTGGCTGGCGAGGCACGGGTGGTGTGGGAATAAGACTGGCTGGTGCTGCCCAGCATGTAGCCGCCTTGGATCACATAGGTGCCCGCTCCGCCGCTGCCATTCCCGCTGCCGCTGCTACTGCCAGTGCTTCCCCCGCTGCCACCACTGCCGCCACCACCACTGCTGGCCCCACCAGCACTGCTGGTGGAGCTGGCGACGATTGGGCTGCCAGATGCATACATGGGTACAGAACCACTGCTGGCCACCGTCTGCGAGGGGGCAGGTGTGCTAACCTGGGCGGTCGTGCCTGCAGCCTCATAGTAGCTGGTGCCCGCTGTCTGTGTATACAGTGGCGTCTCAGGGTATGGGTAAGTGCTGGAGCGGCTGGGGAAGAGAACAGCAGTGGGGCAACATTCAGGGCAGTAAGAACAGAGTGGCCCAGATGTGAGACTGTCAGAAGTCCTGCCTGGTGACACAGCGGCCCTTAGGGCAGCTCCTGTTTACCTGCAACAGATCTGGTACCTGCTAGGTGCTTGACAGGCAACTTTTCTTTCTTTTCCTTTTTGCTTTTTTGAGATAGGGTCTCACGATGTAGCTCAGGCCTTGAATTCACTATGCAGCCTAAACAGGCCTCAAACCGGTAGTAATCTTCCTGCCTCAGCCTCCCAAGTGCTAGGACGACAAGTGTGTGGCATCGAGCCTGGTGGGCTTCATGGGCAACTTTTCACGGAATGATCAATGCAGTGCTATGGCACAGGAGTCAGTTTTCCCCTTCCCCTTGTCAGGAGACCAAGATGGAAGGGTTGGGTAACTTGGCTATACTTCCCTCAGTCGAAAACCAACTGGGCCAGGGATTTGGCTCAGTGGTGCTGCCACCTGCCTCAAAAATGCAAGGTCTTGAGTCTGATCCCCGGTACCACACACACAAAAACAAAACAAAACCAAAAAAGCAACAACCAAGAAGAGATTTACAATCCTGGGTTGGATCCCTACCACCACAAAACAAAAAGAAAAACAAACGAAATCCTGCCACCCTGCATACCTGCAATCCTAGCTACTCCAGAGGCTTAGGTAGGGGGATTGCCAAGTTGAGTACAGCCTTAAATTTACTGAGACCCTGTCACAAAATAAAAACTAAAAGGGCTGGATGTGCAGCTCAGTACTAGAGTGCTTGCCCAGCATGTGTAAGGCTCTGGCTCCATCCTCGGAGGACTGGGCCGGGAGGTGGTCATGCATGCTTGGACTAATAAGCCTATTGTGTGTTGGGCATTGTCCAGGAAAAACCCCTGGAGCAGATCCCTGAAAGAGAAAGTAAGGGTGAGGGACATTCTTGAAGGGAGACTGGTAGGACACCTGGAGGCACAGTCACATGGTCTGCTCACGACAAGATTTGGCTGGGGATCACCAAGGCATCCATCTACCATACAGTGTCACCAAGAGTACGTAACCCAAGTGGGTGACCTGAGCACACACCTTCATCTCCCATGGCCGGTGCCAGAGCCAGCTCACCCCTCCACTGGGCCCAGCATACAACTCCTGTCTCAAAACCAGAGCCTCCAGCAGGGTGTGGCTCTGCAGTGAGTGCCTGCCTGGCATGTAAAAGTAGCACATGTTGCCCAGTGCCACAGAAAAAAATAGAAAGGTTGTTCAGTGGATTATTTGCTAAATGAACAAATGAGTGTCTCTGGATGTACCCTGAACAAAGCCAAGAATGGAGGCCCAGGGGTGGTGGTTTTAGCCAGGGTGGGGCCTCTACGAGGGAGGAACAGAAAATACAGCTGAGAGCAACAATGGCCTTGAAGAACCTCAGGGAATAAAGAACTGGCCAGCAATGAAAACCTAACTGATAACCTCCCACAGGACAGCCTCAGAGGGCACAGCCAGTGAAGACAGAAGGAGCCAGCCAGGCTCTGATTCAGCTGCGTCCCTGTGGGGTGAGCCCTCTTTGGAAATGAGTCAGTGACAATTCAGATGCCAGGACCACACTCCTCAGGGTCAGTCGGAGCATCATGACCCAAAGACAGAGCTACTCTCTGAGCTAATCCAACCCCAGCACTGTGTCCACAAGGACAGGTGGCAGGGACAAAAGAAAAAAATTAGATGTACAACAAAGTGGAAATTCTTGGGCTGGGGATGTAGCTCAGTGGTTCCGCTGCCTGACTCAGAAGCTCGAGGACCCGAGTTTGATCCTCCATACCAAAAAAAAAAAAAAAAAAAAAAAAAAAAAAAAAAAAAAAAAAAAAAAAAAAAAAAAAAAAAAAAAAAAAAAAAAAAAAAAAAAGTGGAAATTCTAGAAACTAAAACAGTAGCAACCACCATGCTGGAACCATTGCTGGGAAGACGGAAAGAGACCGTGGCATGAGCCTTGGCATTACCACACCCTGGGAGATTAGTGTGCAGGACCAGGGCGGGGACCACCTGTGCGTCCCACATTGGGCCGGACAGTGTCATCACAGTGGTTAGAGAAACAGAGTGACGGGGGTCATGGGGACTAGCGGGAAATGTGCCAGGTCCATGGCTGGGAGGAGAAATACAGGACGGAGTACACAGCCTCTATTTCTGAACAAAGAAAGGGGATAGTTTCTATTTTCAGATCGTTGCTGGGAGGAAACGGGTTACACTGTCCCCTCAAGGGCGGGGTTGGAGGTCAAGAATGAAAGAGATGCTTTTCCACTGTTTAACATTTCCCATTGTGTAGAAATCTAATTTTATCTTGTAAAAATTTAAATATCTGTCTATATCCCCCCCAAAAAAACCCTAGGCCCATGTGATTGCAAAGTTATACTGGGTGCCTATCCCGGCCCTAAGCGTCCTCTCTGCCATTCCTTGGGGCTTCTGGTTGCCCCGTGGGTAACGCCTGAAGCTTTAAGGTGGGGGTGGGGAGAGGCCCCACCCTCCCCACTTACATGGCACTGGCAGTGTAGCTGGCATCGCCACCCTCCACATACTGCACTTGGCTGGAGTACACATGTGGCACGGGCACCTGCTGGAGCTGCTGCACCTGGGCAGGAGGAAGGGTGGCGGGAGTCAGGCTGGGTCCCTTGGCTCTCCCGGAGGCTCGCAGGGTGAGCTGCGGGATTCTCTGACCACCACCTCCTGGTCAGGCCAGGGACCCTCAGCTGGGGTTGGGAGTCAGGAAGAACTATCGGATAAGGATGGTGTGGACCTCTATGTGTCAGGCAGCAGAGTGGGGCTTGACGGGCAGTCGGAGCTGGAATGGTGGACAGAGCCCAGGGGAGAGGCTTGGATACCTGGCACTGGATGATAGGGGTAGAGCCTGGAGAGATAGACAGGACCCAGGGGCGGGGCCTGGACACCAGACTCCTCGTGTTGTGGGCGGAGCCTGAGACGGCTGATTCTTAGGGGCGGGGCTACACACCCCAACTCCACCCCCACCCGTCTGCAGGAGCGGAGCCTGAGGCTTGAACCCCGCGGGGATCGGGGATGGGGGATGCCCCCCCGCCCTGCGTCCGCCACCGCCACCTACTTTGAGGGCCGTGGCGGCCGTGGCGAACACTAGCACCTGGGGGACTCTCTGGATCCTGACCCTCT
>NW_022900942.1:4416800-4420222 GCF_012274545.1 Fukomys damarensis | reverse complement strand
GGGCCGCTCGCTGATCTGCCTTCCTAGCGGGGCACTGCCTGCCTGAGCTCTGGAGGACAAACAGAGACACTGGGGGGTCACCAGGCAGCCTCGGGCCCACCCCAGACGGAGATCCCACCTGGTGTCGCAGGAAGAAGGGAGTCAGGGAGGGAAGCGAATTTGACCCCCCAGGCCAGAAAACAGTGGGACTGAACCCAGGTCACTGAAAAGCCTGGGCCCTGAGCTGCTGGGTGCTGCCAGAGGGGAGGAGCCACGTAGGGGACAGCAGCCCACAGCAAGAGGCTGAACTCCTGGATTGGAGTCTGGGGCCCCCTGGGGTGGGGTCTGTATTCCTTCCCTACCCCCCAGCCCCAGCTCGCCTGTGGGGTCCGGGAGACACACCTCTTGGGCCACGTGGACTGGCTGGAGCCCCTGCACGGTCAGCTGCTGTACCGGGCTAGCTTTGGGTGCCTGTGGGGTGGCCTGGACCACTGACCTCTGGAAAGGGAAGGAGCAAAAGGCAAGGTGGCACTACAGTAACTACTGCAACAGTGGAGGCGGTAAGCCCCACATAAGAACCCATTCTCAGGTTGAGAACAGCTCTCCAGGTAAAAGGTTGCCCTTCTCCACCGGGAGAGCAGCACAGTGGGCCTTGGGTCTCTCTGCACCTACTTCCAGGTGTGTGCTGCCAGAGCCACGCCCTCCCTCCTAGGCTCCAGCGAGAGTGCAGAGAACTGGCAGGGGGGGCCATCAGTTATCTTGGGTATCCACACTCCAGGGCTAACAGTCGTCACTGCAATGATCCAGCAGGGATGCCAGGCTATGCTAAGGGCACAGTGGCCAGGACTCGGACGGACCCCAGCTGTGAGGTTCTGAGGGCTCTGGCCCTGAGCAGACAACATCTATGGATCCACTGGGATAGGATTTCTGTGTTCCTTCTGGGAAGTGTCTATGGCTATGTTGCCCAGGTTGGCTCCATTAATCTTCCTGTCTTGGCTTCCCCAGTAGCTGGGACTACGGCACATGCACTGTGCCTGGCTCCATCTGGTTCTCATGAGGACCAGGAATCACTCAGCTCTCAGAGGGACCAGGAATCACCCAACTTGAGCAGTAACAACCAGGGGGAGGACAGTCCTTTCCTCTTAACCTTCTCCGGGCACTGGCTGGGGGCTCGGAGTGCCAGCTTCTGCTTCTCTCACGGTGCACTGTCCTGGCCTGGGGGTTTCCTCCCAGCACACCAGCCTGCAGTAGCCACGGTGGGTTCTAGAGGCAGCTCCAGGGCCTGCTCTGCATCCAGCCCTTTCCTGGGGTCTGCACTTCCTCCCCACAACAGCCCCCACCACAGCACCCCAAGTGGAGAGGCTGCCAGGGGCCTGGGTGGCAAGGGGTTAGACCCATCTGCTCCCCTCAAACCAGCCAGAGACCACTTGGCCCAGCCCCTCCGTCCCAGCCGTAGCCCACCCTGGTCAGGCACCTCTTGGGATACAGGGACACTCTGCTGGACGCCGTGGACCTGCAGTGGCTGTGGCACTGTGCCCGCAGGCGTCCCAGCCGTCTTGCTGGAGGAACTGTTGGCCTGCACTGGAGACCGCTGCAAGAAAGGAAAGGCGGATCTTAGTCAGGGACGGCTGGAGGCCCTGTCCCAAACCACCTAGGCCAGTAACGGGACAGATGCCCATTTCTGACAACAGCCTGCTCTCCCCCAGGCCCAGAGATGGCTCAAGAGCCTCCTGCTGCCCCATCATCAGAGGAGAGCTGCCTGAGATGAGAGCCCCGCTGAGCTGTCTGAGGTCCGGCTGGCTCCCACCAGATGCAGCTTTGAACGCTCTGTGTTCGCTCAGTGGGGTTCATGCTGAGCCGGGGCAGCTGACCTTGTGCTCCGAAACACCTGTGGCCCACCTGCCTCCAACACTCTCGAGGCTGACTGTGGGTCCTCAGAGTCCACCATGTGGCCCACGTATGACTCCACCCACTCTGTACCCAGGATGCAACTCCTGAGCTGGAACTGTGATTACTACCTTGGCCTGGAGAGGAGCTGCCCCTCCTCTGGGACTGTGGCTCTCAGTTGCTTGGCCCCGAGTGCTTACCGGGTGGGTGGGCAGGTGAGTCATCCCTACTTCCCAGGCCAGGGTAGAGGACTCAGAAGTGAATGGGCTGGGCAGGCAGCTCCCCGTGTGCTGTGGGGGAGCAGGCTGATCCCACAGAGGACCAGTGGTCAGGGTGGGTGTCTGCAGGCCCCACTTACCTCTGGGGGTGAGTGCACCTGCTGAGTTCCGTGCACCGTTAAGGAGACCTGGCTGCCCTTACTGCCGGGTGCCACACTCTGTACCACCAGACGCTGCGTGGGGAGAACCTGCAGCCGGGCAGAAGAGGGCATCATCACCCAGACAGCTGGGTGCCAGGCTGCATTCTCGGAGCTCACCCCCATTAGGCCCTGTGCAGGACAATTAACACACTTCACAGCAGGTGACACCCAGGCTCAGGACAGCAAGAGCCCTTGCCTAAGTCCTGGAGCCAGGAAGTGGCAGAGCCAGGTTTTGTGTGTGGGAGCCTCAAGGAGAAGAAGTCACTCTGGATGGGGTTGTGTCCTCGATTCTGGCAAGGACACACCCAGCCAGATGAAATGGCACACACCTTAATCCCAGTACTCTGGGAGCTGAGGAAGGAAGTCTGAGCCCAGCCTGGGAACTCAGTGACTTAGCAAGATACTATCTCAAAATTAAAAACTAAATAAAAATTTAAGAACTAAGGATGTAGCTCAGTGTAAAGAAAGCCCCTGGTTCAACCCCTAGTACTGCTGAAATAAGCCCCCAAAAAAGACATCAAAGCAGCCTCAGGGGCTTTGGTTCCCCAGCCTGGGTAGGAGTGGGGCCTGGAGGCTGAGCCTTACCTGCTGGGGCACCTGGATGTTGGTGAGCTGGAGCGGGGACACATGGCCTGGCTTGGCCTGCACGCTCTGGACCAGCAGCTGCTGGAGGGCAGAAGGCACAGGCCCTGAGCCAGGCAGGCCTCTCTGTGCATCTTGATAAGCACAGGTGAGCAGGTGGCCCTGGAGTGGGGTTAGGAGGGAGGAAAGGCGCCCTATGTGCCCGCCCTGTCTGCTGCCCAGTGAGGGCTGTATCCTACCTGCTGGGTGCCCTGCACCTGCTGCACCACCTGGGTGGGGACGCCGGTCTGGCTGGCTGTGGCACCTGGGCTGGCCTCTGACACAGTCTCGCTGGCTCGCATGGCACCTTCTGTGGGGAGGAGTCGCCAGGTCAGCTCTGCCAGCCACCTCTTCCCCCTGAGCCCCAGCCCACCTAGAGCAGATGCTGGGGCCCAGGGTGACCTCAGACAGGGCCTGGCCTCTTAAAAGACGCCAACAGGGGAAGAAAAAAAAAAAAAAGATTTGGAGCACACAAAAAAATGAGTTTCCTGCCTTAAAAAAAAAAATGCCACGGGGG
>NW_022900942.1:4413404-4416705 GCF_012274545.1 Fukomys damarensis | reverse complement strand
AAAAAAAAAAATGCCACGGGGGTCCCCAGGGCAGAGGGGAATACCCAGGATCCCTAACATCTGGAAGCACCACCCAGCCCTCCTTGTCCTGAAGTGATGATACCAATGAGGCGGTAGGCTGGACCCCTTTAGCCAACAGACAGACCCTGCCCCAGAGGCCTGGCGGCTAGGAAGGACCAGGGGCTGGGCCTCCTTCCTGGGTGCGATCCTTGGCTTCTCCAGCCAGAGCAGTGGCTCCAGAAGGCTTGGTGGCCTATAGCAACATGTCCCCTTCCAGCTTCCTGTCTTTGGTGGGCTGGAGTGGCATCGAGGACCTACGTCTTCCACAAAGGGCTTGCAGCCGGGCAGTGGGTACTCACGCTGGCAGGCAGCCAAGAAGAGGCAATCATAGAACATGGTGCCCTCCTGCCTGCTCCCCTGCCCACCTCTGTCCATCCACGGTGCCTGCTGGTTCTCCTCGCTTCCGCCCACCTTTGCACAGGCGGCTTTATACCTGCAACCTTGGGGAGCTAATCCCCCAGCGCAGGCACAGCTCCTGTGCACCCTCTGGGATAAGCACCCCTGGGCGGGGGCTGCATGGAGCAGGAGGCTGGTACCCAGAGATGATATCAGGTGCACTCGGGTCAGGTTTCATGCACATCTTGCTTAGTGATTAGCAGGGGTGGTTAGGGGGCAGGGAAGGACAGTGTCCCCAGAGGCACTGGCCAGGAGACCCTGACCCCAACAGAAATGCCCTCTGTCTTGCCTCCTCTTTCTGGCCTGGCCAAGGCTGAGGCTGGATGGGGCAGACATATGCCTGTTCTCGCTGGGCTGCCAGGAGGAGCTGAGGCCCCAGCCCCAGCTTCCTGGGGGAATTTGCCTGGGGGCCTCAGAGGGGTTTCCTGCCTGTGCACAGCAAGACTTCGATCAAGGTGGTGGTGGCAGTGCTGATATCCCAGCACTTTCAGCTGCATGGGGCTGGCTCTCCTGAATCGCCCAGCAGAATATCTTTCTTGCCCATTTTCAGATTAGGCAAGAGACTAGCAGAGCGGGAGACTTGCTCAAGGTCATCCAGCTGGGATCTGGCAGGCCAGAGGCATGGTCCTGCCTGGGCTGAGACCCAAGGGCAGCAGGGTGCAGCCTCACACAAGGGAAACGCCAAGTTCTGAGCATTCTGGGTGTGTCAGCCGCAGCTGCATGAGGGACACAGAAGAGGGCCATGGCTTCACAGGAGGACAGCCTAGGGCAGGGCTCAACCTTGGGCCAAGTGTAGGGCAGAGGATGTGAGTGTGCAAGCACACTCGGGTTGTGGACAGCGGGAGGTGTCAGGAAAGTGGCCACATGAGGGGCTGGCGCTGGGACAGCTCCAGGCCTGCTTGGCCAGCTGCTGCACCCTAATTCCAGGTAGCACTGACTCTTGTCCAGCTGGGGTCCTCCCTTGACTGGCTGGAGTCAGCCCTGGGGGAGAAACCCAGGCAGCCTGGAGTCACGTGAGGCCCAGCACACCTGGATATTGTGGGGCACTGGGCCCAGCCCAAGGCACAGTTACCTGCCTTTACTGCCCCACCTAGAGTCCTTCCTGGAGTGAGGCCCTAGCAGTAGGAGGCTGGGGACCATGCCAAGACCAGACACTTGTGCCAGGAAGTGGTCCTATCTCTGGTGGCTCTGGAGGCCAGCATGAGGCAGAGTGGGTGAGTCTGTTCTCAGGATGCAAGAGTGTGTCCCTTGCCACCTCTGGGTTACCTTTACTGTGTTTCAGGGAGGGAAATCAGAGGGGGCATCTAATGGGAGGCAAGAGCATCTGTCTGTCTGAGGCTGCCATACTGAGTACCTGCAGAGTACAGAAGGACCTGCCAAGGCACGAGACAGGAAGCGGGGACCATTTCCTGTCTTCTACCTGGTGGTGGCTATGATGTGGAGACCGCCCCTCACTTCCTGTCTAGATTTACTAATACTGCAGCTGGAAAAGGTAGGGAGTCGCTGGAGGTGGGGGCTGTTCTAGGTCCCCGCTGCCCTGGCCAGGTCCAGGACTCCTTGTCTACTTGGACCTCAGTTTACCCATGTGCACACAGCGTGCTGACACTACCTCCCAGCTTCAGACTCTGACTGCCAAGGGGGAGTAGAGAGATGTGGCAGCCACATCCCTCTCCGGTGGCTCTCTCTCACCAGGGGCAGCCACCAGGGCCCCAGAAACCTCCACTGCCTTACAGCTTGGGCGAGAGTCTGGTGGTCGGAGGACAGGGTTAGGGATCAGTATTGTTTCTATCCAGGGAAATTTGAGCTTCCTTCCTGTCACCTCCGTAGCCACCTCAGGGCAGAGCACACCAGGCGAAGACTGGACAGGCCCTGTGCTGTCATCCGCCTGCTTTGGCTGCGGCAACCCTGACCCAGGACTCCCAGGGCTCCTGGCCAGCTGCAACTGTCCCAGGTGCCTCCCTGTCCTATCCGCCTCACAGTGTCAGTTTCTCTTCCCTGGGGGATGTGGCAAGGGGCCCAGGCTGCCTGAGATACAGGGGTGCTAAGCTGGGAGGGCACGAGCCCACCTCCCCTTCCTCAGGAAAAACCCAAGAAGCACTGCCCAGTGACCCTTCCAGGGACAGATCTGGACTAGCAGGGAAATGAATTCCCAAGGGCCAGTGTGATCAGTGTCAAAGCCACCACTGGGACTGGGAGTTGGCGGGTACAGATCCCCCCATGGCATGCATGGCACGTCCCCAGGGAGTGAGACTCCTGCCTGGGTCTGTGGGCACAGAAACCGTGTGGTGGCCATGAACTTTGAGCACTGGGGGTCCCTGGGGGGCACAGGGAAGAAAAGCAGGAACCAAGGCAGAGATGACGCACTGGAGCTGTTTGGGGGTCAGGAGAAGGGTTCCTGCCCCAGACCCTAAACTCTTAAGTCATGAGAAACTCACACCCCAAAGGCCCAGGGCCGAGACATCCCAGGTCTGTGACAGGAATAAGAGGTGTCCTCCACAGGGCTGTTCTGGGCCAGGCCCATGCTCACTGGACACCCCACAGAGCCTCAACAGACCGAGCCCTGACCCACAGGTAATGGGGACAGGCATCACCGTCATACCTCCAGCGGAGATGTGTATCAGGAGAGTAAGTCAAACTACGCTAAGTGCACAAGAGTAAGTGCACACCTGTCATCCTACCACTCTGGGAGGCTGAAGCAGGAGGATCACAAATCTGAGCACAGCCTGGGCAACTTAAGTGACTGAGACTGTATCTCAAAATAAAAAATAAAAAGGGACTTGGAGTAGAGCTTAGTGTGAAGGACCTGAGTTCCAAAGCTACCAAAAAAAAAAAAAAAAAAGCGAGA
>NW_022900942.1:4408010-4413260 GCF_012274545.1 Fukomys damarensis | reverse complement strand
AAAAAAAAAAAAAAAAAAAGAGAGAGAGAGAGAGAGAGAGAGAGAGAGAGAGAGATAAAGGAAGAAGACAGTGAACAGCAAGTGGGTGAGGACTGGGTATGCTAGAGAGGTGGCCTCTGAGCAGAGCAGGAACAGAGTGCCAGGAGGCATCAGGCACAGGGCGTGTCAAGGCTGGGAGGAGAGCCGGGGCCTGGTGATTTGCAGAGCTGTGGGAAACCCGAGGCTGAGTAGGGAGAGGTTCAGCATCTGTGAGAGAGGGTGTAGGCCACAGGGTGCTTCTTTTTCCTCCTTTTGTGGTGCCTGGGCTGGCACCTGGGAGCACTCCATCACTGCCAACTCTTTTACTTTTGTGAGACTGGGTCTCTGTAGTCTAGGCTGGCCATCCTCCTGCCTCAGCCTCCTGAAGAGCAGGCATATGACACTATACTGCAGTTATGGGGGAGCTTTTAAGCCCCTGTTTTATGGAGGGTGAGGCAAGGGACTGGCTCCGTCATGGTGGAGAAGGCAGAGGTTCTGAAGAGCACTGGCCCCAGAGTCACTGAGCCGAGTGGGACCTGAGAAGACCGCATTGACCTGTGCAGACAGTGCCACCGCTGCTGGGAGGGGCAGAGTGGACAGCTGGGTCCATAGAGCTGGAGGAAAACAGGGGTCAAGGCTGCCCCTGGGACTGGAAGGAGGATGGCGAATCGCAAAGGTGGGAAGATGTGGGGAGAGGGAGTTCAGGATTCTTCAGGCCGTGCTGCTGAACACCGGGCCCTGGGGTTCAGGGTGGAGACATCTAGGTGGCCATCAAAAGCTGCGACACTGGACAAGGCAACCATGAGGGAGCTCCTGGGAGGAGAGGGGCTCCAGGCCTGAGTCTGGAGAAGGCTGGGACACGCTCCCCACTGCTGCTGAGGTCTGGAAGGGAGGGGAAGGGACAGACCCAGGCAGCAGGGAGGTGGGTGGAGCCCCAGGCAGCTGCAAGGAACAGCACCTTAGGGGAAGGAGACCCCAGACAGGCACCAGCCCAAGGCCCCGTGACCACGAGTCTGACAAGATGGTGGCTGAGAGCAGAGCTTGGGATGAGGACTCAGACGAAATCTGACGGAAGAGGGGAACAAAGACGCAGGCGAGAGTTCTGGTTCAAACGGGTTTTTTCTTTTGGTGGTAGTGGGCATCAAACCCCAGCTACATCTCCAGCCCATTTTTATTTTTTACTTTGAGACAGGCTCTTGCCAAGTTACCCAGACTGGCCTTGCACATGTGATCTTCCTGCCTCTGCTTCTGCAGGGGTTCTTTAGTCTTTACCGTCTGGAGGGAAAGATTTGCAGGAGAGGGACAGACAGATGAGGGAGGGCCAGCAGGACAGGTCGCAGGAGGAGTGGACAGACTGGAAGGTCAGCTGGGTCATTTGTGGGAACCTTGTGCCCTGCAGGTCAGCTGTAGGCCAGGGCCAGAGGTGAGACACCGATGAGGGGTGTGAGGAACGGCCGGAGGCTGTCTGCTGACCCTGTCCCACCCAGTGAGGTCAGGCTACATCAGCGAAGGTGAGGCAAGCTGTGCTTGCCTTTTGTGCCAGCCCACGATCAGATCCACGATCAGACACCCTGGGTGTCCCTTGGCCACATTCTATTCTGGTCCCCGAGTCAACCACAGCCTGACAGGATGCCCCTGAGCAGGAGCTGGCCGCCTCACCTGCTCATGGCCAAGGACAGCAGCCTCACCCATGGTGAGCAGCTCTAGAGCCAGCTCTGTGTCACAGTGCTCTGTCAACAGCACGGACGCGCCCAGCCCGGGCTTGGGGCCTCCTCCTTGCCACATCCTCCAGAGAAGCTCAGCACAGGGGAGCCAGTGAGGATTGCAGCACACTGGGGATGCCACAACCCACCTTCTTGGCCATTTCCAGAGGGAGGTAGAAGTGGCCCTCGCCCAGCCAACCATCAGAAAGGACAGGGCTGCTTCCCTGGAAGAGGGGACACTTTGGGGCCCCCAGCCAGTCTCCCATAGGAGGCCACCCTGGCCCAGACCAGCTGGGAGTGAGTACAACCACGAGAGCGAACAGCTACAATGACCCCTTACAGATGGGGAAACCAAGGCAGAGAAGCCAAGAGGCTGGCTGCCCTAGTTGTTTGCAAACTGAATTCCATCACCCAGTCCTGTCTCCCTTCTGGAGACAGGGATAAGAACAAACCTAACAGCTGCCTGTGGGACAGTTTGGCCTAACTACGCTTTCTCCAGAGGCCCCCAAATTACCACAAGCCTGGTGGGGCGGGGGTCACCCAGGATGCCAGGCTCCCATAAACTCCTCTCGGAGCGGCTTCTGAACCCCACCCGCAGCGCACGCACTCACATACCTGAGACGGTGACCACGATGTACTGCTGTGACGTGGGGGCCGGGGTGGGTGCTCCGGCCGGCTGGGAGGGCGCTGGGGCAGCCGGAAGCTCAGTCACATACTGCTTCTGGCCACCTGGGGGCTGTGCCTGGGGCTGGGGGCTCTGCAGCTCGGTGACATACTGGGGCTGGGGGATGGCAGCAGCAGTGGGCGGCTGGGAGGGCTGGGGTGCTGCTGGGGCTGGTGGGGGTGGCGGCTGGGGCTGGGCCTGGGGGGGGGCCTGAGGTGGCTGCGATGCTTTCGGGGCTGCCTGTAGCTCTGTAAGGTATGCCTGGGTTGCCATGCCAACAGTGGGGAAAATGATAATAAATAAGGCTTTTTTTTTCTTCTCTTCCTTGGAAAGAAAAAAGAGGAGGGGGAGAAGAGAGAAAAAAAAAAAAAAAAAGAAGGAAAAACAAGAATTAATCTACAGGCAGAGGAAGGCAGAGGCAGCTCCCGGCTCTGTGGAGACGCATTTGGGATTGTCACTAACTGAATTAAATCCCGAGGTCGGCGGCCAGATAAAGGTGACCTGTCCCTGCGGGGGACTTGGGCACAGACAGGCTGAGCGTCTCTGCTTCCTCCTTCCAGACCCACTGGGGGACCCTGGGCCAACCTGGTGGCTCTGTGTCCTCATCCAGGGACAAATGGCACGGGTCTCACAGGTAGGGCTCAAAGGCATGGCTGCCCCTCCTCTGCCCCTTCCTGGACTGAGCCGCCTACACAGTCTATCCTGCTGACCGACACTGTGCACTGCAAACTGGACAGTAACCCGTGGGGCTTGGGCTGGGCTGGCTGGAGGAGGAGCCATGGCTCCAGAGGTACAGCACCTGTCCTGGGCCACCCAGCAGGGGAGTGGCAGAGCAGAGCTGAGCCCTGGGGGAATCAGTTCTGGTTGGAAAGGCAAGGTGGGAGGAAGCTGTTCCTGGCGGCCACGCTATCTGGGCTGAGTTCTGAGCCAGGCATGGGAAGCTGTTGGGAGTCCACCCCCTCCCTGGGGCTGCTGTGGCTCAGAGGCTGTGGGGCCTCTACCAGGGGCAGGTGCAACTCTGTGAGCCCATGGTGGGGACAGTCGGGCCAGCAAACAGGGCAGTGACAGTGGGAGGCTCTGTCTGTGGAAGGCCATGTTCCCTGGGCGGGGTGCCGGCCATCTTGGCCTGTCTGTCCTTGTCCCCATCTCAGCAGGGGGGAAAATGGTTTGGGGCTTGTGCACTAACAAGCCCCATCTCAGCTCCGAGGGCGTATGAGGCACAGTGGGACGAACCAGTAACAGACACTGCAGCCCTGCACTTTGGGGGGTACTGAGTCTGACTGCCCTGTCTTGCAGCTACCCACCATCCTGGCCCACTTGTGCCCCAGAGGCTGGCAGCTGACCCCTGGCACCTGTGTGCTACACGATAGCAGGCAGCCCTCCAGGCCAGGTTGCCTCCTCCTTGTACTTCTGGGTGGGGGAACTGTGCTCCCAGATGCCCGTTCTTGGTCCCCAGCCCGACTCGCATGCCAGGCACAGTGCCCATCTACTCCTCTCCATCCTGTCCTGCCTGTGGGGTACACCACAGTGCCACCCCAAGCTCACACCCCAGGGAGCCCAGGGCAGGCATCAGCTGGGGAGCAGCAGGCACCCGAGGAGGTCCAGGGCCTCGCTGAGCTTCCCCTGTTCATCCTACCTACTTGTCCCTTCCTCTCTGGAGACCTGGGCTCTGCCCTTTGGTGCCAAACTCAAGAGGTGTCAGTGAGGTGGTGAGAATCCAGCCCTGGGTGGGGCCAAGGCCTCCTCCTGGCTGGGTGGCTTTTGGGGTGTGGGGGGCTTGCTGAGCTGACTGTGGGCTGGTGTCTCTGTGACCCAGGGGACAGTGCTGGCCAGGTGCATGGCACACTGGGCATACCCGGGGTGCAGAGGTGGACAGCCCTCAAGAGAAGCTGAATGGGAACCCAAGTCTAACCCTCGCCATCATCTGGGAGCTTATTTCTGGGCCCCACTCTGAGGTCTGAGATGCTTCCCAGAATCCACTGAGAGAGCTTGGCCCTGACCTTCTCAGCCCTAGGAAAGCTGGCCCCACCTTCTCCCCTCCCCCAAGGAAAGGAAAGGGCCTCTCCCTCCCTCCCACCTTCCTTCCTTTCCTTTTTCTTCTTATTTTTTTCTTCTCTCTCTTTCTTTTTTTTCTGTTTTTTTCAGAGTCTCCAACACTGAGCCCTTTTGAATTCTGAGACAAGGTCTCACTAAGTTGCTAAGTTGCCCAGGTTGGGCTTGAATTTATGATCCTCCTGCCTCAGCTTCCCAGAGTGTTGGGATGACAGTCATGTACCACCACACCTGACTAGAAAAGGGCTTTAAAAGCTCCTCCCTGGCTGGTGCTGTCTCCTCCTAATCATACCAACCCTGGAGGCCCCAAGCCTCCTGCTCAGGGGTGTGGGCAGGAGGTGGTGATGGGCTGAGAGCTGGTGTGCCCCTCCACAGACCGTGAATCACACACATCTGTCTACACAGCATGTGGGTTCTTGGGTATCTGAGCACACAGAACAAGAGAACTGCTGCATAAGCTTGTTCTCTGGCAACGAATCTGCCAAGAAAAGCCCTGGTGACTTCACCTAACTCCACAGCCAACAGCTAATTTCTAGAGACGGTCTGAACCAGTGACTTCAGATGGAGGCTGGCAAACTGACAGAAAGTGCTGGATGCTATGTCCGGTGCAGTGGGTATGTCTGCTGTGTGTGCTAACTCTGCCATGTGGTGTGAACAAATCCACAGACAACATGTAAACCAATGGGCAGGTTGATAAAACTTTCTTTCCAGACACAGATTTGAGTTCTATGTAATTTTCACGTGAGATATGATTCATGTCACAAAATATCATTCTTTTCATCTTTTCCTTTTTTTTTTTTTTTTTTTTTTTTT
>NW_022900942.1:4396945-4407940 GCF_012274545.1 Fukomys damarensis | reverse complement strand
TTTTTCAGATAGTCTCACTATGTAATCCAGGCTGGCCTTGAACCTATTATGTAGCCCAGGCTGTCCTCAATCTTGCAGAGATTGTCCTGCCTCAGCCTCCCAAGTCCTGGGATGTTGGACGTGCACTACCATGCCCAGGTTTCCAATCATTTATAAATATAAAAATCACTTTTACGTCAGAGCTATACAAAAACAGGCAAGGGGCTGTACTTAGCTGACCTGTTATAGATGCCAGGTTCTATAACCAAAAGGTTCACATCGTGGTCAGGGCATCCTAGGGAAATGGAAAAAAACTCACTCTCATCTGTAGAATGGGTTCACTAAACTTAAATGCAAAGACATATGCTTCCCTTGTTCTGTTTCTAATTAGTTCATAAGATTCATTGATCATTCCTCCAAAATATAACCCTGTGGCTGGGTACCTCTCTCTGCATCTGTCCACAGTGCTGTTGGAGAGGCCTTCACTCCTGAAGCTCCAGTCCCTGCTCATGCCTACCAACCACAAGGCCCTTTAAAAAGAACTCCTGTTGTGGTGTCATAGCTCGGCCCAGAGCCACCAGAGCTCCTACCACAGAGAGTAAAGAAAACCCAGCATCCTCCTCATGATCCAAAGGCCTGCAGGCCAAGGCCTGCCTGTTTCTACCCTCCACACTCCAGGTATCCCAGCACTTGGCCCAAGATGTCCCCGGCCCCTCCTGCCTCAGGGCCTTTGCACCTTAGCTTCTTCTTGCCTGCCAGCCCAACTTGCTCTGCTGGCTCCTTCTTACCACTCAGGTCTCAGCTGGCAAGTTGTGTCCTGGTCTCACGCACCCTGCCTATCTGCCAGGCACATAGTCTGGTTTGATTTTTTTCTTGGCAATGTATTTCCCTGTTTATTCTCTTATTCACACCTGCTCTTCCCTCTCCAACCAGAAAAATAAGCTTTGCAAGGACAGAGACCTGGCCTGCCATGCCTGTCTTCCACCCCAGCCCATGCAACACTGCCAGGCACACACTGGGGATGCCACTCTTTTTTTTGTTTTTTTTCCAGTGCTGGGGATAGAACCTGGGACCTTGCACTGCTGGGTGAGCACTCACCACTGAGCCCCCTCCACCCCTGGTGATTCAAATCTTATTTAAGCCCAATGTGTACAGACACACTGGTGGGGAACATGGGGCTGGTGGGTGTCAAAAGGGCAGCTTGATGATACTGTGAGAAAGTTACTGACTCCAGCTACAGCAGGCATGTGCTATAGGGTGAAGGACACGACCTGGCATGCCATGACCTTGGGTGCCAGGTGAAGGAACCTCACTAGACCAGAAAGACTGTACACCTGCTCTCTTTCCTTTTGTTTTGTTTTTTTTTTTTTTTTTGAAAAAAGTCTTGCTATTGACTTCAGGCTGTCTTTGAATTCGCTATGTAGCCCAAGCTGGTCTCCAGCTCACAGTGACCTTCCTGCCTCAGCTTCCCGAATGCTGAGATAATACACAGCTGCTTTGCTAAGGCTGTTGTCCTGAGTCTGGCCAGCAATTCTCAGCCCCACATTGGGTACATGACAGAGAAAGGGAAGAACCTTGCCTGCAGAGACCCCCTTTTATGGCTGATGTTTCCCACAGAGCGCACCTTCTGGGAAACACCGGCTGAGTTTAAGTCCATCTGGAGACCCAAGGAAGATTCTTCTTTCTGGTTCCCTGCCCAAAGCCAGAGCAAGGTCAGCCAGCGTCGAGAGGAGTTGATGCTGTCCGGACCCCAGAGGCTGGAGTCCCCCTCACCGTGGTGGCCCACAGGCTGAGACAGGAGGATCACTGTGAGCTTGAGGCCAGGGTAGGCTACATACTGAGTTCAAGGGCAGTCTGCACTACATAGTGAGACCTTGTCTCAAACAACAAATGCAGAGAGAGAGAGAGAGAGAGAGAGAGAGAAATTGGAGTCCCAGTATCCAGCTTCCTGGATCCTTGTCAACAACCCTGAAGCCTAGCAAGCACAGCAATCTTTAAAGCCACAAGGCTCCCCCTCAATTCAAAACCATAAAAATAAAGACAAACGGTTAATTCTGAGGGCTGGGCAGGAAGTGACAAGCATTATAATGACAACAGAGGCTAAAATGGTTTGAGCAATGACTGTGTTTGATGTTCCCTGCGCATTATTTTATGGGATCCACAGCACAGTAATATGAGACAAAAATGATTCCGGCACCTAGTCTAGAGGGTACCAGCCAGGTCCAGAGAAATTAATTAAGTTGCCCAACAGCACACAGCTAGAAAGCAACTGGTTACTCAAGAACAGTAAACTAAGCCAGAGACCCTGCCCCGGTCAGTGGGCTTGGGCCCTTCCCCTGTAAAGATTACTGGTGGGGTGTGGAGGCTGAGACAGTCACCAAGACCAGAGAGTACTTCCATCGCTTTCAGTTCATAGCTGGCTTGCCTGGTAAGAGCTGAGGATCTTTCTTAGCAACTTGATTTTTGTTTTGGGTTGTTGTTTTGCTCTTTAGTTTTTTGAGGGTCTCCCTATGTGGTCCAGGCTGGTCTTAAACTCACCGTGTAGCCCACTCTGGCCTCTAACTCACAGCGATCGCGATCCTCCTATCTCAGCCTCCTGAGTGTTGAGATTACAGGCATGGGCCACCACGCCTGGTGTAATTTGGTTTTATAGATTCTTACTGAAACTGAATATCCACCTGCTTTAACTATGAAGGAATCCTGACTTCCCTTTTCTAAGAGGGCCTGCTGCGTGGTGAGATCCCAGCCATCCACCAGCCTGATCTCAAATTCTTGCGGGGAAAGCATGAACCGATCCTTTTCCTGAGAGTTTGTTAACTGATTTAAAAGAGATGAGCTGCAGTTTGTACATGGATGTCAAGTTCAAAAGCAGCCAAAGCAAGCAAAGCCGACTTGCCCTGGCTGGTAGCTTAAAAACAACAACAAAAGACTTCCCCAGAAAACATTCCAATGAGGAGGGGAACAAGGGAGGGGAGAGGGGGAACGGAAAGAGGGGACAAAAAGAAGAGAGGGCCGGGGATTTAGCTCAGTGGTTCTGAACCGAGTTGGATCCCCATACCAAAAAAAAGAGAGAGAGAATAGAAGGAAACGGTGGAAACAAAGCTTTTGTAAGTAAGGAAGGGAAGTGGAGTTGAAGGGAGTAGGAGTAATAGGGGAAAAAGGAAGCAAGATATATCATGTACAGGTACAAATGTTACCATTATGTGTATCTAAAATGCTTCCCAAAAAAGTTAAGATGATTTCAAACATTTTTTAAAAGTTCTCTAAGCTCACAGAACTTGTGGGCCCAAAAAGCAGTTGCAAAAATTCTCTGCTGACAAACGTGGCCAGCTTCCCCTTCCCGAGGGTGACACCGGGTTCAGCCACGTGGCTCCGAAGCCTGGTACCTCCTCACATGTGACCCTGTTGATACGAAACCTGACACAAAAACATGGGTCTGGCCAAGGAATCTATGAAACTTGCTCCGGGGCCATTGCCTCCCAAAGGGGAGGCCTTCCCGGGCAGGACAGCTAGGAAAAGCCCCGTAGTAGAAGCAGCGGTGGAAGAACCAGCCCCAGGGACCACACCCGGATAAAAACTGCCGCACAGAGAGAAGCAATCCAGTTTCAATTCCTCTAAATCTGTCCCCTAACCCTCCCTGCCATGGGCTTCCATTTCTGCAAACTAATTCCCCCAGGCCAGAGAAAGGCTCGTCAGCTGCTACCCCAGTTTCCCGTGAAACTTGGTCGGCCCTTTCGTCTCCTCCCAGAGAAGACAGGTGTAGCAATGGAGGGCAGGGCTAAGACTTAATCTTATCAAACCACATTCCGAGGCAGTAGGTAAGGAAGGGAGCCCTAGCGAAATTCCTGGACCAAATCAGAAGTCCCAGAAACGCAGAAAAGGGGAGAGAGAGCAACGATTCTCCCCATTTTACAGAGTGGAAAACTGAGGCCTCCAACGTGGTAGGCATTGGTCCACGCGACGAATCATGGGGACAACTACAGGTCTCTGTAAGGATGCGCCGCACAGGAAGCCTCCTACTGCAACGGGGACCGGAAAGCCAGGTGGCGGCTGCCCCACCCGGTTCCCGAGGGCGCGCGGGGGTGGGGCGGGGTGATGTCCCGCCCACCGACTTGGTCCCGCCCACTAGCCCTCTTGCTCCCATTGGCCCATCCTCCCCAAGCCCGCCCCTTCGCACTTCCCGACATATAAAAGCCCCCCACCAGGGCCGGCGGACCTCCACTCGCCGCCCGCCAGCCAGCGCCCGCCCCTTGCAGGGGACGGACCGTGGGGGTGGGGGGGCGGGTGGTGTCGCCCCGCCGGGCCTCGGCCCCCTCCCCCACTGTCCCGACAGTCGCCGCCGCCATTTTGACCGCTCGCCCCCTCCCCCTGGACTGGGATTACAGCAACGCCCGCCGCCCGGACCCTACTGCCTGGCTTGGTCCCGTCAGCCGCCCGGGCTGCCTTGGTTACCTCGGCTTCTACCCGCTTCTGTCCGCGGAACGGCTTTTCGGAGGCCTCAGTGGCGATGTGGGGAGGGGGACGGAGCGTGCCAGGGTCCCCAGGCCAAGATGGGGGGGTGGGGGTGGGGGTCGGTCGGCCAGTTGTTGTTGTTGACTCGCGTTGCCGGGTTGCTTGGTCGCCACGACTACCGTGGCTATGGCGCCTCCGTTTCCCTCACCGGGGCAACTGTTGCTACCCACCCTACTACGTCACGCGAAGGGGGCGGAGCCCTGGGTGATTGGCGGTGCTGGGAGAGTTAATTGGGCGACGCCAAGCCCTTCCGTTATACTATTGGTCGCTACGCACGCTTTTCAACACCCTCTTGATTTCCCGGTGCTCTGATTTATCAATAGGAATGTCCATCAAACGAAACTGGACTCTATGGTAGCAGAGCCCATCGGTCTCGCAAGGAAGCAGCGGGCATTATAATAATAAAGGGGTGGGATCTCTGTGTGAGGGATTGGTTTACGGCTGTAAAACCGCCTGTTAGTTCGACTAAAAAGATGTCAATCTAACCCAAAGATTTGTCGCGCTCTCTGGCTGTAGTTCTTGCGCGTGCGCTGCATGCAAAGCCTAATGGGAATTGTAGTCTACTCCCATGTATTTTAAATGGCTTACCAAATAAAAAGGCGAGAAAGGAGAGAGCTACTAACTTCTCCCTCCCTCGGTGGGGGCCTCTTGCACTGACGTCACTGGAGGAATGCGGAGACGCAGGTTCCTCTGTGACGTCAGTAGCTGGCGGGGCCTTGTTCGATGACGTCATAGGCATGCTTCCCACCACCCAGCGGCCTAGGAGGGAGAGGTGAGTTGGGTTCGATCCCCGGCCTTTTCCCACAGTCGGGCCGGGAAGGTCACCTGTTTCCGCGCGCCGCCGCTGCTCTGCCTGAAAGACTGGGACGCGGTCACTGCTGCCTCTGAGACGATAAGCAAAGGTCAGCGCTTGGCTCTCTCAGTTTCCCCAGCGGACCGCCCGCACTCAGCGGGGGAAGAAGTGAGACAGGTTGAGCGCAGACTCGGATGAGCTTCTTGAGTGCACACTCTTCAATATAAATGTTCTAATGAAGTATCTTCAAAATGTCAGAATTAATGAGAAAAAAAATAAGTCATGAACAAAATATCAAGTGTTAATAAAGACAGGATCATGCAGCCCTGGGAGTAGGGCACGGTGAGTCAGGCCAGCGCAGGTCAGAGCTTCTTTGTTCTTTTCCTTAAAAAAAATTTTTTTTTAATTCATGATTTTTCTAAATGAGTAGATTATAGTTGCTCTTACCTCAGGGAAAGATGAGTAACTATGTGAGATGACGAATATGTTAATTAGCTCCTCTATAGTAACTACTATACTATGTGTGTATTTTATAGCTTGTATACCTCAAAATCTCACTTTTTTTTTTTTTTTTTTTTTTTTTTTTTTTTTTATTTGCTTCTGTGTATACCGGGGATTGAACCCAGGGTCTTTGCACCAAGCTATATTCCCAGCCTTTTTCTATATTTTATTTTGAGACAGAGACTTACTAACAGAGGATGGGTTTTTGGTTTTTTGTTTTTGATACGAAAATCAAGCTCAGGACCTTGTGCTTGCTAGGCACCCGAAGTAAACTAAATTTTCGGCCCTAGGATGAGTTTGAATTTGTCCTGCTGGCTCAGCCTCCCAGAACGCTGGGATTACAGGCATGAGCCACCAAGCCTGGTTTGAAGTTTATTTTTTAAAGTATACATTTTTAGTCCAGATGTCTTCCTGTACTCCTGGTAGTCTCAGCTCCTTGGAAGCCTGAGGCAAAATGATCAAAAGTCTGAGGGCAGCCAGGGCAACCTGGAAAGACCCTATCTCAAAATACCTGTAATCGCAGCACTCGAAAGGCCGAGGCAGAAGTATCACTATGAGTTCGAGGCCAGCCTGGGCTACACAGTGAGTTCAAAGCCAGCCTGAACTACAGAGTGAGACCTTGTGGCAAATAACAACAACAATAATAATAAAGAGCATTTGTCAAGCATGCATAAGATCACAAGTTCAATCCCCCTAACCAAAAATAATAAATATATATTTTTAAATCTTTTTGTTGTTGCTGGAGATTGAACCTCATACATATGTTCTACCACTTAACTACACCACATTCTCTGATGAAATGTGTTGATCATCAGGTATTTTTAGTATCTTCTGATATTTTGTACCCTTAGCACATGGTGGCACACACCAGTAGCACCAGCACTCAGGCGGCTGAGGCAGGAGGATCACCATGAGTTCAAGGCCAGCCTAGGCTGCATAACAAGACCCTTGTCTCAAAAAAAAAAAAAAAAAAAAAGTTTTTTTAAAGAGCTCAGTTTGGCGTCTCTAATTCCAGCTCTGTTATGTGATATCAAGAAAGTGGCTCCAGCTCTTTGAGCTTCCATTTCCTAGGTCAACCAACATTACACTTCCTTGATAGAAGACACTGGGTTGTGAATGTGAGAAAAACAGACAAGTCCCTTGACTTTTTGTTCTAGTAGGAGAAAAACAATAAGCAAAGAGTGGCATAATCAGTAAATAAATCCTGCTAGATGTAGGGTGCAGGTCTATAATAGCTACTCAGGAGGCTGAGGCTGGAGGATCTCAAGTTTGACGAGTACACTCATCTTTATTAGGAATCCTTTGGATGGAAGGAATTCTCTGTGGGGCTAGTCATGCGCTCCTTGGGGCTCAGGGATTTCTGAAATGGGGACTGAGTGGAAGGTGAAAATAGGGCTTTGAGGTCTCCTCCAGCCCCCACACAGTGAGGACCCATGGCTGGCTGGTCTTGGGACCATGAGCAGTCTCTTCCTGTACTCCTGGGTAGTCTCAGCTACTTGGAAAAAGCCGCAAGGGCTGCCAGCTTGCGGTGCTATTGGTCCTTGGGGGTGCTAGCCAGGGCTGGCATTTCCAGGAAGACAGGGCTACCATAGAGGGTCACACTTGGGGCACTGGAACGTACTGCAGATAGGCTTCAGGAAGATGAGCTGTAGGGTGTGGTGTTTCTGCTTTTTGGGAACAAACGGGATTTGCTAAAAGCTATGGCCATCAGTGAATATGACAGTTAAACTGGGTCTTCATTCTCTTGGTAACAGAACGTGGTATGTTCAAGCCACTTGTGCCACACAAGGAGAAGGTCTGGACTGTCAAATGACCTTTCAAAATGTTACGTGAAACTGGATATCTAACTGTAGACACATTTGATAGAATTGGTCTAGGCTTGTTACAACAAAATTAGTTTGCATTTTGGTTATTAAACAGTATCTGGAACTGGTTTGGGCAGAATATTACAGCGCTTAAGCTATTTTCTTGCCAGTTATTATTATTATTATTATTATTATTTTTTTTTTGGTTTTGTGAGACAGGGTCTCACTATGTAGATGAGACTGCCCTGGAACTCACTATGTAGCCCAGGCTGGTCTCGAATTCACAGTGATCTTCCTGCCTCAGCCTCCCGAGTGCTGGGATTACAGGCTTGCCCCACCACGCCTGGTGCCAGTTATTGTTTACCAAGTACAATGTTGCCATTTAGCAATATACTTGGTTTTAAAGAAACTTTCCTTGGGGCAAAAGTATCCTCTCAGTTTTGCTTCTTTTAAGCCTAGGTGCTGGGACATAGCTAATATGTCACCTTTAAATCCTTTTCAATGTTTTTTGAGCCCACAACAAATAATATTTTAAAGTTATCCCCTTGCTACTTTTCTGATTCCTTTATCATTCCTGGGACAGTCTGCTATTGAAAAATGTAGCATTCCATTTGTATTTATTTCTATCCCATGCCAAGAAGATTTTCTCACACTCGTTGTAACAGCCAGGGACGTGCTTAAGAACACTGTTCAGCTCTCTTGCACTGAGGAACCTATTTCTTTTCTTTTCTTTTCTTTTTGGTACCGGGGCTTGAACTCAGGGTTTGTGAGGCAGGCACCGTGCCATTGAGCTAAATCCCTGTCCCCGAGGGACCTGTTTCTTCTCCCCATTATCAACTCCTGGCTTCCGTCAGTCCAACTTACCTTGGTGGGGTTTGGAGTTGATAGTGGGTTCTGTGTGGGTTGTAGAGAATTCGTATTGAGGCGGCTTTTTACTACTCAGCAGATTGTCTTCCTTTATGTTATCTGTTCTATGTTGCATGTTGCTTTGGGTGCCAGCCCGACTCTTTGCCCAGTATATGGTTCTGCTGATGTTTTATTGTTTATTAATGGACATATCTTCCTTGAGTTTTTGGAAAACTCATCAAACTCAATAATTTTTCTTCGTAGCCCATTTGGAAATATTCCCAATAAAATGACAAAATACAAAAACAAGTCCACATGCATTTATTATACCATCAGAAGTAGCTCTTGGCCAATTCTTTCCTGGAAATATTGGTGTTATTATTATTATTATTATTTTGTTTTTCTGAGACAGTGTCTTGCTGTGTAGTTCAGGCTGGCCTTGAACTCACTATGCAGCCCTGGTGGCCTCGAACTTCTGGTGATCCTCCTGCTTCAGCCTCCCAAGATTTACAGGCATGTGCCACCATGCTCAGTGAAACACTGGTAATTAAAGGTAGGGATTTAGGGCTGAGGTGGCAGTTCAATGGTAGAACTCTCGTCTAGAATGTATGAGGCCTTGGGTTCCCTCCCCAGCATCAGAAAAGAAGGAAGGAAAGAAATGGAAGAGAGATAGGGGAGAAAAATAAGGGTTTAAGCATGGTTTTGCTTTCTCTAGACAGCCCAAGGAGAATGCCAAAAGAGTAATGTGGAAGGATGCCTGTAATCCTAGCACTCAGGAGGCTGAGGCAGGAGGATTGCTGTGAGTTTGCGGTCAGCCTGGGCTACAAAGTGAGACCCTGTCTCAAAAAAAAAAAAAAAAATTGCCACTTTGCAAAATACAATGAAATCATTATATTTAAACAGCGCTCATCTGTGGCACTGTAACCTAAGGAGTAAAGCAACAGGGATGATGAGGAAAGATTGGCTCCGAGCAACAGGCATGAGCTCCCCAAGGGCTCAGGTGTCAGGATACAGAATTCTTTTTTTTTTTTTTTTTTTTAGACAGGGTCTATGTAGTTGAGACCGACCTGGAACTCACTATGTAGCCCAGGCTGGTCTCGAACTCACAGTGATCCTCCTGCCTCAGCCTCCCGAGTGCTGGGATTACAAGCTTGTGCCACCACACCTGGCAGGTTGCAGATTTAACAGGGTCAGCAGCATTCACTGCGGAGGCCCCACTGCAGTACAGGGATGGGTGAACCTCACAGAGGAAGCCCTAGCTCCCTTAGGTGTGTCTGTAGGTTGGCTCATCTATGAACCAGGGTCAGTCGGCCTGACACCCTGGCTCAGGAAATGGGTGGTGGCGACAGGTTAAATGACATCCAGAGTCCGGGGATATTTGGAAGGTGTCATGAAACACCAGACGTCTGGCCAAGCCTCTTCAACAAGCCAGTCTCTGAGAATACTGTAGGTTTTTTGTTTGTTTGTTTTGAGACAAGGTCTTATTACGTAGCCCAGACTGGTTTTGGACTCACTGTGTAGCTCAGACTGGCCTCTAACTCACCTTGATCCTCCTGCCTCAGCCTCCCAGTGCCGAGATCACAGGTGTGCGCCACCCCTGGGGTGAACCCATTCCTGTGGAGGGGCCCATTCTGTGTGTTGTAGCACCTTCAGCAGCACCTCCAGCCCCCACCTGCTAGATGCCAGTAGCAACACCCGCACTCCAGCTGTAACAACCAACTTTGACCAGTGTCTTTGGAGGTAAAAATTGCTGTCAGTCGGGAACCACTGCCTAAGAACAGCAAAACAACCACCAGAACCCCAGGTCCCCAGGCTTTCTAACGGCAAAGACGAGGAAGCATCTCCCTTTTTGCATTCATTTATTCATTTATAGTTTGAGACAGGTCTTACTAAGTTACACAGGCTGGATTCCATCCCAGCCCTGCAGAAGAAACAACACAAATTCGCGCATGGTGTGGTGGCACACACCTGTAATCCCAGCACTTGGGAGGCTGAGGCAGGACGATCACCCCAAGTTTGAGGCCAGGCTAGACTACACAGTGAGACCCTGTCTCAAAAAAATCTGGCATTGGTGGCCCACACCTGTAACCCCAGCATTCTGGGCAGCTGAAGCAAGTTGAGCCAGCCTGGGCCACTAATTTAGGGAGGCCGTGTCTTAAAAAAATAATCAATCAAGGCTGGTGACTTAGCTCAGTAGCACCGAGTCTGCCACAAGGACAGTGAGGTCCTGTGTCTGATTGCTAGTACCAGAAAAAAAAAATCAAAATCAATCAACAGGGTGGGGGGTGTGGCTCAGGGGTATAGTGTCCCTGGGTTCAATCCCCCAGTACTTTACAAATAATTTAATTAATAATAATTTTTAAAAGCTGTAGTTATCATGAGGGAGCAGAGAGGACTGAGGCTAGAAGGCACCTGCTGTTGTCATAAACGTTACACTTTTTTTGCAGTGCTGGAGATAGAAACCAGGGCCTTGCCTATGTAGGCAAAAGCTCTACCACTAAGGTACATCCCAGCTCCCCTCTCTCTCTCTTTTTTTTTTTTTTTTTTTTCCGGGGGTCG
>NW_022900942.1:4383813-4396925 GCF_012274545.1 Fukomys damarensis | reverse complement strand
GGCAAAAGCTACCCCTAATGTACATCCCAGCTCCCCTCTCTCTCTCTTTTTTTTTTTTTTTTGTACCGGGGATCGAACTCAGAACCTTGCACTTTCGAGGCAGGCAGCTGCACCACTGAGCTAAATCCTTGGCCCCAGCCCCTCTCTTTTTAAAATTTTTATTTATTTATGTTTTGAGCCAGGTTAGCCTTGAACTCACAATGCAGCCCAGGCTGGTCTCACACTCATAGTGATTGTCCTGCCTCAGCCTCCCTAGTGCTGGAATTACAGGTGAGCATTGCCACACCCAACCCCAGCCTCTATTAACCTCTTATAGATACTTGTCATTGGATTTATGCCCCCCCCTATAATCCAGGATGATCTAATTTTACAGGACTTAATACATCTGCAAACATTCTGCCCTAACAAGATCACAGTTTGTAGTTCAGGATTTAGATTGCAGGTCACCATGGAAGCCATGAAAGTTCCTGGGTGCTGAGCAGGGTGCTAGGTACTTCCCATAATTTCACCAGGGTCCACTGCAGCCCTGTGAAGCATTTGTTTCTTCCATCTTCCCGATGTGATCAGAGAGGTGCCGAACACTACCCACAGCCACAAGATTCTAATCATGCTAGGTCAGACCCCTGGGTCTGATTCTAAGTGAGCCACCAAAGAGGCTTCTGGGAGCTGGGCATGATGGAGCACATCTGTGAATCCCAGCACTTTGGAAGCTGAGGCAGGGGGATCGTGAGTTTGAGCCCAGCCTGGTCAGTTTAGTTCTTAGCAATACCCTCTCTCAAAATTTAAAAATCAATTTTGAAAAGGGCTGAGGATGTAGCTCAGTGCAAAGGCCCTGGGTTCACACCCCTGTACTACCAAAAAACAAAACAAAAAAAACACTACACCTGGTGGCACACGCATATAATCCCAGCATAGGGGGAGGCTGAGGCAGGACCATTGTGAAAGACTCAAGGCCAGCCTGAGCTACCCAGTGAGTTCAAGGCCAGCCTGAACGAGAATAGAGACCCTGTCTCAAAGAACAACAACAAAGCCTTCTGCAGCTGGGGGTGCACTAGGTTCGGTTATTGTTTTATTTTGTTCTGGTTTTTGAGACAGGGTCTTGCACTGTCATTCAGGCTGGCCTTGAACTTTCAGTGGTCCTCCTGCCTCAACCTCTGGAGTGCTGGAATCACAGGAATGTGCCAGCATGAGCCACCATGCCAGGGGAAGTTAGGCTATTTGGAAAGAGACTTTGCTTAATGTATGTTAGGCCCAGGGTTCCATCCTCAGCACTGAAAAAAAAATAGCAGAAAGACTCTAGGTTCTGTGTCACAGACAAAGCAGGCAGCAAATATCTGCATTTCTTCTTCTGTCCCTAGGCCCAGCATCAGTGACACAGAGAAAGGGCAGATGGCTGTGCCCAGAGGAGTCACCAGAGAAGAGGCAGAGGTGAGGGCGAATGAGTCATCGGCCCTTTAGAAATGGCACAGTCAGCCGCACCTGGCCTTCCGGAGCTGGGATCAGGAGTGCACATGGGAGGAAAAGGCAAAGGGCAGCAGGGCTCTCCCCACAGGGAGCATGGCCTGCAGAGGCAGCACTGGATTCCCGCCCTGCCAGGCCTGAGGCACTCAGCTGATCTTCCCGTTATATGGACAAGGAAGCCAAGGCACAGAGAGGTTGAACAACCTCGCAGGCTTGCACAGCGGGGCCAGGTCAGAGCTGGGCTCCAAACTTCCAGCTGCCCAGCATCAGAGCTCATCCTGTTGTTGGATTTTGAACTGAGGTGAACTTTACCTCACATCCAGTGATGGTCTTTTGTGGTGGGGTGGTGGTGATCAGTCTGTGTAGGCCACATGCAGTGTTGCTCAGCTGCACTCCCAGCTGCAAAGCCACAGGCGTAGAGCATGTGTGCTCCCGACACCCTGCAAGGGACACCTCTGCTGGTTCTCAAACTGTCATCATTGGCACCAGGCCCGTGTGCAACCTTCACCCTGGTCCCTCTTCTCAGCCCTAGAAACCACAAGTTGTCTTCCTGTCTCTGTAGATCCGCCTGTAGGCGCTTTGTATAAATGGGATCACCCAGGGCCGGGGATTTAGCTCAGTCATGCTGCCGCCTGCCTCGCACACACAAGGTCCTGAGTTCGATCTCTGGTAACAATCAATCAATCAATCACTCAATAAAATGGAATCACACAGCATGTGGCCTGTGGAGTCTGACTTCTCTCAGAATCATGGGGCTTTTATTGTTTGTTGGGATCCTGAGGCAGGAAAATCATGAGTTCAAGGCCAACCTGTGCTACATAGTGAGACCCCAAAATAAAATAAACAAATAGGGTTGGGTAGGTAGCCCAGTGCTCCTTGAGCGGGGGGAGTAAAAAAGCAAAGGTGCTAGGTTTGGGTGTGGTTGGTACATGTCTACATGTCCACCATCCCAGCACTCGGGAGGCTGAAGCAGGAAGATTGCCGCGAGTTTGAGGCCAGCCTGGACTACATAGTGCGGTCCTGCTTCAAAAAAACAAAACAAAACAAGATTGTAAATTTTATGTTTTGTGTATTTTCCACTAGACATTTGAACATCAGCTGGACTGTGTGATCTGCCCTCCAGACTCTTCTAAGGTTCCAGTTTGAGAGCACTGGTACAGGTTGTTGGAAGAGTTGGAAACACAACATAGTTACGAAACACTGCAGCGCTGCTGGGTCCCAGGTCTGTCTGGGAAACATTCCCTATTGTCGCTGTTTATTAGTTTTGTAGTCCTGCAGATGGAGCCCAGGGCCTTTTGTTAGCTAGGCAAGCACTCTACCGCTCAGCGACACCCCAGACCTTTTCATTTTTTATTTTATGACACTAAGTTGCCCGGGCTGGCCTCAACCTCGACATCCTCCTGCCTCAGCTTCCCCAGTAGCGGGGATGACAAGTGTTGGCCACCATATGACTGACTGATAGTGGGGCTGGGGATGGAACTCAGAGCCTCCCTCAGGCCAGGCCCGCGGTTGCCACTGAGGGGCGCCCCTGCCCCTGTTAATGATTTTGTAAGGTGCAGGCGTCCCAGCCCTGCAGGCCCTGTTTGTGCCCTGTCACTGCGCCTGCTGGCTCGCCTGCCTGCTTTCCCCAGAGCACACGGAGAGCTTTCTACATCCGTCTGTCAAGCTGATGGGGCCACGCGGCATCACCCTGGCCCTGGCAAAGGTTATCGCCGGCTGGAGATGGAAAGGTCGGGCTGGTGCGGGGAGATAACGACTTCCCCCGCTCCCTGGGGCGCATAAATGGGCCGCTCGGCGAGGCGCTGCGCCCCTTCATCCCGCGTCCTCGTGAGCGATGGCCCGGCGTGCGCTGCTCCTGCTGCTGCTCCTGCTCCTGGTGATGCGGGTTCCCGGGGCCCAGGCCCGGGCCACCGCCTATGGGGTGAAGCTGTGCGGACGCGAGTTCATCCGCGCTGTCATCTTCACCTGCGGGGGCTCGCGGTGGAGACGCATGGACTCCTTGGCGCACGAGGCCGCGGGTGAGCGCGGGCCGGAGGCGTGGGGACCACGGAGGCCACCCATCCGCCTGCTGGTCCATCCAACCTTCCATCCTCCCATCCGTCTGTGTCTGTGCATCCATCTGTCATCCACTTCCCAGTGCCCGGGGCCCAACTGGCGCCAGCGGAGCTGAGGCGGCTTCCAAGTCCCCGGGCTGGGAGGGTATGGACTTTGCTACTTAGGGGCCACCCCTGCTCAGCACCTCTCTCTCCCTACTGGGCCGCTCCACTGTGACCTTGCCTGCTTAGTAAAATGGTTAGGTTGGAAAAGGTAGGGCACAGGCTTGGGGTGGGCTCCAGCAGGAGGGCCAAGCAGGAGAGCATGCAGGCAGCTTGTGGGCCTGCGAAGGGACAGACGTTCATTAGGATGAGGATGAGGGTGGGTGGACGGATGATGATGATGAGGGATGGAGGGATGGACATGAGCACAGAGCCGGAAAATGCATTGCCTGAGTTCAAATAGTGGCCCTGTAGCTAGACATGGTGGCCCACACCATAATCCCAGTACTCAGGAGGCCGACGCAGGAGGATTGCCAAGAATTTGAGGCTGGTCTGAACTACAGCACAAGATCCTGTTTAAAAAAAAAAAAAATAGTAGCCCCACACCTTAATAGCTGTGTATTCTTACAAATTCCTGAGTCATCCTTCAGTGATCTCCTCTGGAAAGTGGGGGTGATAATAACAGCACCCACCTGATGTGGCTGTCACTGCTAGGAATAAAGGAATTCACCCCAAGACAGTTAAAACAGTGCCTGGCACTTGATAACAGCTCAATATATATCAATGATTGATCAGTAAATTTTATGCTTTTTTTTGCTTGTTGTGTGCCTGAGCTTGTTATAGATTTTTAGAATTGGTATTCAGTCCTCTGGTCCTTATAAAATTCAAGGAAATAGGAATTATTATTGTCCCCACTCTGAAAGAAACTGAGGCTCAAGTCTACTTGCTCACAATTATAGACAGGCTAGTGCCCAAATATGTGCTTTCAACTATGGGATCCTCAATAAATAAAGAGTAGGGGAAATAAATGACAGGAAAGTCAAGCTTAGTAAAGTTGAGTAACGGCAGAGCCAGTATTTAAACTCAGGACTGCCCGCAATCATAACCTTGAATTACAAATTTGGCCAGGTGGTCAGCCAGGAGCTGGGGATGGCAGCAGCTGAGCCTGAGCCCTGACTCTCCTCCTCCTTTACAGCAGATGCCTTCGAAGATGTGGACAGCAATGGAGACAGCCTGGCGGGAGAGCTAGATGATGCTGTGGACTCCAGTGAGTGGCTGGCCCTGGCCAAGTCCGCCCAGGCCTTCTATGGTGGCCGACCCAGCTGGCAAGGCACCCCCGGGGCTCTGCGTGGCAGCCGGGACGTCCTGGCTGGGCTCTCCAGCACCTGCTGCAAGTGGGGCTGCAGCAAGAGTGAGATCAGTAGCCTCTGTTAGGCCAAGGCTGCCCAGCCGGAGACACTGGCAGTGCTGTCCCAGCATCGCCACCCTCAGCCTCTGTCCCCAGGCCTGTCTTTCCAACCTGTATCTTCGTGTATCTGCAGGACCCAGAGGCATGGGCAGTGGCTCGGGTCACCACACAACCAGCCCTGACCTCAGACCCCCTGCACTGTGCCTCGAGCCAGCTGCACCCCACTGAGCCCACGGAGACCCTGCCCTCTCCACCTGGCCCTCTCAGACCCCTGCTTCTCCCTGGTCCCCACTGCACCCAAAGTGGGCCCTCTGAGCCCTTGTCCCTAGCCCCAGTGCAAACCAGCTGCCCCTCTTCTCTGGTAGCAGCCCCTCCCCTGTCCTCCTACTGGTGGTGGGTCCCCGTGGTGAGGACGTCATGGACGGTGCACGATCCTTTCCTGCCCGGATAATAAAATCTACGAGGACTCCAGTAGCGTGTGTTACTGCTGGGGCGGGACAGGTTTTGGGGAGCTCTGCGCCGTGCCCCCCTCCGCTGCGCTCGGGACTTTCCGCTAGGGAGAGGCGGGGACGCGCGGGGGCAGCAGCGAGGGTGGCCCAGCTTCCTGTCCCCGCCTTGGGCTGCGAGGCCTGGGGTCCCCAGGAGCCATGAGGGGTGCGCTGGCTGCCTCCCTCCGGCCACTGTCGCTGCTGTGGCTGGTGGTGGTGCTGCTCCCCCGGACTTGCGCCCAGGGTGAGTGGGCGCGGGCTGGGGCCAGGGTCCCGGGGTCTCTGCCCGCCCAGGGCTACAGAATGAGAGGGAGCGGCCGGGGTGCGGGGGATGGGGTGGGAGCCCTGGGTGACAACAGGATGTGGCTGGCGGCGGGAAGGGGAGAAGGTCCGCGCAGAGCCGAGTGGGGGTGCCCAGCGCCCTTCCCTGCGCGCCGTCAGGGATCGCGGGCTGCAGTGGTGAGAAGTCCGACCCAAGTTCTGCGAAGTGGGGCCGGGGCAGAGCCCTCGAGGGTACCCCAGCATCCACAAGACAGTGAAGGAAAAGATGTTCTGAGAGCTCGGAGCGGTGACGAGGGGAGGGTGGGGACCTGACCGCCCGCGCCCCCTCCAGGCAGCGCTGGGCTGCTGCAGTGCTTCAGAGTGGGACCCCGGCAGGACCTGAACTGCTCCTGGGAGCCTCTCAGGGACTCGGGAGAGCCCGTCGTCCTGCACTTCCGAAGCCAGAAGTAGTGAGTATACTAGGGCCGTGCGGGGGAACGGAGGCAGCGGGAGTAGCCACTCTGGGACTCAGAAGGGGCTCTGCTCCCTTCAGCCTCCCCGCGCTCTCAAGCCTCCCCCAGCCTGTGGCCCTGGGCCGGCCACTGGCCCTCGCTGAGCCTGCTTTATTCCCCTGCTGAACGGCAGCGGGAGTGGAGTCCTGCTTCCCGGGGCTGGCTCTGCCCTGCAGGGAGCAGGCATGTGGCGGGAGCTCGCCGGGTAGGAGGGAGCTGGCTTCCTCCTCGCTGTGTGGCCTCAGCAAGCACCTGACCCTCCCTAAGCACAGGAAAGATGCTCCGAGGCTTGGCATTGCCGCGCTGAGAGAGGACAGCGAAGCCTGGCTCCCGTGCGGTTGTCCTGATGGCGAACCTCATGGGAAACGCAGAATTTACAAAGGCAGTGGCAGATACAGAGGGTCCCGGGGCACCGTTTTCCCTCCCTGTCTCTTTCCTTCCTGGGTTTTGTTTTGTTTTGATTTGGTTAGGTTTTTTGAGACAGGGTCTCACTATGTAGTTGAGACTGACCTGGAACTCACTATGTAGCCCAGGCTGGTCTCGAACTCACAGTGATCCTCCTGCCTCAGCCTCCCGAGTGCTGGGATAACAGGCATGTGCCACCATGCCCGGCCTCTTCCTTCCTTTCTGGTACTGCAGATTGAACCCAGGTACATGCTAGCCGAGAACCCTGCCCCTGGACTGCATCCCCAACCCTTCTTTAATTAATTAATTAACACATTTATTTTCAAGACAGTGTCTCTCTGTGTAGTCCAGGCTGGCCTTGAAGTGGCAGTGATCCTTCTGCCTCAGCCTCCCAAGTCCTGGGATTACAGGCATGTGCCATGGTGTCTGGCTTATTTTTGGTGCATATATATAACAAAAATTGTCATTTTCAGCCTTTCCTTCTTTATGTCTCTCTTTCTTTCCCTCCCTCCCTCTCTTCCTCCCTTCATTTCTTTTTTTGGTAGGGTCTCACTATGTAGCCCAGGCTGGCCTCAACTCACTATCCTCCTGCCTCAGCCTCCCGAGTACTGGAATTATAGGTATGCACCACCACACCTGGCTCTTCATTTTGGTTTTGAGATGGGGTCTTGCTGTGTTTCCCAGGCTGGCCTCAAACACCTGGGCTCAAGGGATCTTCCTGCCTCGGCCTCCTGTCCCTAGCTTGGTTGTCCTTTCCATCACAGATACCACCTGATATAGCATCCATTATATCTGACTCCTTCCCACGTGAGAAGTGACACCAGCTTCAGACAGCAGGTCTTTGGCTGTGTTTGTCATACTTCTGTCCCAAGCTTCTAGAACAGGGCCTGGTACAAGACATACCAGCAGCTGACCAGTTTCATGGGTTTGTAAAGAGAGAGAAGGAAACATAATGAGCAATTCTCATGTAAATGTACAGATGTGTGGGTGTGGTGGCACACGCCTTCCGTCCCACTCCCCGCCAGAGGCTGAGGCAGGAGGATCATGAGTTCAAGACCAGCCTCAGCAACTTAATGAGACCTTGTTTTAAAATGAAAAATAAAAAAAAGCTGGGGATGGAGCTTAGTGGTAGAACAGTTCTGGGTTCTATCCCTAGGACTGCAAAAAACCGAAGCACTTTTGTGATAAAGTGTTCAATAGCTCATGTAACTTATTGAATGTTGTACTGTAAGTGAAAATCTGTATCGCCGGCCCAGAAAGAGATAAAAAGGTTAAAATGTTTTTTTCAGTGGGGAGGATGGAACCCAGGGCTCACACATGCTAGGTAAATGCTCTACCACTGAGCCACACCCCCATTCCCAAAATTCAAAAACTATTGGTTTTGCAATACTAGGGATTGAATCCAGGACCTTAGCACCGAGCTACATTCCCAGCCTTTTTTATTTATTTATTTTTTAAAGACAGGTCTTGCTAAGTTGCCCAGGCTGAGCTCACACTTGTGATTCTCCTGCCTCAGCCTCCCAGAGTGCTGGGATGACAGACATGCACTACCATGCCTGGTCCCAAAATTCAAAATCTGAACTCTGATTTCTGTTGCATTCCCATTCCTTGCCCCTGTTCTAAAGCAGTAGCGCACAGTAGAGCCCGACTGGCTTGCTGTGTCCCCAGCACCCTGTGAGCCACTTCCATGTCTGCTGACACCCTCTGAGCCATCACTTACATCAGGCACGGTCTTGGGAGTGAGGGGCTGAGGCAGAGAGGCTGAGAGAGGTCGTCTCCTCCAGTCACACAGCTCTAAAGCAGCAGGTCCAGGTTTTGGGTCCCACAGAGCAGGGTGTAGCCCTCGGTCAGTTCTCGGGTGTCACCTCGGCGCCCTCCAATGTCCCACAGCGACTCCAACAGAACCCGGATGGTGGAAGTGCCTGTGGGACAGAGTTGGGGGACCATTGCTCGGAAGAAGTTCACAGAGGCAGACCAGCTGCTGGTCTGGGGGACACGAGGAGGCCGGCCTCTCTGGACCCCAGTCCTCGTGGACCTGGAAACCCGAGGTAGGCGGCAGAGGCGGGGGGTCTGTGAGAGGCCACAGGGCCCCTCCCTCACTGCATACTGCCCCTCACCCCCAGTGAAGCCCGACGCCCCCCAGCTGATACCCGGTGGCGTGGACTTCTTAGAGGATGCACCGCTGGAGGCTACTGTGCGGTGGCAGCCGCCCAGATGGCCACCCAAGGCCCTGGCCTGTCAGTTCTACTACCAGAGGTGCCCGGAGCAAAGCTGGTCCCTGGTAAGTGTCTGTGCCCCACCCATCCTGGCGGGACCTGAGGCCAGGTGCCCACCCAGCAGGCCCCCCTAAAAGTTTTCTTTTCTTTTTTTAAAACTCATTGTTTATTGGCACATTTTGGGTCTACAGTATGATGACATTCATTACTGGAGACTTGTACCTTTACGTGATATATCTTGGTTCTTATTTTTTCCCCCTTCCCCTGCCCTCCCTCCACCCCCTCCACCCCTCCCTATTTACAAAGACTTTGTTTCCATTTTTTCCTTTCCCCTACCCCTCCCAGTTCCCCTTTCCCCTTTAGACCTTTTATTCCTTTTTCACTTTATCAATTATACATTTTTGTTTTTTTGTTTTGTTTTTTGAGACAGGGTCTCACTATGTAGTTGAGACTGACCTGGAATTTACTATGTAGCCCAGGCTGGTCTCAAACTCACAGTGATCCTCCTGCCTCAGCCTCCCGAGTGCTGGGATTACAGGCGTGCACCACCACACCTGGTTTATTATACATTTTGATCCTTATTTACACTTTCACTTTCTCACACCAGAGAAACTATTCGGTATTTACTCAAGTGTGTCTTATCTATTTCACTTAAGAGTATGGCTTCAATGTGCATCCATATAGCTATAAATGTCTCTAGTTTCTCACTCTTCACAGCTGAATAGTACTCTGTTTCATTAAAAACTCAAACAAACAAAAAAACACATCTTCTTTATCCAGTCTCCAGTTGATGGGAGATTGGGTTGTTTCCAAGTTTTAGCTATTACAAACTGTGCCACTGTAAACATGGGTGCACATACATCACTGTGATATGATTCTTTTAGTTCTCTTGGAAAGATACCCAGCAGAGGGATGGCTGGGTCAAATGGAACCTCCAGTCCAAGCTCTTTGAGGTATCTCCATATTGATTTCCATAGTGATTGCACTAGTCTGCACTCCCACCAACAATGGAGAAGGGTTCCTTTCTCCCCACAGCCCCACCAACATTTCTTATTGTGTGATTTCTTGATAGCAGCCATTCTTTGTGGGGTGAGGTGGAATCTCAGTGTTGTTTTCATCTGCATCTCTCGAATGACCAGTGATGTGGAACATTTTTTCATATGTTTATTTGCTGTTTTTACTTCTTTGAGAAATGTCTGTTCATTTCAGGTGCTCAGTTTTGAATTGGGTCTTTAAATTTGGGGGTCTGATTTTTTTTTAAGTTCTTTATACATTCTAGGTAGTATCTTTTGTGGAGGAACATCTGGTAAAATTTTTTTCCCAGCTAAAAGCTTTCTATCCCAGCACTCAGGGAGGCTGAGGCAGGAGGATCATACTGGGCAACTTAATGACTTAGCAAGACGCTATCCTTCCTCACTAAGTAATTTACAGGGGCCAGGAATTTAGCTCACTGGCACCTTGCAAGCACAAGGTCCTGGTGCTTGATCCCTGGTGCTGTCAATAAAAACCCCAAACAAACAACAACAACAACAACAACCTACAGTCCTCCGTATCCATGTGTCCCACAGCCTCAGATTCAACCATTTCAGTATTGAACATCTCGGTGGGAGGGAGATCAGATAGGCACTGCACATGTACTGGTGATTTGTTTTCTCAGTGGGATTCCCTACACAATACAGTGAGAAAACTGTGCACGGTGTTGGAGCAGCGTCTGATGTTCTCTGTGTGCAGAGGTGCTAAGGCTGCAGAGAACGCAAGCAGGTTTTAGCAACCCTGTGCCACTGATAGACCTGGGCACCCAAGGCTTTGGGGTCATGGAACCCTCCCCTGGTGGATACCAGGGGCTCACGGTTCAGGTGTCATGCAATGAGACCCAAAGTTCACTTGGCATTTTTGACAAATTCAGTAAACCTCCCCTAACATTTTTAAAAAAAGAATAGAAGTCTCAGATGGTTTAAATTAACTTTAAAATGATAATAACTAACAAGAGGGAACATTTAAGAGAACATCTCCTGGATGTCTGATGCTGCTAAAAAATAAAATAAAATAAAAGCTGCTAAGCTGGGCATAGTGACTATAGTCCCAGCTACTCAGGAGGCTGAGGCAGGAGGATCACTTAAACCCCAGGATTCAAGACCAGCCTATGTAATATAGTCTCAATAGAAAAACCAGGTATCCATTTTATACTTGGGGAAGCTGAATCTCAGAGAAGTTAGGCAACTTCTCCGAGATCACACAGCAGGAAAGTAGAAGACAAATCCAGAACAAGAGGATCTCAGAAGGATTGGGGGACCCATGCATGCACTTTAATGCACAACCAGGAAGTTGGGTGTCTTATTATCTGTGCTACGCTCTTGCCTGAGAACATAGTCACATGGCCTCATCTGACTGCATAGGAGGCCGGGATGCGTAATCTTTATTCTTGTCAGCCATGTTCCCAGATACTGCTCCAGGGTTCTCTTTGTGAAGAAAGATGGGAAAAAGAGACATTGGGGATTGTCAACTGCTATGGCCACAGATTTTGACACAAAACACTGCAATAAAGAGCAGAGTTGTGGAGAGCACTTTCCCAGCATGCACCAGGCTCTGGCTTCCATCCTCAGCACCAAAAAAAAAAAAAAAAAATTGTTGTCATTGTGATTGTTGGTGCCGTTCAGAGCAGCTCTTGATACAGATGTGAGAATCTGGCTGCCTGGATAAAATACTCACCTGCAGCTCCCTGTTCTGTGACCTTGAGTAAGAACTCACTACCCACTGCTACATTTAACTACCATTCTGTCTGCCTGTGATTGTACCATTGGGGGGTGGTGCTGGGGGTGGAGCGACTTAGTAACATGCTAGGCAAGCTCTCAGCCACTGAGTTGCCCCTTAGCCCTTTTCATTTTTTAAGAATTTTGGGGGGGCGGTACCAGGGATGAACTCAGGTCCTTGCGCTTGCGAAGAAGGCGGCAGAACCACTGAGCTAAATCCCTGGCCCTCTTTTCATTTTTTAAATTCCGAGACAGTGTGTTGCTATACTATACAGGCTGGGCTGGAACTTGGGATCCTCCTGCCTCAGCCTCCCGAGTAGATTGGATCACAGGCGTGCACCACCGTGCCTGGCAGGACTTTGCCACTAAAAGCTTCAGTGTTCTGTACCCTTTTCGTCCTGGGCCCACCCAGACGGCTGGTCACCAGCTCAAGCACCCTGGGCTTTGCACTGGGGCCTGGCTCTTTGTTCCCTCTTGCAGCTGGAGCCGGAAGTGGAGACCGTTCCACTGAGCCCCGTGGAGATGCAGGAGCTGGAGCTCACCTCTGCCTACAAAGTGCGTGGCCGCTGTAGAGTGGAGCCGGAAGGAGACCTGTGGGGCGAGTGGAGCCCAGCCTTTCACTTCCAGACCCCGCCCGCTGGTGAGGCCCCGGTTTACCCCACCTCCGCTCCTCCAGGTCACCGGGCTGTTCATCAGCTCCCATCCCATCCTTCCAGCCCCAAAGGACGTATGGATCGCAGGGAACCCGTGCGCGACCCCAGGCAGCCAGACAGCCTTGCTGGTGTGGAAGGTGAGCTCCGCGCCCAGGTGCCTTTCTCCAGGGCGCCCCCAAACAGCGCAAGGCGGACGGAACGTAGTCTCTGCTGCTCCCCTGCAGGCAGATACGGGGGTTGCAAGCGGGCACTTGGGAGATCCTGGCTGTGGGCCCGAGATAAGGAGCCGCAAATTTAGGGTCTGGAAGCGAGACTGGCGCTCAAAAGCCTGCATCAGAGGGGTGGTGGGAGGTGGCTGAGAAGGGCCAGGCACGCCGGCTGGTGCACAGCTGTAATCCCAGCTATTCAGGAGGCTGAGGCAGGAGGATCGAAAGTTTGAGCACCGCCTGGGCAATTTAGTGACTTAGGGAGACCCTGCCTCAAAATAAAAAAGAGTGGGGATGTAGCTCAGTAGTGGAGGACTTGCCTAGCATGGGTGAGGTCCTGGGCTCCATCCTCAGCAGGGGAGGAAAAAGCAAAAAAGGCTGTGACAGTCCTCCTTAATTCATATTTATCAAGGACCTATTATGTGTCACATATCATTAAGTCCTTGACCTCACTGGGCATAGGCTTGTAATCCCTGCACTCTGAGAGGCTGAGGCAGAAGGACCTCCATGAGTTGGAAGCCAGCCTGATCTACCCAATGAGAACCTACCTCAAAAAACACTTTTTTAAAGGACCTATGGTGTCACATATCATTAAGTCCTTGACCTCACTGGGCATAGGCTTGTAATCCCTGCACTCTGAGAGGCTGAGGCAGAAGGACCTCCATGAGTTGGAAGCCAGCCTGATCTACCCAATGAGAACCTACCTCTCAAAAAAC
>NW_022900942.1:4376649-4380205 GCF_012274545.1 Fukomys damarensis | reverse complement strand
TTTTTTTTTTTTTTTTGAGATGAAGTCTCACTGTGTTGTCCAGTGTGGTCTTAGCTCTGAGATCAAGCAGTCTTCCTGCCTCAGCCTTCACAGTAGCTGGGACCACAGGGGTGTGACATTAGACCCTAGATAATTTTTTCTTTCTTATTTTCTTTTATTATTATTATTTAGTGTGTGTGAGACCCACATTCATAGACAAACCAAATAATATTGAAGAAATATATCAGGTGCTGATATGTGCTGAGATGAAAATGAAGCAGGACAGGCGAGTGGTGTGGAGATAGTTTTCAATGGAGGGGCAGTCAGTGAAGGCTTTTGTGGAGGTAGCATTTGAACAAAGACCTGCAGGAAGGAGGAAAGACCCATGTGGCTGGGGACAAGTGCTGTGGGCAGATGAAACCTCATGTACAAAGGCCCTGTGGTAGAGAGCACTTCCCCTGCCTCTTCGCTTGTGTTCCTCAGTGAGCAGCAGCACCCGGAAGGTCACTCTGCCCAACCTCCCCTGGGGGCCCTGCAAATTCTGGGTGACGGCGGCCACCATTGCAGGACAAGGCCCACCAGGTCCCAGCCTCCAGTTCCATCTGCCAGGTAGAGGCTGGGGCGGGACTGCCTACTCCACTTGAGGGAGGGGGTGTCTGGAGTCTTCACATGGGCTTCAGGGCAGGGACAAAATGACTTGAGGTGGAGGATCAGTATGTGGGGGGTTCTGGGGGTTGAACCTAGATCTGTGTGCATACTGAGCACATCTCTACCACTATGCTGCACCCCCCAGCCCTCACTTTGTAATTCTCACTGGCCTTGAACACGCTTTGCAGCCCAGGCTAGCCTTGAACTCCTGGCGATCATCCTGCCTCAGCCTCCTGTGTACTAGGATGACAGGCATGTGCCACCACTCCTCATTTCTAGGGGCCTTTTTATTCTGCTAATGCTGCAGACTCTTACCAGGCCTGGAGTCTCCCATGGTTTCACCCTACTCACTCTGAGCTGTCGACACTGTCCTACTCACGAGTCCCGCCCCTTCTCAAGATTCCTAGTCCCTCCCACATATAAGCCCCACCCACTCTGTCACCCAAGCCCCGACCCATCCACAAGCTTACATCTTTCCCAGTTTCCTGGCATCCAAAACATCTCTCCTCTCTGTCCTGCAGGGAATACTTTGAGCTGGGGACTCCTGCCCCGGATCCTGTGCCTGTGGGCCTTGCTCCAGCTGGGCTGCTGCCTGGGCCTGGCCACCTCTGGAAGGTGAGGTGAGGGGACACACTGGGCTACATAGATGTGTTGGGGGCAGCTGCTGGACATTAGCTGAACTTTGTGGGGTTGGGTGGAGGGAAACCTCAGGGCTCTGCAGAGTTTGTGTTTTGGGGAGTGTGGACAGTGTCTGGCACCCAGGCTCCCTGCCTTGATCTCCCCTACCCACCAGGTGCCTCCACCTGAGACACAAGGTGCTCCCCCGTTGGGTCGTGGAGAAGGTTCCTGATCCTGCCAACAGCCATTCTGGCCACCCCCACATAGAGGTGAGCAAAAGGCCGGCCTGCCAGGCACAGTGGTGCATGCCCACGATTCACCCCTTTGCAGATCTCTGGAGCTTCCTTACTACAGCTACTTTGGAGGCTGAAGCAGAAAGATCACAAGTTCTAGGCCAGGGAAGGCAATTTAGACTCTGTCTCAAGATAAAAAATAAAGAGCTGGAGGTATAGCTTAATGGTAGAGCGCCCTTAGGTGCTTGTGGAAGCCCTCTGGGGAATTAGGGGAACCAGGGACACTGGGGGATAGGGAAGGGAGGACATTTCAGCCTCATCTCTTCCCAGCAGGTGTCTCAGCCCCAGCCCCAGCCCCTTGGGGATGCTCCCATCCTGGAAGTGGAAGAGATGGAGCCACTGCCACTTATGGAACCGCCCCAGGCCTCCACCCCACTTCACTCTGGGTATGAGAAACACTTCATGCCCACCCCAGAGGAGCTGGGCCTTCTGGGGTCCCCCAGTCCCCATGTGCTGGCCTAAGCCTTGCCAGGGGGGGCTGCAGAACAGGCTAAGGGTGCTCATGCAGGCTGCACCCTGCCCTGGGGTGAGCCCACATAACAGATGATGACACTGAGGCCCAGCAAGGCTGAGCCACTTGCCCGAAGGCATCCAATCGGAAGAGTGGGGACTAGGGGACCCTATAGAGAAGGGCCCAGACTCAGTAGGGAATGCATGGGTGGATCAGTGTGTAAAGGAAAATGCGTGATATCAAGAGGGGAGCTGCCTCCCACAATCCTACTGGAGCAGAACTGCACCTGTGCACAGTCCCAGCCTCCCGTGCAGCTGGACCAACCAAGGGCTGAGTTCTTACAATGCAATGTGGGCAGAAGTGACATGGGCCAATGTCAGGAGCTGGTAGGCCTGAAACACTGGGTGGAGGCTCCTCCACACTCTTCTGGTGAGCTAGAACATAAATGTGCTCATGACCTAGCTTTGACATAGCCCGGGGGGAAACCAATGCAACGGAACTTGAGTCCCCAAGTGACTGTAGGTCAGAGCCTGAATCCCTGAGTGACCAGATGCGTGAACCTCAATCCCTCAGTGACCATATGGAAAAGAGCCTGAATCCCTCAGTGGTCACATAGATAAGAGCCTGAATCCCTCAGTAACCACATGGGTAAGAGCCCAAGTCAATCCTGAGTGACTATGAAGATCACAGCCTGAATTGCCCAGGGACTACATGGGCTAGAGCCTGAGTCCTCGAGTGACCATATGGACTGAGCCTAAATCACCCACTGAACCCATGGATAATGGACTGAATCCCTCAGTGACCACATGAGTCAGAGCCTGAATCTGAGAGATTGTAGATCAGAGTCTGAATCCCCCAGGGACCGTAAGGATCAGAGCCAATTCTCAAGTGACCATATGCATTAGCGCCTGAATCCTCGAAAAACCACACAAGAGCCCAAATACCTGAGCGACTGCACAAATCGGAGCCTAAATCACTAAGTGATTACCTGGATTAGAGCCTTAATTCCTGAGTGACCACCTGAATCAGAAAATGAATCCCCAAGGAACTTCCTGGGTCTGAATCCCTGAATGTCCACATGCGTCAGAACCACGATAAACTCATCTTTTTGTTACTGTAGCTTGAGATAACTTTGTTACAGCAACCAGTCCGTATACTCGCTGACTCACATTTTTTGTCCCAGAAGAATTAGGCCTTCAGTTTCCCACCAGATCACGAGGTGATTCTGTGCCAACAACACACACTTTCCAGCTGAGTGCTTAGACATTTTATTTTCAAGTATAAAGGCTTTGTCACAGAAGGGAGCCGGGGTCACAGGCAGTGGGCAAGGAGTCTGGAAGCCCAGGCATAAGTGGATGTGAGGGCCGGCTGGCGGCCGGGTGCCATGGCCAGTCCTGTGGTGCCCTGCCTGTGCCCGGGACCCCCTGCTGGATTCCAGGAGGCGAGGTAGCTGTGAGAGGCACTAGGTGGGGCACGGGCGCAGGCTCACATCACCGCACAGCACTGGCACGTCTTCTGCTTGGGGCCGCTTGCCTCCTCACCCTCGGCGTGGGAGGTGGGCTCAGGC
>NW_022900942.1:4371538-4376069 GCF_012274545.1 Fukomys damarensis | reverse complement strand
GGGGGCTGCAACTCTGGCGTCGGTTCCTGCAGGACCCCGAGGGGTGCGCCCGCCTCGCTCCCTGCCGCAGCCTGGGATTCCCTTCCCTCCCCAGCTTCCCTCTGGTCTGTTCCATTCTGCAGGTCCTGGGCCCCACGGGGCTCCTCTCCCCTCAACGGCTCCTCGCCTTCTTTTCTTCCTGTCACCACGGGCTCCTCAGCGACCCCTGGCTCCTCCTCGCCCCCTCTCTCCTCTGGCTGCCCGCCTTCCATCCCCTCTGCCCCTCGCTCTTCCCCAGCTCCTCTCCCTCCTCCCAGAGACCCTTCCTCACCCACCCTCCCTGATCCCAACGGGCCCTCAGCTTTCTCCTCTGTCCGCTCCTCTCCTCCCTTCTCGTCCACTCCCAGTGGCGCCTCCACCTCTCCTCCGGGCTTCTCCTCCCTGTGTTCCCCCTCTGCCCTCAGAGGCCCCTCCGTTGCCTCCCTCTCGACTCCCAAGTCCTGTTCGCTTGCTGTCCCCTCCGGCTCTGAGGACGCCCGGCTTTCCCTCTGCCTCCCTTCCCCGCCTGTCCCCAGCCCCTCCTCGCCCCGCTCCTCCCCTGCTCCTGCAGGCCCCTCCCCTCTCCTCTCCCCACCCCCTCCCCCACGGGTCCCTGGCGGGCCCTCCACACCAGCTTCCCTGCCAGGCCCCGGGGGCCCCTCCAAACCCTCCATCAGCAGCTCCTCCCAGTCCTCACTGACCGTCACCCTCTCCACCCAGATGAAGGAGCCCTCATTCCTTCCGGGATCCCCCTGCCTGCCATGCTCCCTGTCTCTGGACCCCGTGCCTCCCAGGCGCTCCTGGAGCTCTGGTTCACCACCGCCCACCTCCTCCAGGGCCTCGTGGTCACTGCCCCCCAGCCCCTCCCAGACCACCTCCACGATGCCCCTGTCCTCCCTCACCCAGGCGGGGGGCTCGGGGCTGCCCGGCCCCTGCCTGTCCCCGATGGCCTCCAGCACCACCTGCTCCACCCTGGCCTCCAGCACGGGGCCAGTGGCACCCGTGGCACAGTCCTTGGGGTCCTGGAGCCCCTCCCACACCACCTCTACCATGTCCCCCCCTTTGGCCTCCACCACACTCCCCTTGGCCATGGTGCCCGTCCCCAGGCTCTGCTGCTGCTCTGGAGGAAGGCTGGGCCCTGAGCAGGGGCCATTGACTTCTTGAGGGGACGCCCCTGCCCCAGGGACTTGCCTTGGGGCCCACTCCCTGGGCTCAGAAGGGGACTCTGGGGACAAACCCATGGGCCCCACCGGCAGGGAAGCTCTCTTGTCCACATCTGCCTGGCCTGGTAGAATCAGAGGAGAGGAAAGAAGGGAAAGGAGGTAAGGATGAACGGCAGGTTGTGCAATCTGGGGGTGACCTGAGCCCCCACACCTAAGGGTTCCCACACCCACCTGCAGGACTTGCCTCCATGGTGGGCTGGGAAAGAGGACGGTGACCCTGCAGAGATGGCAGAAAAGGTCAAGTAGGCCCTCATCCCAAGTCTGTACACCAGGGTCCCACCCCTGCTCAAACACCTTCCATGGCTCCCTATTGCCTTTTGGACCAAACCCCACATTGCACCCAGCCTTCTACACTTGTTCTGTCTCCATCTGCTCCAGGATTGCACATACAGTGCTTTGGCCATATGGCATACATATAGCTAACCTCTCTGCCCTAGGGGCCCACTCTGCCAGCTACTGAAGTTACCCTACACAAGAGAGTCCTAATCATTCATTCTCTCCCGCCTTCTTTTTTGGTACCAGGGATTGAACCTGGGACCTTCTGAGATAGGCACTTTTGAGATAGGCTGAGGCACCACTGAGCTACATCCCCTGCCCCAGTTGTTTTGTTTGTCTTCATTCTCATTCATACTGTGTGTGTGCGTGTGCTGCGGATGGAGCCCAGGGCCTGCTGCATGCTAGGCAAGTGCTTTACCGCTGCACTGCAGCCCAGCCCAGCAAGGGACTCCGGAGCCCTTTGCTAGTGGAACTTCCTTTCCATGAGGAGAGGAGGGTAACAACAGCTGAGGAGGGCTACGGAGAGGAAGAGGGGAGTAGGAGGGGCCGGAGGGGATGGGGTGTAGCAGATGCAGAAGGGCCTCTTAGACAAAGGGCCAGAGGAGCCCTCAGAGGTGAAACAAGCCAGCCGGAAGTCACAGGTGGGGACAGCATTCCAGGCGGAGGAGACAACAAACAAGTGGAAAGGCCCTGGGGACTCGAGGGGGGCTAGAAAAGTTCAAGGAACAGACGGAGGTCTGTGCCTGCGATAGCAATGGAGTGAAGGGGCCAGCAAGCAAGAGTGAAAGACAGCCCAGGGAGGGGAGCTGGGTGGAAGCAGGCTGCCCGGGCCAAGCCCAGGGTGCCCTCAGCCCTCCCACCCTGGCCTCCTCTTCCCAGCCTCCCTGCCTGTGCCTGTGCAGTTCCCTCTGCCTCAGTGCCCTTTCCCTCTTGTCTGATGATCCTACCTCACCCCAGATTCAGCTTAGACATGACACCAGCAAGCAGTCAGTTAGTTGGTACTGAATATTGAACCCAGGGCTTTTACACTGAACTCCATCCCCTTTCGAATCTAATTTATGATCCTCCTGCCTCAGCCTCCCAGAGGGCTGGGATGACAGGCAGCACACCCAGCAAGCCCTCCCTGAACTCCCAGCTCCTCTTAGACTCTACCCTATCTCCTCACTGGACCTGGGGCTGCAGCCATGACCTACACATCTCTGCACACCCCCCCAAGCAGAAGTCTCCCTTTCTGCTCTGTCACCCAGCAGCCTCTGGGGCTCCAAGGTAAGACATCAGGGGAGCGGAGCACTGTGGAATAGCCATGCCCCCTATGGCCAGGCACAAATGTACCTGGGTCTTTTGGACTTCAAGTAAAACCCAGAGTGCCAGACTGTAATGTGAATTGTTCTATTTTTTCAAAAGCGTGTTTGTTGGGCTCAGGGGTGAGTTGCTGCTCAATGGTGAGCACTTGTCTGGACTGTGTGAAGTCTTGGGTTCCATCCCAGCGCCCCCCAAATAAAGCCTGTGTGTTTCATGGCATCTGAATTCTATCTTAATGAAGCTGCTGCCAAAACCAAAACAAGACAATAAAAAATGCATGTGGGCTGGGTATGATAGCACACACCTATAATCCCAGCGCTCAGGGGGCTGAGGCAAGAGGATTGTCACAAGTACGAGGACAGCTGGGGCTACATAGTGAGACCTTGGTCAAAAGAACGACTCACAAGAATGTCTTTTGCTTATCCTCTCCTACCTTCAAGGCTAAGTCACAGGGAGATCCATCCACCCACATTTTCTTTTCTTTTCTTTTTTTTTTTGAGACAGGGTCTCACTATGTAGTTCAGGTTGGCCTTAAACTCACTATGTAGCCCCAGGATGACCTCGAAAATGGTAGTGATCTCTCCTGCCCCGGCCTCAGCCTCCTGGGACTATAGGTGTGCGCCCTCACACTTGGCTATTAAACATAAATCAACCCCCCCCCGTTGGGTACTGGCGCTCAGCTACCATCTCTCTGATCCTAGAAGCATCAATTCCAAGTACGCTGTGATATGTCCATTTAAAGATGGGGAAACTGAGGCTCGAGCAAGGAAATGGACTTGCTCAGGATCGCAGAGAGAAGGGTGCAAGAGGACTCGGGGTTCTAGCCTTAGCCATGCTGGCCACGCCTCTCCCCACACTCCTCACCTGTCTGCGCCAGGAGGGCCTGCCTGGGGGCCGGTGCTGGGCACCTGTGGAGGCGCTTTGCAGCAGCTGGAGCTGGGACTGCAGTCTGTGGAAGAGAGGGGGCTGCCGGAAGGGAACCCCAGGCTCAGCCCCCCCCCACGTCAGGAACCGCGCTCACGTGAACAGGCTGTCCTCCAGGTTTCGGATACGGGCCTGGGCCTGGCCCTCCGCCGACTCAGGGTCCTGGGCAGTGGGGTCCCCGTGCTGCTTAGGTCCTTCGGCGGCGCCGTCCATCAGCCAGCGCTCGCGCAGGGATTTCCTCTGGGCACGAAAGAAGCCCGCGCTAGGCTCAGCCCCGCCCCGCGAGGGTGCCCTCGGACCTGCGGACACCATCCGGAGACAGGCGGCCCAGGGCGCACGCTGCAGGGCTCCCTAGCACTGCCAGGTGAAAGACACTCCCGGCCTCCTCGCCCACCCTCAATGCCCACGACCCCGGCCGGACAGACGGCCCTGCCCCCCACCCTTCCAAAGGGACGGGCAGACACTCCCAGAGGTGAAGCCAATGCCCTTCCCCATGGGACCCCCTGAACAAAAGCTCACCCTAAGACACCCCCGAACTGGGACTCCCCCAAACTGGGACAAGACCTCACGGTCCCAGACTCTTCTCAGGGAGGGACAAGTGTCCCCACTGTCACCGCACCCCTTCCACCAAGACTGGGCATGACGCCCCCCCATTGGAAGAAGACCTAAGGCCCGGCGAACCGACTCGCAGGCACACCCCGCTTCGTCTCCGATCCAGCGGCGCCCCCACCTTGAGCCGCTGCACGCGGAGCTTCTCCTCCTCCAGCTCACCGCGCGCGGTGCGTATC
>NW_022900942.1:4370880-4371322 GCF_012274545.1 Fukomys damarensis | reverse complement strand
GTCCCTGGAGGAGGGGCGTGGAGGAGGGGCCTCGGATGGGGACCCGAAATCCAGTCAGAAGGGATCCCAAGACAGGGTTCAGAGACAAGGGAGGGGTCCGGATTTGGGGGTGCAAAGGAGGGTGTCAGTGAGAAGGGATCCGAGATGGGGTGCAGAGGGAACCCTATACAGGTGGATGAAGAGGTGGAGGACAGAGAGATGGGGTGTCAAGGTGGGCATCAGAAAAGTGGGGTGCAAAGTGGGGACAAGGAAATCGGGCGCTAAGGAGGGAGCGGGAAGTAAGGTGCAGATGCGGGGTGTAGAGTTCAGGTGCTGAGAGAAGAAAGCGGAGGAGGGAGGCCCAGACGGGGTCGAGGGGCGGAGTCCGCAGGAGGGGCTGGGTCCGAGGCTCCCTAAGAGGGGTCCAAGGACGGAGTCCAAGCTGCAGGGACTTGCGACTTGC
>NW_022900942.1:4352695-4362120 GCF_012274545.1 Fukomys damarensis | reverse complement strand
GGGCTCCCGGGGCGGGGCCAGCGCACGGGGAGGGCGTCACTTACAGCGATGACCTCCAGCCGCTGCCGGTAGAGGGAGCTCTCGGCCACCGGCCTGCTGGGACAGGGACCCCAGCCCTCAGCGCCCCGCCTCCTGATCGTCAATTTTTATGCCCCACACTCTGGGCCGCCCAAGACACAAAGCCCAACCTCTGTTTCCTTTTTGTCCCTGGGAGGAGCCTGGGCTGAGGGTGAGTGAGACAAAGCAAACAGAGACCACCGAGTAACTAAAGCCCCTCCTAGGTCTGATGTCGCCTCTCTGTCTCGGTTTCCTTATCAATCAAATGCGCGGGGATAGTTTGACACACACACCCCCAACACTGCACAAGGAAATATTCCTACAGGAAAAGCATAAAACCTAGTGGTCCAAAATAGCACCGTAGTTTTCACTTATCATAATTAAAATATTCTCATGATTAGCGCCGTGTAGGACTAATTATACCCTTCGCTGTCTGTCCTGTAGGAACTCCGATCTTGCCAGACACAGAACGTGCTGTCTCTGGCCAGCTCCATATCCTCTCTGGACCTCGACTTTACCCAGTATCCTTTACTTTAACTACTGGGGGTTGTGGTGAGGGAACCTGGGCAGAGAAGTGGCCATCTGTTGCCATGGTTACCTTGAGGCACCTCCTCTACCTGGGCTCCTGGGGGGGACAAGGGTCACTGGGTCACGTTGTCCAGCACAGGACTCTGAGCTTCAAGGAGGAGGATTTGTGGTTTAAGGTTTAACCTGAGACTACCCCATCCTTGTCTTTTTTTCTTCTTCTTCTCAGTACTGCACTAGGAAGAGGTTGAACCCAGGGTCTTTGCACTGAACTACATCCCCAGTGCAATTTGTGTTTTTTATTTTGAGACAGGATCTTGCTAAATTACTATGTTGCCCAAGCTGGGCTGGAACTTGAGATCCTCCTGTCTCAGCCTCCCAGAGTGCTGGGTTGCTGTTGTTGCTCATACTTCCTCAGTCACTATCTAGAAAATGACATTTATCTGCTTGTCATCCCATCACCCAGCCTGGGTGGGCATAGAGATCCTCAAGCATGCATCCATTTACACTGAGCCCAGTTGGAAACCATGGTAGGTAGCATCATCCTGTCATTGCCCACAGCAACTCCAGCTGGGACCTCCCAGACTGTCCCTGGCCACCCAGCCAAGCCATAATGGCAGTAATGGCACACACTATATATAGCCTCCTAAGTACCCCCCCTGCAGGGCTTCCGCTGGGCTCCCACAGACACCTCCCCCCTGCCTGTCCTGATCCTGACTCATTAGCTGCCATTCACCCCTGGGGCTGATATTCCAAGTGTCAACCAACCTTAATTAACCTCAGCACGTAAACCAGGGGACTCATTCACTCCTCCCCAGACCCTGGGAGGTGAGTGGTAGTAATATCCACATTTGACAGGTAAAGAGACCAGAACTCTGAGAAGTGGTAAAAGGCATTGTTTTAAATGTTTTGAGAACCCTGGCACACACCTGTGATGCCAGCACTATGAGAGGCTGAAACAGGAGGATCCCAAGTTTGAGTCCCATCTGGGCAACTTAGGGAGACCCTGTCCCCCAAAATAAAAAAGGCTGGGTGTGTAGATTCTCAGTAACACACACACACACACACACACACACACACACACACACAGTTTTACCTATAGTAACTCATTTCATCTTCCCTATAACCCTAGGAGGTAAATATACTGTTGCTCTGATTTTATAGATGGGGAAGTGAGTGAGAAATAGGAAAAGACTTGTGCAGGGCCACACAGACACACTTCAGAGGGGGTGGGGGCTCTCAGTCACCCCTTTTCTGGGCCCAGAAGAGGCCAGAGGTCAGTCTGGGGGTCCTGATGTCTGTTTGGACAAGGGACTGGAGTTATGCTTCATGGGGGACCCTGACGGAGCCCATGCTCCCCACTTCTGGGTCTGCTCCTAGGGGAGTGCTGAGGTCCCCAAGATGTAATCTCCCCGCCTCTTCTTCGCTGTGGGGGGGGATCAGGTTCCCGTTGCTGGGCAACTAGGTATGTAGTTGGTGAATAATGCAATGCAGGACCCAGAAGGGTGAGGAACAGAATTGGGGTCCCCTATAGGGGAGCCCCCTTTTCTAGGCCTCTTCCTAGATCCTTGGCACCCTCCCCACCCTCTTATTTTAAAAAGCCCTCTGTGCTTGAACCCTACAGCTCTGCACACACCCACTGCAACAGACCGTTTCTGCCTGTGAGATCACCACTGGTGGCCACGGCCCTAGGGCCACCGAGAGCAGCTGGGGCCACTTTGTTCGGCAGATCATCATTGCCCTCTTGCAGTCCTCTTCTGCAGTTTGGAAGGCTCTGGTTCCTTGGTGAACTTCAGGCATGAATGGGGCTGCTCCCTGGCTGAGGCATGCAAGGATGGACCCTAGGACTCTCTGCCACCAACACACACACACACACACACACGCACACATGCACGGCTGCCAGCAGAAAATACCCCAAGAAAGGGAGCCAATAAGCCTGAGTGAGCCTGAACGTCCCACCCAGCTCTCTGGGGAAGGGGGCTTTGGGGACCTTAAGGGGTCCACCAGCTGCTCCTTCCCTTGCCCTTGGTTCCCCCGAGAGAGGCCAGCTGGGGCTCTGGGCTCCCAGGCAAGGTTGTCATTCCTCCAGTGCCCCCCAGCCCTGCCACATGTCCCAACACTCACATGGGTATGACCGGAGCCCACGCCTGGCTCTGCAAAGCCATGTCCACCCAGGAGCTCGCTCTGAGTGCAGACCAGCTCTGTGTCACCTGTAGGTGTCCCGGATGGGACGCTGGGACCTGGCTGGTGGGAGGGGGCCCAGGGCGGCACCAAGAGAGCTGGTCAAGCTGGTTTGGGCCTGGAGGGAGGCGGAGGCAGCCACTCAGCCTGGTGACGAGGGGGCTGGGGCCGGCTCTAGGAGGCACTATCAGCTGTCCGATGAATTATTTACCAGCCCGGGGCCTGCTGGCTGCACCCCAGCGTCCCAGCAAACATTCTTTGGCCCACGTGGTCAGGCAGGTGGCAGGGGTAGTGGGGCACTGACCTACAGGCCTCAGGGAAGGGCGCCTCCGTGTGGCATCCAGACACGACAGAGGAGCCAGGCTGTGACTGTCCACCAAAAGCCACAGCATGCCAACAGTTCTAGGAACAGAGCCCACGGAGGAGGGCTTCACCCAGCTGGGACTCCCTGAGCCCCACCACCTGGGGACTGGGGACACTGTCTGGGCCTCAGCTTCTGTCTGTAGGAAATGGGTGGATAGGCAGGCCCCACACACCCTTCCATGGGGAACAGTTAGGAGTATGTGTTGAGGGGCGAGATGTAGGGGATTTCCTGCCCAGTCCCTGTATTTTTAGGTTCATACTAGGAAATGGATCGAGAGACTCCTGCGGGCTAGGCAAGCACTCTACCACTGAGCCCCCTGCTCTCAGCCCTTGTCAAATTTTGTTTTGAGACAGGGTCTCAATAAACTGTTCGCACTGGCCTCACATTTGTGGTCATACCTGGGCATAGTGGTGCACACCTGTAACTCCTGTGCTCTGGGAGGCTGAGGCAGGGGGTCACAAATTCAAGCCTAGATTGGGCCATTTAGAAGACTGTCTCAAAGAACAACAACAACAAAATACTGGGGATGTCGCTCAGTGCTAAGGCTCTGGGTTCCATCACCAAGGGCCAAATAAAACAATAACAAAAACTTTGCACTTGTTGATCCTCCTGCCTCAGCCTCCTGAACAGCTGGGAATATAGGCTTGCACCATCTCACAGGCTCCCATCCAAATCTCAAAGGTCCCTGTTCACTCTCCTCCATCTTATTCTTAAAGGGCCAGCACATTCTCAGCTGCCAGTGTGTTTCGTGGAACTGCACTCCTGGGGAAGTCAGTTCCTATTTCTGGCCCCCGATGGGAGGTCCTGCTGCTTCCCCACCATGGCCCAGCTTGCACTGTGCAGTTCCAACCCTTACTGGAACATGAAAAACCCAGGCCAGTTGTGGGCCCCATACTTTAGGGGACATTTTGGCAAGGGCCTTGTCATTGTGCCCAGGAAAAGCCCCCACTCAGACCCTCTCCCTCCTTTTGTTAGACCCTACCTTAGGGGCCATGGGACAATGTCAGCAGAGGGGCATGTAGAGAGCAAGGACACAGAGGACAGGGTGTCCCTTGTGCTGGCAGAGTCCCTGCCATGCTGGATCACTGCTGGGGGTGTGGAGGTCTGGCTCTCGTACTTCCCACATTCAAACACAAAACTTAGAAAATCCTGACAGGGTGGTGCACGCCTGTCATCCCAGCACTCAGGAGGCTGAGGCAAGAAGATCACTGCAAGTATGAGGCCAGCATGGGCTATGTAGTGAGTTGCAGGCCAGCCTGGATTATACAGCAGCATCCTCTCTTAAAAATAAGAAACCAGGGCCAGGGATTTAGCTCAGTGACACCACACCTGCCTTGAAAGCATAAGGTCCTGAGTGTGATCCCCAGTACCAAACAACAAAAACATAAAACAAAAACAAAAATAAGAACAAATTCCTAGGAAAATAAAATGCTTTAAGGCCAGGGATTTAGCTCAGTGGTTCCCCCGCCTGTTTGCAAGTGCAAGGCCCCGAGTTCAATCCATGGTACCCCACCTCAAAAAAAGACAGGGTCTTACTAAATTGCCCACACTGGGCTTGAATTTATGATCCTCTTGCTTTAGCCTCCTGAGTAGTTGGGATTACAGGTGTGTGCCACCATATCTAGCAAGACTTATACCTTTCAATTTTTCTTACTCTCTCTCTCTCTCTCTCTGTCTCTGTCTCTCTCTCTGTCTCTCTCTCTCTCTCTCTCTCTCTTTCTTTGAGACAGGGTCTTGCTGGCCTTAAATTCTGAGATCAATTGATTTTCTTTCTTGCCTCAACTTCCCAAGTAGCTATGACTACAGGTGTGAGGCTCTGGATCCAGCCTAAGTTACTAGTATTTGATTCTTGAGACACAGTCCCAATATACCACACAGGCTGGTCTTGAACTTGCTAAACTTCTGTCTCACCAAGTCAAGTACCTGGAACTACAGGTGTGCACTACCCTGCCCACTGAATTATTATTATTACTACTATTAGTAGTATGCTGGGATAAAACCCAGGACCGTGAGTTGCTAGGTAAATGCTCTACCACTGAGCCACATTTTCAACCCTTAAAGTATTTTTTTAGTCATGATAAAAATATACATTTGTCATTAGTGCCATTTAGCACTTTCATTGTCAGAATCAGTTCTGTCTAGAACCAAAACATTTTGTTTTTGGTACTGGGGCTCGAATTTAGGACCTTATACTTGCAAGGCAGGCAGCGGAACCACTGAGCTAAATCCAAGGCCCTTGGTTTTGTTCTTTTGAGACAGGACCTCACTGTGTACCCAAGCTGGCCTTGCGTGCCCAGTGATCATCATGCCTCAGCCTCCTGAATGCTGGAATTACACGTGTGTGGCAATATGCCCAACCCTCCCGAGTTCCAGAATATTTTTGTTGCCCCAAAGGGAAGCCCTGACCCCATTAGTAGTCACTCCCCACCCCTTCCCCACCCATTGGCAACTACCAGTCAGTGTCTGTCTTTATGGGTCTGCTTGTTCCAAATACTTCATACTAGGGCAAGTGGCCGCCAGTGTCTGGCTTCTGTCTCTCTGCATCATGTCTTTCAGTCCACCCATGCTGCAGCATGGATCAGCACTGCTCCTTTCTATTTCTGTCTGATATTCCATTTATGGATGGGCCACATTCTGTTGATTTCTTCACCTATTGGTGAACATTTGGGTTGCTTCCACCAGAGAGTGTATTTTCCTTGTTTGTACCTTGATTTTATAACTGTTAAATAGTTAGATGTCAGGTGGGCATGGTGGTGGACAGCTGTTATCCCAGCACTTGAGGATTGAGAGTTTGAGTTCAGCCTGGCTGACTGTAACAGTCAGCTTCCCTGTTGCTGGGACAAAATACCTGACAGAGGCAGTTTCAGGAGAGGGTTATTTGGCTTACAGTTTCAGTGAGTTCAGTCCATGGTTAGTGGCTCCAAGGCAGAACTGCATAGGGGAAGAGCCTCAAAGAGGAGAGCCGCTCATGTCTTGGCAGCCAGGAAGCAGAGAGAGGAGGAGGCGGGGATGACAACACAGCCTTGCGGGTCACAGCCCAGTAACGCAGATACCTCTCTCAACGCATGGGATTTGAGGGGGCTTTTTTTGTTTTGTTGAGACAAGGTCTCATTACATAGTTCAGGCTGGCTTTGAACTCATTATGTAGCCCAGGCTGGCCTCAAATGCTTTCTGGGTGCTGGGATGACAGGTGTGTACCACGATGCTTGGCTTGAGGGGCTATTTTAGACCTAGACCTTAACAGCAAGTGAGCAGCTTAGCAAGACCCTGACTCAAAATGAAAAAATAAGGGTTGAGGATGTAACTCAGTTTAAAGGCCCTGAGTTCAATCTCCAACACTAAAAAAAAAAAAAAAAAAAAAAGATATGGTCTTTCCTTTTACTGTTGTCCTGGGTACCTACCACACTGGCCAGCAGTACTGTATTACAGTTGTCTCCCAAGCCAGGTGTAGTAGCGCATGCCTGTCATCCCAACACTCAGGAGGCTGAGGCAGGGGGATCACTGTGAGTTTGAGGCCAGCCTGGGCTACATAGTGAGGGCCTGTCTCAAAAAGAAACAAAAAATATATAATTTTTGATACTGGGGCAAAAACCTAGGGATATTCTACCACTGAGCTGTATCCTCTGCCCTTATTTTTACTTCATGTATTTATGCACATTTCTTTATTACAGTACTGGGCAATAAATCCAAGGCTTTCATATTGAATACCACAATCAGCCCTTTTTAAATGATTTTTTTTACATTTTTGAAACAGATTTTTCCTAAGTCACTAAATTGCCCAGCCTGACCTTAAACTTATGCTCTTCCTGCCTCAGCTCCAGAGTAGCTGATATTATGGTCATGCAGCACTATGCCTGGGGGAACGAAAATTTGTGTTTAAGATTTTTTAAGGAGTGTTTGGAGAGAAATACTGGCTGGGTCCAAGGTGGAGATGGGTGAATCGAGGATATGTTTGGAGGCAGAAGCACAGGGTTTGCTGGTGGGTTGAAGGTGGGCCGAGGAAAGAGACAAATTGAAGCTGACTCCGAGGTCCTTGGAATGAAAGACAGAGTGGCTGGAGTCGCCACACAGAATGATAGAGTAGAACTGAGGGAATCCAGAGTTCAGGTTTGGAAGCATTCAGTCTGAGATTTGTGTTATCCCGAGCTTTTGATGTGTGCCTAAAGCTCAGAGCCAAGACATAAATTTGGGACACATCAGAATCGAGACAGTGTTTTTGTTTGTTTGTTTGTTTGTTTGTTTTGTCAGTGCTGGGGATTGAGCTACATCCTTGGCTCTTTCCTAAATATTTTCATTTTGAGACAAGGTCTCTCCAAGTCACTGAGTTGCCTGGGCTGGGCTTGAACTTGCTATCCTCCTGCCTCAGCCTCCCAGATTAGTGGGATTCTAGTTGTGCACCACCACACCTGGTTCACTGATGAGAATTTAAGGAAGAGATGGCTCACAAAGGTAATAGAGGAGGCTTGGCAAAGTGCCCTGGGCTAGCAACACCCTACCAGGTTCTGCCTTCCTGGCCCTGAATGGACCAGAGGGGCTGCACTTGGGTGTGGGAGGCCTGGAGGGAAAGAGCAGGGTAGGGATGCTGTTTCCCATCCCTGCTCCCTTGGGAATCAGAGGGGAAGAGTGCTGGGTGATCAGGGCCAGTGGCAGAGTCTGGGAATGTCCCTGTAAAGCAGAAGTCAGGAGAGAGTGGCATCCTGAGGATCTAAGGGAGGATGAAGGGAGCCACCCAACGGGCTGGCCACAGGGAGGTCACAGGTGGTTGGAGAAGAATACGTGAGATGAGGTTGGGAGCTGGTTAGCTGGGCCACAGGAGTGACTGGAAGGGACCCAGGGGGGATAGCTGGAGGGACAAAGCTTTTAGAAAATCACACAGCTCTCCTCTTTGTCACCTCTCCAGGAGTCAGGCACTGCCATCCCCATTCTACAGATAGGAAAACAGCCCTGCAGAAGGTTCCCACCTGGCTCAGGTTACGGGCAGCATGGGAGCCAGGCTGGTTTGATTCTAATTAGTCTGGTGAGGTCAGAGGAGGACAGCCAGTTGGTCAGAAGGGGGAGAAGCAATTTGAGTTTGGAATTAAGGAGAGGGAAGAGGCTTCGCTCTGGGAGGCTGAGGCAGGAGGACAGCAAATCTGAGCCCAGTCTAGGTAAGTTAGCCTTAGGGAGACTCAATCAATCAATCAATCAGGCTGAAGATGTAGCTCTGTGGAAAGGGTTCAATCCTCACCACAGCAAAAAGAGGGAGGGGGGAAGGGAGGAAAGCAAAATTGGGGGAGGAGGAAGGGAAGAGCGAAGGTTAGACAGGAAGGGGTGATCAAATAGTCAAATAGTCAAATAGTCAAATAGTTGGGTTACTGGCTGTTCCTGAGGCTATATAAATAACGCTTCCCCGGTTTTCTTTAGGCAACTTTCTTCTTCCTTCCGGGTCCTCCCAAATCGGTGGTGGTGATGAGGGGAGGTGGGCTGGTTCTGGCAAAAGGCTGCTTCTGCTTGGCCATTGTAACCCAGCACTGTGAGAGGCTGAGGCAGGAGGATAGAAACTTTCAGCCCAGGGCCGGGGATTTAGCTCAGCGGTTCCGCCTCCTGCCTTAGGACCTGAGCTCGATCCCCGGTACCCCCCCCCACCCCCCAAAAAAAAAGAAAAAAGAAAGAAACTTTCAGCCTAGCCTAAGCAGTCTAGCGACAGAACAAGACCCGGTCTACAAATAGAACAACAACAATAAAAACCCAGGGACACTGAATGTAGCGAAGGCCCTGGGCTCCACAGGGGTAGCTCCGCGTGGGGACGTAGATCCTGCCCTTGAATCTGACCGGGTCCTCGCCTCCAGCGCTGTTCCCTCCTGCTCCGTGGGTGTCCCCAGACCAGGTCTGGGCCTCCCTAGACGCCTGAGTCTGTCTCCTCCACCACCTGCTAGTGCTCTTGGTGGCGGCCGCCCCAGATTCTGCACAGGGCGGAGAACCCGCCGGAGGGGAGCGCAGGGAGGAGACCCAGGTCCTAGCGACCCCCGAAGTTGCAGCCATGTTGGGAGCAGAGTGGGGTCCCCTAGGCCAGGCCGTCGCTGTACGAGGCGGGCCAAGCCGGTGTGGGACGGCTTCAGGGTTCAGAGGCCCCACTTTGCGTCCCCTGGAGCCACGTCTCCAGGGCAAAGCTGGGGAAGTGGGACCGAAAGGTGCCGGAGCGCGATCAGCTGGACGCCGCCAAGAAGCGGTCCTGAGAGGCGCAGGGCGGAGAGGACGTTCCGCGCGAAGGACCGTGCCCCGCGCTGACCCTGTAAACCACTCGGGGGGCCCCGCCGAG
>NW_022900942.1:4351998-4352556 GCF_012274545.1 Fukomys damarensis | reverse complement strand
GACTGCAGCCACAGGTGCTGCGCAGGGCACTGTGTTAGCCCGGCGCCGGAACCCGAGGCTCCCAAGCTGCTCCTAGCCCAGGACACTGAGGCCCTCGGGCCGGAGAGCCGAGTCCTGGGGTCGCTCGAAGAGCAGGACCACGAGCCCCCCGGGCGCGACAGTGCAGCCCGGGAGCCCGCTGCAGAGCAGGCCGCCGGGATTCCCAGGCCGGGAAGCGAGGTCTCTGAGCCCTCCTTGGAGCAAGACATTGAGACCCCGGAGCCGGAGAGGGAGATCCTGCAGCCACCAGCGGAGCAGGACGCCGAACGCCGGGGACCGTGCGCAGCTGTGGGTTTCGAGCGTTCGGGGCCAGGTAGCGATCAAGGCTCCGGCCTGTGTTCGGCGCCCAGCTCGGAGACCTTGGGGCCGCCCCCACTTCCCTGGCCTGAGAGTCCAGCCTCCGGCTCAGACGCGGAGGACCCCGTGCGGCGTTTGCCGCGGGTTCCCGAGCTCTTCGCAGGGCGCCCAGTGAATCCCCCGATGGAGACGCCCATCGAGCGCGAGATCCGCCGCAGCTGC
>NW_022900942.1:4340444-4351610 GCF_012274545.1 Fukomys damarensis | reverse complement strand
ACCGTCTCTGCTGGAGCAGGAGGTGCGCCAGGTGCGCGAGCGCGAACAGGAGCTGCAGCGGCAGAGACGCAGTGTCTACGGGACCACTGAGTTCAAGGAGCCCGCGCCAAGTCTCACGGGTGAGCCGAGACGCCCGGGACCCGGGGTTCCAGCTGCCCCAGGGACTTCCCAGCGCCCAAGGCTCTTCTTCTGGCGCTCTGATTCCTGGGATTCTCCCTCCAGGCTCCTAGAATCCTGGGGTCCTTGCCCACCCTTCTGTGCCCCATCCCACCTGGAAGGATGGAGTCCAGATCCACAGCACCCAGACTTGGGGAGGGGCTTCTGGGCTCTTGCCTCTCCACTCCGAGTTCCCTCGCTCCAGTTCCCGGGTCCCCAGAACTGGGTGGAGTCCTCCATGAGGACAAGGGTGTATGGACACCTGTGTGTATTTAAGGGGCGCGGCCGGCCTCATTCGTGGCCGCCCGCAGCTGGTGATAGGAGGGGTCCTAGCTGAGCATCCCCTCCCTCGCAGCGAGCCGGGGCGATGGAAAGCTGGCAGTGACCTGGCCCCCCTGCAGAAAAGTCCCGGACAGCGGCCTGGAGCAGGTGGGAGACCCCCCCAGACACCACCCCGACCTGTCAATTCACAACTGTCCCTGAGGTGCTAGGACGCAGAGAGGGGAGAACTTCGTCCTCCAGGCCCCTGAAGCCACACTGTGGCCAGAACTCAAAAGTCTGGGGTGCAGGTGGGGCGTGTGTGTGTGTGTAAGGTTGTGGAGGAGGTGGTGATCCTGGGGCCCCACCCTGTGCTACTGTGCATAGGGCCCTTGAGCACAGCTTGTCCCTCTCTCTCCAGGAGGGGCGCAGACCCTGAGGCTTAGCTAGGCTGGGACCTCTGGCTAGAAGTAGCACACCAGGGTGGGGGCCCAGCAGCCAGCTCCTGACCCGCAGGAAGAGTCCTGGAGCTGCCCGGCCCTGTGCACTGGGAAACCTGCAACTGACCTGTGCATCATTGATCTTGGCCTGGTGGGTTACGCCAACCCCCTCTCTAAAATTACTTGGTCTCTTCTGGGAGCCTGACCACAGCACCTGCAGCCCTTTGAGTGAAACTGACCGCTCTCTCCAGTAACTGCACACAGAGCTAACCTTCCCCTAACTGTTAAAGAGAGCCAGGGCCACCCAACCCACACACCACCAATAAAGCCTCCTCCTTTCTGGGCAGTGCAAGCTGTTTTCTTTTTTAGTCTTCCTCGTCTGGGGTAGAGCAGATGGAGGGAGGTCTGAAAAGCCGCCGAGGCGCCGGCCGGAATGCGGGAATGTGCCCTTGTCCCCTGTGCCAGCGCTGCCCTCCTCCCTCTGCCAGCCCAGCCCAACCCGGTTCCTACTGCCCCCTGGCGGCGCGGGCGCAAAATGTGTCTTTCGTACAGAAGCTCACCAGAACTGCTTTTTAGACTTCAAGTTTTATGAGTGTCAACAATGTGCTCAGCTCTGGGCACCAGCTAGACAGAGGTCACATGAGCTGTTTTTAATCTAGAGATGAAAACAATACCTTTTAAAAAGAGGCTGGGAATGGTGAAGGTTTCCAGCTCCCCCTACATAGCAGCAGTCCTTGGTAACCCTCCTCCACACATTTTTCCTCACTATCAATAAACAAGACAGCGAGTGGGGGCAGAGTTTGTGCTTCCCAAAAGCAACTGGTGCATGCCAGCTACCCGGGAGGCTGAGACAGGAGGATTGCTGGGGCCCAGGAATTCAAGGCCAGTATGGCAACATTAGTGAGACTCTGTCTCAAACACATAAGCAGCAACCCAGCTATTAAAAAAGAAATCTAGCCGGGTGGCGCAGGCCTGTAATTGCAGCACTCTGGAGGCTGAGGCAGGAGGATGGCTGTGAGTTCGAGACCAGCCTGGGCTACATAGTGAGTTCCAGGTCAGTCTTAACTACATAGTGAAACCCTGTCTAAAAAAAAAGAAAAAAGAAATCTAGCACTGGGGATTTAGCTCAGTGGTTCTGCCACCTGCCTTGTAAGCACAAGGACCCGAGTTCGATCCCTGGTACCAAAATAAAATAAAATTTAAAAATCTAGAGGCCAGCTCAGTGGTAGCGTTATTGCCTAGCATGTGTGAGGCTCTGGTCCTGCTCACCCCCACCCCAGGGCCTTTACATGGAGTTACATTCTCAGCCCTTTTTAAATTTTTTTTGAAACAAGGTCTCCCTAAGTTACTAATTTTCCAAGGCTGGACTCCAACTTGCAATTCTTAGTGAGATGCTATCTCAAAATTTAAAATAAGGCTGAAATGTATCTCAATGTGAAGACTCTGGGTTCAATCCTCAGTACAGAAAAAAGAGTCTTAAAGCTAACTCTGTCCTCTGCATAGGTACAGCAAGTGTCTGGTGAAATAACAATGAATAAAATGTAGAGAGGTACACAGGCACTGTACCCACCAGCAGCTCAGCTCACCCCATGAAAGGCCCATCCTGAGCTGTCATCCATACACAGACCACAAGCCTGACCATAACTCTGGAAGCATAGAGACAGAAGCAGAGCAAGAGCTGCCAAGATAAGACGTGGAAACAGATCCTATTCCTAACTCCCAGGAGGGAGCTAAGAACTAATCATGAAAAGAGTGGACAGGACTATGTATGTGTCGACTGGAGATTTCTGTCATTCTTGAATATTAAACTTAACTGAGGTCCCCTATGCCATGTAAATCAGAATGAGGGGGATGACAACGTCAGGATATTTTGTTTTGTTTTATTTGATGGGGCTACAGAGATCAAATCCAGGGCCGTGTGTGTGTGTGTTTGTGTTTGAGACAAGGTCTCAGTATGTAGTTCATGTAGTTCAAGGCTGGCCTTGAACTCTCAACCATCCTCCTACACTGAGTGCTGGGATTACAGGCAGGTGCTACCAGGCCCACCCAGACAAATTCAGGGCATTGCATGTGCTTGGCAAGTGCTCTACTGCACAGCCACATCCTCCGCCTGATATATTTTTTAAAGCTCCTCAGGTTGATTAGGCACCGTGGTACAGGCTTGTAATCTTAGCTACTGAAGAGACTGAGGCAGGAGGATCACAAGTTCAAGGCCAGGACACCCTGGGCAATTTAATGCGACTCTGTCTCATGAGACTAAAAGAAAAGGATTAGGGTATAGCTCAGTGGCAGAGCACCTGCTCAGTATGCTTGTGGCTCTGGGTTCTATCCCTACAACAACAACAACAACAACAACATTTTCTTGAGCCCAAGCCCAGACCTAATGATGAAACTGCAAAACTTCATGTGACTTTGAAATAAGTTTGAGAATCACGGGTGTGGATATTTCCTGAGAAAACAGGACCCAGGAAATCAAGCTTGTTTCCTTCCTCTTCCAGTACTGCCACCACCCACCAGAAACCTTTAGTTTGTAAGTAAATGGTGGATTTGGCTTGCAGGAGACAGTTGAAAGCTGCGTAAGGCTTGTCTGAATTGAGATGTGTTGTGTTAAACGCACAGCAGATTTCAAAGACTTGGTACATGCACACAAAAGGAAACCATATTAATGTTCTTGCACAAGTTATGTTGAAAACAATCTTTCAGATACTTGTGTCAAAAATATTACTAAAATGAATCTGATCTTAGTTAATTTTTGTAGTGCTGGGGGTTAAATCCAGGGCCTCACTTATGCTAAGGGTGCACTCTGACACCGAGCTGCACTCCAGCCATTCTTTTTTAAATGTGGCCACTAGAAAATTTGAAATTACATGTGACTCATATTTGTGGCTCACTTTCTAGTGAGCCAGTCTGAAGACTCTTAGCTGTGGGGAAACCCCAGGGGCTATCTCAAGTCACTATCAGGGAGCCTCAGAACCCCCTGAAATCCTCTAGGCCAGGATAAGGACTAAAAAAAAAAAAGTAATCCTTGACACAGAATTGGTCACTGTAGCCCCTGATGGAAGAGCAAGGAATTCAGTGTTCAATCCTGACTTGTAAACAGTTCACATCCATTTGTCTCCTCTGAAAACTGAGATTTAGAATAAAATCTAGACCAGGAACTATTAGGTAAGCAACCGCTTTGCTCAAAAGCACATAGGAGAGGTGAAGGGTATGGAAAACAAAACAAAACAAAACACTAAGGTGTGTTGTGTTCAAGTAAAAACTCATGATGAATGTAATCATTATGTACTGCAAACATGCACAAATAAAAAACAGACCCAAGGCTCTGGGTCTCTCACTCTGATCCTACAGGTGCCAGGGAGTTGGATGCAGTGGCCCACAACTGTAACCCCAGCACTCTGGGAGGCTGAGGCAGGAGTATCGAAAGTTAGAGCCCAACCTGAGCAACTTAGTGACTTAGTTTTTTTCTCAAAAAAGGACTGGGTATGTAGTTCAGTGCAAGGGCCCTGGGCTCAATCCCCAGTACCAGAAAAATAAAATGCCAGGGGATCTAAGAGCTGTTTCTCGGTGTAAAGAGGGCACTTCCCAGTGGTTGACAGCCAGGTGAGGAAAGGTCCATTCCCTCGAAAGGGGAGGGGAGCGGTCCTGGCGACACAGTTCCAGTCCAGTCTCTGAAATTCACTCACCAGAGCATGTCCCCCACCCAGGGTGGGGCAAAACTTAGAGCTCACAAGCTGAGGTTTCTTAAGACCCTTCCCAACCCCGTCTGTGCCTTGGATACCCCGAAAGGACAGCGACGTGTTGGGCTCCAAAAACCAAAGGCTGGAAGAGGAAAAAAAAAAAAAAATCTTCAGTTGGCAGTTGGAGAACCAAGCCCTGAGATTTTCCTAAGGCATTTCGGGAAATGTAGTCTTTTGATACTAAAAACCACCTCCGGGTCAGAACACCGGTGTGGGCGTGGACTTAAGGCTCTTCCTCCAGTGGGCGTAGACTTTCCCTGTGACCAGAAACTTGTCGTTTCCTGGTTTCCGGTTATCCACCGCCCCCACCCCCCGCTACTTCCCCTTTTGCTTCATGCACGCCGCTGCGCATGCGCTCCGAGCTCATCTCCTCTATTGGCTAGAGGGGGTTTGCATTCCGAAGACTACTTTTCCCAGAGGTTAGTGCGAGGGGCGTGGCCTGTCCGCCCCAAGGGGTGGGGCGGGGCGCGGCGTTCGGAGCAGACGCGGAACCTGTGACCTCTTTCTTTTATTTAACACAAAACTCGGTGCGTACAACTCACCTCTGCTCGGCCTGAGCAAAGGTGAGGCCAGGCTGCCCTGGGAGCAGGGGCGACACCTCGCCCTGCTCCTGGAGTTCGGAGATGCCAAGCCCCATTCCCCAGCTTCAGGTTCAGGACCCCTGCGCCGCCCACCCCGCGGGCCCGCTGGCGCTCTGGGGCTGCACTGGCCCGGCTTGGCCCGTGAGCACCTGCAGTAGCAGGTCGGTGGCCAGCATGTGGGATGGCTCCTCGAAGCCGATGGTCAGCAGCTGCTGGTAGTCTCCGGGCGGCTGCGGGCAGGACACCCTGGGGGCCGGGACACGAAGGGAAATTGAGTGCCCCTGCCCCTGGGAAGCCCACCTTTTAGGGAGATGGCAGCCCAAACAGGCTTTGTTACTCCGGGGGTGGGAAAAACCCAGGAGAAAGTAGGTTTCCTTGTGAAGGGAAGAGTCAGGGCTTCTGGGGGAAGTTGAATAACTGGCCCTGACTCCACCAGTCGCTGGGCTATGTGCCCTTGGGCAGGTAACTTAACCTCTCTGATTACCTGTTCATGTCTTTGTAAAATGGGGCCTGTAATACAAACCTCAGTGGGTTGCTACAGAGTCTGCATTAAACACTTCAGGGCACAAATAAAATGCCACTGTTGACATCAAGGGAAGTGAAGTGCTGGAGTGGATGGTCTTTGGTGAGCCCAAGCCCACCCTGTGCTCACTCAACTCCTACCATGAATAAAGGTCATCATCAGCTGGTCCTAGGGGTACCCATCGGCCGATGGACCACAGCTTCTGGATCTGGGGACATGAATTGGCTGGACTCTGGCCCGTGTCCTCCCATGTATCTCGGTAGCACAGGAAGTAGCTAGGGAGCAGAGAGGGACAATTCAGCTGAGCGGTGATACTGTAGTTCTGTTGAGGGTTTTATTTTTGGAGGTGAAGCTGAAACTTTTCCAAAGTCGCCCTGAAGTTCTCAGGTAGGGATGTGACTCAGTACCAAGGCCTCAAACCAAAGTGTGGTGTCCCGTGCCTATCATCCCAGCACTCTGGAGGCTGAGGCAGGAGGATCGCTGTAAGTTCCAGGCCATCCTAGGCTACATAGTGAGACCCTGCCTAAAAACAAAGAAAACTCACTGAGTCCCCCCAAACAAGTCCTTTTTTCCCTGCCAGCTCACTTTTAAGAGAAGACATTTTTAGGGGAGAGTGAGGTTAAGGAGAAAAAAAGGTAATGGCTGGGTGTGTAATTCAGTGGTAGAGCCTTTGCCTAAAATGCTTTTTGCTTGGTGGTGGTCTTGAGGCCCATGCTGGAATTGGGTATAGAGAGGGAAGGCTTTTGATTTTGGTAGGGAGAACTCACTAATCCACGTGGGAATTCTGCCCCTGGCTGCTGGGCTTTGGAGTAGTTTCTAGGTTCCAGCGCATCTTCTTGTAGAGGTACCGGGGCTGGCGGCTGGCAGTGTAGGCAGCTGGGGTGCAGTATCTGAAGATGGACACTTCCTGGAAAGGGCTGATGGAGAATCTCCCACAGAAGAAGCAGGAGATGCTGGCAGGAGATGGAAGAGTGGAAGATGAAGCTGGGGCCTGGGCTCTGCTGCAGTCCTAGGCAGGTGTCAGGCTCTCTTACCTCAGGGGTTCTGTCTCCTCCAGCTCCACAAAGCCAAAGGAGGCATACATGAGGACCAGCTGCTCCAGGCACAGGGTGAGCTGCTGGGAGATCTCCAACAGCTGCAGAGAAGGGGGCAGTGAGCCAGCCTGGCTGCAGAGCCTCACCCCTGGGCCTGGGCCCTGGAAGCTGCTACACTTACCCCCTTCCGGACCAGCTCCTGCAGGGCTCCATGAATGGGAGGCACGCTCCGTGCAGCAGCCTCGAGATAGAGGAAGTACGGTTCACACATCCTTAAGAAGGTGGGCATGGCCCTTGCCAGCTGTTCCTTCTGGACCTGGTCCCTGCTAAAGGGAGAAAGGGGTTTTTACCTGGGATGCCCCCACACCCTACCTCTCCCACTCTACTCACCTTCTGTTTTTATCCCTGTTCTGCCTTTTGTTTGTTTTTTGTTTTTTTGAGATACGGTCACAGTTTGCAGTGCAGGCTGGCACTTACTATGTAACCCAAGCGGGCTTCAGACTCACGGCAATCCTCCTGCCTCAGCCTCCTGGCATTCCAGATATGGTCTATTATGACCAGCTTTCTTTATTTTGGACCAGTGCTGTGGATGGAGGGAAGGGCCTTGGGCATGCTGGGCAAGTGGTTACCTCTGAGCGCTCCCTACCCACCCCCCTCTTGCTTTCCTGTTGGAAGATCCCTTGGTGTCAGCCCTTTCTCAGCATATCTTCCAGGTCCACTTGTGTCAAAGGCATTCAGAATCCTTGTTAAAACCCTAACACCCAGCTGGGGATGGTGATGTGCCACATGCCTGTAATCCCAGCACTTGGGAGGCTGAGACACGGGAATTGCCAGGAGTTCAAGGCCAGTCTAAACTACAAATTGAGACCTTATCTCAGAAAATCAAACAAACAAACAAAAACGTTAAAAAATTGACACCAGAATTTTACATAACTGCCAGGAATCTAGAGTTTAAACCAGCCTCCCAGGGGATTCCAATAGACTCTGAAATTGAGAATCAGTCTCCTCTGTCCTGTTGTGGCGATGGTGGGTGGTTTCAAACTGGTAGCCCACGGGCCAAACCTGGATCAGATGGGCTTGGTTTAGCTGGCACACTGTTCAAAATCTGAGCCAGCATTTACACTCTGGGAGGAATGTCCTTGCCTTGTGGCAGCCCAGAGGCCTGTGCTGCTTGTGCCTTGGACCTACCCAACCCCAGTTCTGCACACTAGATTCCCCCTCAGCTAGCTTCATGCTAATACTTTTGACTGCGACTTGGCGTGGCCTGCCTGCCTAGCCTATCACCCTCTCTTGAGTTCCCTTCCAGGGTCACCTATAGAGTAAGTAGCTTTGGAACTCATCCGCCTTCTTGAGCAGATAGCAGAGCTGCTCGGTGACGGGGCTGAACATTGCATCCAGGGTCAAGCGAGCTGAGGCCGGAACTGCAGGCCCTGGGTCTCGGTCCGCTGCCTCTCCCGCCACCCGTCCCTGGGCATCCTCGGGCTCCGTCACAGATGGGTCCTCAGGCCTGCCAGGTGTTGTAGGCCACGAAGAATCCCCGAAAGGCTGTACCCCGGGTTCCAAGTCGTCCAGAGATGGCGTTTCTTCGGGGCCCAGCGGGGGCGACCCTGAAAACCACGGTTTCGCAGCCATCTAGGGGCAAAGGGCGGAGACCTGCGCTCTTTAAGCCTCCGCGGCGCACGTTTGACCCCGCCCTGGGGGATGGGGATGCGTAGGAGTGGCCGGGGCCAGAGCGGCCGCCTTCTCTTGCCTGGCCTCAACCTCTCCCCAGCCGCCAGGAGTTCGCTTTATTTGAATTCTGGCTCGTGCCCGGGCCGCGCACCTGCGCGCTCTGGACACATGGCGCGTGGGAGGGGGACAGCGAGGGCGCAGACCCAGGTATCTGTGTATTGGGCATGCAGGGATCTCAACATGAGTCCACATGGGAAGATGCGTGTCGGCGCCTAGAGGAGCCCAGACTACGGGCCAATAGAGTTGTGCTCTGGGTAAGGATGCACGATGTCCCAGCTGTTACTACTACTAGCAATAAAATTCCTTTGGAAAGTTTTTCCTCGCCCACCACCTTATTGTCGGCCCGTCCCTTGACGGTGTCACCACACAAGAGCACAAAAGGCCGACAGGTCCATGGTGAAGCTATAAAGACAAGGACATTAATTATGTTCAAAGGCTCTGGGTAAAGAAGGCGACAAGTGTCAGTCACCACCTTGTGTGACCTCAAGCGTCTTTGCTGAGCACGTTGCCTTCTGTATAAACTCAGTTTTTATGAGCTCTTTTGTCAGAGAGGACAATCAAGAAAATGCTCATAAAATGTGGAGTTCATTTAGTCACTCAACCAGCATATGAGCACCAACTGTGTGCTAGGTGGCTTTGGACATTACTTCTTTTTGTCTTTTTTCCTTTTGCACTGCCAGGACCTTCTGCGTGCCAGGCAGGCACTCACAAGAGCCACACTGCCCAGCCTGGAGCACGTACTCATGGACTTGGCTGTGAAGCAGCACCATCACTACCCTTCTGTGTTCCCCAAGTTTCTGTCCTACCCTTAGGGGCCCCTAGGAGGATCTTCTGTACCCCTCCCCCACTCCATTCATAAAATAAACTTGTATCTTCCTTTCTTTTACTTTTTTTTTTTTAAATTTTATTTAAAAAACCTTCGGTGCAATATTAAAAAGCAATACAGCCAGCTGGAGCAATGACTGACAGAAAAGAAAGGGAGGGGAGACAAGGCCCAGGGACCCCACCCAGCTGTCCTCCAATCTTCCTGTGGCAGGAGGCCAGGGGCAGCAGGCTGGGAAGGGGGCATGGGTGGTGGGGGAGGGAGGAGACCACCCACCAAAATGAACGAGCAGAACAAAACATTTATATAGGAAACATCTGGCCGAACTGAAAATGATTTTGGGGGAAGCCCAGTTTGTTTGTTTGTTTGTTTTCCCAAAAATGTCCTTGGGTGGGGAGGGGATTGGCCTCCTGGAGTCCCACCTTATACTCCACTGCTAGGGAGCAGATATGCAGGAAGCAGGTGTGTGTGAGAGACAAAGGGAGATGAATGGAGAGGCACCCCTCACCAGATCTGTCACCAGGGCCCCAGGTGCCCTAGACAGCTCCTGGACTCTGGGGGCTTGGGTGAGATGGGCACTGGAATGGGCCCCGGGAGGGCAATGCCTGGCACTCAGCCTAGAAAGCCATCAGGGTCATCATCTTCGAAATGGCCTTGCTGAAGCACCTTGATGTGGTGCTCGTAGATTTTGAGGGCTGGGCCCAGGCGGATGGAAAGGCCGGTTAGCACATCTGTGCGCTGCATGAGCAGCAAGGACTTGCCGTCGATCTCCTGGGCAGGACAGAGACAGGGTCAGAGTTCACCCACTGGACCCTGGGGAGAGAGGAAGCCCTGGGCGTGGACTCACCTGCTCCTGGAAGGCAGTGGCCTGCTCGGGGAAGCCAGCCTCAGTGAAGTATTCTACCACGTCCATCACCGTCCACTCCACGGGGTCTGCCGGCTTCTCCTTGCGGCTGGGACTGTAGTGAAACATGCGGCTGAGTGACCACCGATGTCCTTCCTCCTGTTCCACACAACCCAGCAGTCCCCCCAGGTCCTTGAAGGCCCCAACTTACGGACAGCCAAAGGGGGTCCCATCCGCCCCAGGGAGGGCTGGCTTTCCTGGAGGCAAAGGCACAGGGGATGGGGAATCTGGCCCGGTGGCAACAGAGGCTGGGAAAGAAAAAGCAGGAGCCTATGGCATTGTCCTGGTCTGCAGTTCCTGCCCACCCCGCACTCCCCCTCCCCAGTCCTTACCCGATCCTCCTTCCTTACTCATGGCTGCCATGGAGAATACCTGGCGGGTACCACCGCCTGGTGCCAGTCCCCGCCCTTCGTCCTGCCCCGGGAGGGGTCCACAAGGCGTCCACTCCTTGACCCTTTCCTTAGCGCTCGGAGGGCCACGTTCGCCATTAAGCTGGAGGTGCTGGGCACCTGCAGGACGGTCGTTCTCGGGCACTTCTGAGCCCTCAGACACATCATCTTCATCATCTTCGTCGTCTTCATCTTCTTCTTCCTCTTCTTTCTCAAGCAGTCGCTCTTCTCCACTTCTCTGAAGCCAGGGAGAGAAGCAATCAAAGTTGGCGGATTCCGGCCCAGTCGCACGACCCATGCCACCTTTGGTAACAACACCGAGTAACTTTTGCATTCACTCCGTGCCAGGCTCAGTGTTCACAGAACCGTCTGCAAACCTCAATAAAGTCACTTCACAACCCCAAGGGGTCGCTACTGTGATCCAGCCACGCTGACAGCGATGGAAACTGAGGCTGAAAGCAGACGGAGTCCCTTGCCAAGGTCACTATGCGCGGAGCCCGCTGGGGACGCGCACACGGCTCGGGGCCCCCCACCTCCCCATTCCTCTTGGGACACCAACTTCGCCCGCCCGCCAGCCCGCACACGCC
>NW_022900942.1:4320753-4336455 GCF_012274545.1 Fukomys damarensis | reverse complement strand
CGCAGCGGGGACCCTGGGGTGGGCTGGCCCGGCGCTGGGGATGCGGGGTGGAGGGTGCGCAAGACTCCCTCCACCCCGCTTCGGGGCCGCTCCTACTCGGTCTCTCCGGCCCCGGTGGCTCCCTAGAGCGCCCTCTCGGTCTCGGGTTCGAAGGAGAGGGCGCTCCGCGGATTTGGGGGCCCCCGGATCCGTGGTCCAAAGCCAGCGAGCCCCCCCCTTTGTCCGCGCGAGGCGGGGGTAGGGGCAGGGTTCTAGCCCACCCCGCCCACCCCGGTTTTCTCGGGACTTCGGTTCCCGGCCTGGCAGAGGAGGCCGGACGCGGTCCGAAAGTCCCTCTCCAGCCGGAGGGTGTGGGTAGGAGCCGAAGTCGGAACACCAGCGACACTTTTTTTTTAAACAAAACTTTATTGGTAATAGTTTTCAAATATGTTTACAACAGCACACTGTTCGAGAAGAAGTCTCGCCCTTCGCAGCACACAGGTTGAACGGCCCCGCGCCCACCCGGGGCCCCAGCCTGCCCGAAGGCTCTCCGCTGGGGAGGAGTTGACAGGGACGAACACAGGGTGGGGTGAACGGGGTGTCTCCCCACCTTGCTAGTTGGAGGAAGAACACAGATCAGACGGGGGGTGGTAGCGTGAGAGATGGACAGCTGACAGCAAAGCTGGGGTGGCCGGGCCGGGAGGGCCGCAGAAGCCGCTGGTAGATGACACAGGCAGCCCCTCCCAAGCAGCCAGGCCTCGAACCCGCGCGGGTTTGGGGTGGGGGTGGGGCGCTCTGCCAATTCCAAGTCCTTTTGTGGGGTCGCCTTCCCAGCTGGGCTGAGAAGAGGCTGGGTGTTAAAATCTGAGAATAAAATGGAGTTGGGGGGCACCGATGGTGAGACGGGGGACCCTGGACTCCTCTTTTCGGGGGGGGGGATGGCTCCTCATCCGGAGGGAGAGGGGTAGCTGCTTGGTCTGGCTCCCAAAGCCCAGGGGTGAAGGAGGGGTGGGGTAGCAGGGAGGGGCTGAGCCCCTTGGCAAGGTGGCAGAGGACCCCAGGAAGGAGGCAAGGCGGGGTTAGCAGCTCAGGGTAGAGGTTCAAACCCCTTTTTTTCTTCTCACGAACTCAGTCTGCTTCCCAGCCTCGGTAAAATGGATTTGGGGAGCTGGTGAGGGGGCGGGGAGGCACTGGTGGAACTTAAATAAGATCTGAAATTGTTTTTAAAAATTCGAGCAAGCAGCTCTCTGAGCAGGTCACTGACACCTGGCCTTTCTGTCGTCCTTCGCCCTTAGGGTGAGGGGGTTATGTGCTGCGTCTGGACCCCTCAGTCCTCGCCCTGTCCCTGATGTACCAGCAAGACCTGGTCTGGCGGACGACAGCCTCATTTCCAACAGGCAGAAGTAGGCTGAGATGGGGTTTCCTTGGGGAGAGGGGCGAGAGGGCTGTGGGAATGGGGGGAGCAATGGTGTTTCTGTCCCCCCACCCAAGGTCTGGGCTTCCTGCTCCCCTCAACCGTCGAGGGTGGAGTGGGGGTGAAATTGGATGCAAGGAACTCCGGGGCCCTCTGGCTGTTCAATCCACCCCCCCATCCCCCCACCAAAAAAGAAAAAGAAAACAAAGAAAAGAAGAGTAAACTGGGGGGGCACAGGCACACCCCTAAAACTCAGAGAACTCCTTGCCACACTTCTCATTGATGGAGACCCGGATCTCTTCTTCTTCATAGTCGTCAAAGTTACTTGTGTCCCCTGCGCCTTTGAACTTTGGTATGAAGGGCGCTTCCACCTGGAGAGGACAGAGAACCACCCAGACCTGAGCAGCGCCATTATTACTACAGCGGCCAGTGTGGGCGCGCCATGTTTTGGGGACTGAACCCAGGGGTGTCCTCTCATTCAGCTACATCCCAGCCCCTTTTCTTTTTAAATTGAAGACAGGGTCTTGCCAAGTTACCCAGGTGGGCCTGGAACTTGTCATCCTCCTGCCTCAGCCTCCTGAGTAGCTGGAACTATGTGGGTACCACTGCACCTGGTGGTATAGATTCTTCCTAACCACCCAAGACTCCTATCTGGCTGGCTCACACAAGGGAAATGTCTCTCCTGAGGCACAGAGAATGAGGATAACCCCAGGATCTGACCATTTCCAGCCCCTTTGGCTCTAAGCTGCTTGCTTCTGGTTGGCCCCGAGTTTAAGGCCCACGCCCCAGTCTGTGTTTGCTGGCAGACTTCCTGACTCAGCCTCCCTGGCCCGCAGCATACAGGGTGGCCAACCCACCTTCCTCTGGTAAATGGCGATCCAGTCGGTTGTGGCAAACCATTTGTGGTTCTTGATGTCATTGACACCGTTCTTGAGGTTCCCGAAGCGCTTGGTGAGGTCCACCTGCAGGAGGTTCCGCAGCAGGTCTTTCAGGTCAGAGCTGAAGTGGGACGGAAACCGCACCTGGAAGGGTGAGGACAGAGGGGCGTGGGGTGAGGGTGCTGCCCTCTCCGTCCAGCAGTCCTGCCAGGAGGAGGCCCCCAAACGTGACGTTTGCCAGGATCCCATGGAAGAGGTTCTTCAAGATCCTCTGCTTCTCTGGGGTTCCCTGCCCACAGCTGGGGCTGCTGGAGAGGGACCGTCCCTGAGAATCCCTGCTCTCAGAGGAGTGCTGCAGTGGTTCCCACTTCACAGGAGAGGAAACTGAGGCATGGAGAGAGTGAGGAACAAGGTGAATCCATTGGGTAGAACCCAGGGCCTCACCCATGCTCATCAAGGGCTCTACTACTGGGCTGCAGCTCCAGCCTTTTTTATTTATTCCAAGATAGTTTTTCTAAATTCCCCAGGCTAGGCTTGAACTTACAAATCCTTCTGCCTTGGCTTCCCAAACTGGGATGACAGGTGCATACTATCCAGGTGCACACCTTGGAAACTGCTTCTTTACGACAGCTTTGCTGGGATTTAGGACTTTCGAAGCACTCCTATGTACTAGCAAAACTTTCTCCCTCACTCTGCATAGCTGTAGTGTTTCTGCTCTGTAAAGATCAGTTCCTCTGCAATCATTCACTACCTTATATGCAAGTATCACTGGATTTACAGCCTTAAGAACTGACTGCTAGTCCCTCCTCTGCCTCTCACATGCTGTGTGACCTTGGCCCTAGCCCTTAACCTCTCTGGGCCCGTGCCTGCTTCTGACTCAAGGCAGATATCCTAGGGATGTGGAGGGAGATAACACCTCAGAGAGTTTGTGGGAACTGTGGAACATGATACAGAAGGAATTGTGCTCGTCCTCCCCTTCCGCCCCCTTGGAGTCTTCTCCAGACTTGACTACATTCTGGGCCATCGTCTTGGAGATTTCTCTCCTGACTCTGGCGTGGGACACCCCATGCTGCTGTTGGTGAGTTCTTCCATCTCCTTCAAAGACAGGTAGCTGGCTCCCAGGTTCCAGGATGGGTGAGGTGAGGTTCAGAGGGGCTCAGAGTTTAATGCCAACAGGTGCGGGGCTGGGGCTGGGGCTCGGAGTCAGGCTGGCCAGATCACACACCATGCTCCTCCCTAGAACTGGGGTTTGAACCCAGGGCCTCTGCTCCCGAGCTCCATTTCCAGCCCTTTTCTTTTCTTTTTCTTTTTTTTTTTTTGGTACCGGGAATTGAACTCGGGTCCTTGTGCTTGCAAGTCAGGCAGCTGGACCACTAAGCTAAATCCCGGGCCCTGGCCCTTTTAATTTAAAGAAAGGGTCTTTCTGGGCATGGCAGTGCACGCCTGTAAGGCTAAGGCAGGAGGATCGAATGAGTTTGAGGCCAGCCTGCGCTACATAATGAGCTCAAGACAGCCTGAACTACAAAGCGAGACTCTAATAAAAAAGAAAAAAAAAGGGTCTTGGTGAGTCACTAAGTTGCCTAGATTGGCCTTGAACTCATGATCCTCCTGTCTCCCAGATAACAGCCCTGTGCCACCTGCCGGGCTACAGTAAGATATCCAGGCCAGGTCGAGAGACAGAGGGAGAGGCCTTCCCAGCAGGGGGCAAGCTGAGGCAGGTTGGGGTGCCCACCACAGTGCCCCCTTCCTTCTTGCAGCGGGGATGTTGGGCATGCCTGTTTCCTCGTCTCCCACGAGGGGGCGCCATCCCTCTAAGTATAATAGCGGGCGTGTGTGTGAACCCAGGGCTCAGTGGAGGGCACCAGCTTAACACACTCCATAGGCTGGAGCTTCCACAGCTCCACAGCCCCTCACCCAGGGCCTCAGAATTGGTGACACTTAGCTCAGCTTATCCCAGCACACTTAGAGGCTGAGGCAAGAGGGCTGCAAGTTCAAACCCAGCCTAGGCAATTTAGCTAGCTCCTTAGCAAGACCCTGTATCAAAATTTAAAGGGCTGGGGATGTAGCTCAGTGCAGAGGCTCTGGATTCAATCTCCAGGATCACCAAAAAGCAAAAGGAAGTAGCAGTACTTCTGTGCTTGGGATGGGACATAGGGGTGTCCTTAGAGGGGTCAGGGCAGCACCGAGCAAGTTCGCTCTTCTGCCCTGAAACCCGAGGACTCGCACAGAGACACAGGGAGGGGAGCAGGCCCCAGGCTGTGGCAGGGCTTCCTGTGCCCTCACAGGGGAGGCTCCAGACTGGAGGCCCAGGGAGAGCGTTCCCAGCGTGGACCAGTGGTGAGGCCCTCTGGCGTGTCCCGGCTGATGGGCCTCACCTTCCCAGAGACGATCTTCTCGTAGATCTGGATGGGCTGATCGGCAAAGAAGGGCGGGTAGCCGGCGGCCATCTCGTAGATGAGGACCCCGAGTGCCCACCAGTCCACAGCCTTGTTGTAGCCCTGCAGCGAGACGGCAGGGTGCAGGTGAGGGGACAGTGGGGAGCAGGGGGCAGGGGGAGGACAGGCCAGCGGGGCCTACTTTGCTTAGGATGATCTCAGGGGCCAGGTACTCAGGAGTCCCGCACAAGGTCCAGGTGCGGCCCTTCACGCGCTTGGCAAAACCGAAGTCTGTCACCTGAGGACATTAGAACAGGTGGTTGGCAGAGAGGCAGGACAGGGCTGCAGCCACCCCTGCCACCCCTCGCCTGCAGGCACCTGAATGTAGCCCTGGTGGTCGATGAGGAGGTTCTCGGGCTTCAGGTCCCGGTAGATGAGGTCCAGGGAGTGCAGGTACTCAAACGTCAGGACAATCTGTGCCGCGTAGAAGCGGGCATGAGGCTCACTGGCAGGGACAAGTGGGGGAGGGGACAAGGGTGTGAGTGTGCTGGGCACTGCCCAGTGTGGTCCAGCAAGTGGGCCTGCAGAGCCTCCCTCAGGCTGGAAGACATCCAAAGTGCAGATGCGAGGCAGCACGGGTCCTTGGGTCCAGATATTACTGGGACTGGCCTGGGAATGCAGCAAGATTCCACTCAGTTAAAAAAAGAGAAAGGTAGATGGGTGTAGTGGCATAGGCCTGTACTCCAAGATCCTCAGAAGGCTGAGGCAGGAGGATCACGAGTTGGAGATCAGCCCAGGCAACTGAATGAGTCTATCTCAAAATAAGAAGGGCTGGGGATGTGGCTCAGTAGTAGACAATGCTCCTGGGTTTGTTCAATTTGTAGTTCCGAAAAACAGCAATCGGAGAATAGACTCACAATGGAAGCACGAGCGGGACAGGTTTATAAAATGGAACAGGAGCCATCAACCCCCTCCCACCGGGATGGACCACGAGGGCACAGCACAGCATGGTTGGGTCCAAGCCTGCTGGGTTAAGCATGGGGAGACAGACAAGAGGGTCTCCACCAGATGAATCCCACATCCCCAGAGTCTAAATCTATCCAAGCCAAAAGAGTGGTGTCTGGAGCCAGAAGACCAGTGTCCTGGCCATTCTGTCAGGAACATGCATCCAGCTGGGTGTGGTGGTGCACGCCTGTCATCCCAGCACTTGGGAGGCTGAGGCAGGAGGATCAGCATGAGTTTGAGGTCAGCCTGGGCTATATAGTGAAATCAAGGCCAGCCTGGACTACACGGTGAGACCTTGTCTCAAAAAAGGGTAGGGGCATGCAGGGAATCTGCTGGTGGGGTGGGAGTGTTTGACAGTGTTTTAGGTGGAGGTGATTTGTGGGATACAGCATGAAAGTCTGCTTTTTTATTGTATGTAAAGTATATTTGTACTTATTTGCCTGTCAAGTAACAGTATAAATCTTAAAAATGCATAAAATCAGCAGCTGTTCTTTTTGGGTACCAGGGATCAAACTCGGGACCTTGCATTTGTGAGGCAGGTGGCAGAACCACTGAGCTAAATCCCTGGCCCCAGCAGCTTTTTGTTTGTTTGTTTGTTTTTGTTTTTTTGAGACAGGGTCTCACTATGTAGTCAAGACTGATCTGGAACTCCCTATGTAGCCCAGGCTGGTCTCGAACTCAAACTCACAGTGATCCTCCTGCCTCAGCCTCCCGAGTGCTGGGATTACAGGAGTGAGCCACCACTCCCGGCAGCAGCAGCTTTTTTTTTTTTTTACAGTACTACAAATCGAACTCCAAGCTTTCTCTCCTTTTTTAAATTTGGAGACAGGGTCTTGCTAAGTTACCAAGCTGGATTTATTGTTTCTTTGTTTGGGTTTTTTTTTTTTTTTTTTTTTTGGTTTTTTGAGAAAGGGTCTCACTATGTAGTTAAGACTGTCCTGGAACTCACTATGTAGCCCAGGCTGGTCTTGAACTCAGAGTGATCCTCCTGCCTCAACCTCCTGAGTGCTGGGATTACAGGTGTGCACCACCATACCTGGCTTTTTTGTTTTGTTTTATTTTGTTTTCCAAGTTGGATTTGAACTTGTGATCCTCCTGCTTCAACCTCTCAGAATGCTGGAATTACAGGTGTACACCACCATGTCTAGTTAAAATTGTTTTCTTAAACCAGGTGTGATGGTGCAAGCCTGTAATCCCAGTGCTGGGAGTCTGAGGCAGGAGGATCGACATGAGTTCGACGTTAGCCTGGACCAAATAGCAAAGTCCTGTCTCACAAAGCTAAACAAAACAAGTAAAATAGGTTTTCTTTTCCTTTCTTATTTTTTGTGGGATATAGTAGCACCTGCCAATAGTCCCAACTACTTAGGAGGCTGAGGCAAGAGAATTACTTGAGGTCAGAAGTTTAAGACCAGCCTGGGTAACATAGCAAGAACCTGTCTCAAAAAAATAGAATGAAAGTACTTTTTGTGTGTGTGGGGTGGTGCTGGGGATTATTCTCAGAGCCTGAGCTGTCCTTTAGTCTGGCCACTTCAATGCTGCCACCTAAGATGCATGGTTGGTCCGTGTGTTTCGTTGTGGCATTGAAACAGCAGAGATTCCTCAGCACGAGGAAATAAACCCTGAAGCTCTTGGAGGGACCCCCTCTGTGTCCCTGGTCGCTTTGGTGAGAGTGCAGCTCACCTGAACCTGCCGATCCGCCGTAGGTGTGAGAACATCTCCCCGCCGGGCACGTACTCCATGACCATGTACAAGTTTGAGTTGTCCTGCGGGAGGCAGGGAGATCAGGGCCCCTTCCCAAGGCCCTGGTGGCCTTGCTGGACAGGGCTGAGCCAAGCGATGACAGAGAGCGCCCCTTGTGGTGAGCTGTGAAAGCCATGCCCTTCATTGTACCCTTGAGGAAGAAGGGGCAGGAGGTATCCTGTCCTCCGGGGGGCGGGAGTGGGTCCAGCTCCGAGGTGTGCTGGGAACCTGGCTGGTGCCCTGGCTGGAAAGCAGAGTGCAGATTCGGCAGTAGCTTGTATCTGAGAGCCTGAGGAAGGTTTCTTGGGGGGCTATAGTTTTGTCATCTGTAAAATGGGTTCGGGAGAGGCTACAGAATTTGGGGGTCCCAAAAGAAAATGAGCTGGGCATGGTGGTGTGCAACTGTGGTCCCAGTTACTGGGGAGGTGGAGGTGGAGGATCGCTTGAACCCCGCAGTTGGAAAGTAGCCTGGGGAACACAGTGAGAACCCACTTCTTAAGGAAAAAAAGGGGCAGGCCTTTGATTAAAACAAAAAGCAAAACAAATATCAACAAAATATCAACAAAACAAATATCAAGACAGCAGTGGCACAGCATTAAACTTGAGTGGCCCCTCTGAGCACAGGCTGTTTTTACCCTACAGTGGGTAGCTCTGTACGGCACACTCGAGCCACCAGGCCAACCCGCCCAGGGGACCTCAATGAGTCCCTTAACACAGGTGAGCAAACCGCGCCCCAGGAGAGGAGCCCGTCCTGAGGGTCACTCACAGGGAGACCTGCACCGGGGCTGCCCTCCAGGTGTCTCTCAGAAGTGTTCCCTGAGGGCACCCCAGCAGGTGACCTGCCCAGGTGGCCACAGCAGAATCTGAAGCCCTGCTGGCCTGACCCTGGCCGCCTCCCCTGGGGCCTCCTCCTTCCCTGGGACCCACCCTGGAGACCCTGAGCCCTGGTCACTGGGCCCCACCTTGAAGGAGTACTCGAGTCTGACCAGGAACGGGAAGTTGACCGCCTGTAGGATGCGCTTCTCGTTGAGGGTGTGCTCGATCTGTTTCAGCTTCACTACCTGTGGGGCACAGAGCACAGCCATGAGAGGGGCCGGGAACTGGGGGTGTCAGGGCCAGATGCCGAGGATGAGAGAGGAGGGAACTGTGGGTAAAGAATACAGAGAGGTGGCAGCCGTGGTGGAGAAAGCCTGGCTAAGGCGCCCGGTGCAGAGTGGGAGGGGCAATCAGAGAGGGTTCCCTGGAGGAAGGGCTTGGGAAGGCAGTCCTTCTGTTTGTGGGGACCACTTCCGCACAGCACCCCAAGCTCAGTATGGTCCCACTTCAGCCTTGAACTATCCCCGGTAGTTATTCAAAGGCAGCTGGCCATAGTGGCCTACACCTGTGATCTCAGCACTCTGGGAGGCTGAGGCAGGAAGATGAAAAGTTTGAGCCCAGTTTGGGCAACTTAGGGACACAGCAAGACCCTGTCTCAAAATAAAGGGCTGGGGATGGAGCTCAGAGAGAAGGCCCTGGATTCAATCCTCAATACCACTACCACAATAAAATAAAGTTTGGGAGGCTGAGGCAGGAGGATCACTGCAAGTTTGAGGCCTTCCTGGGCTATACAGTGAGTTCAAGACCAGCCTTAACTACATAGCAAGAGCTTGTTTAAAAAAACAATTATTCAGAAGGCTGGTGTATAGCTCAGTAACAGAGCACCTCGTGTAGTCTCTCTCCCTCTCTATCTCCTTTTGTGGTGCTGGGGATGGAACCCAGCGCCTCACACATGTTAGGGAAGTGCTCACCACTGAGTGTAGCCGGGCCCATGACTGCTTGTTTATTTTTATTGTAGAAAAATGGCAAACATTTTTTGGGGAAAATCACAGGATGGTGATTATCCTAAAAATTAATTTGATTTTAAAACAAACTGTAAGCCAGGCGTGGTGGCGCACACCTGTAATCCCAGCACTCGGGAAGATGAGGCAGGAGGATCGCTGTGAGTTCGAGACCAGCCTGTGCTACATAGTGAGTTCCAGGTCAGTCTCAACTGCATAGTGAGACCCTGTCTCAAAAAAACAACACCCCCCCAAAAAAAAACAAAACCAAACCAAACTGTAAACCATTAAATTTACAAGCCACTCGATTTAATTTTGATCATAAACGTTATCAGTAGTGTTAGTGACCAATTGGAAAGGAGATGTACAAGAAGGGGACTATGCTAAAATGCAGAATGCATTAGGGTCGGGAGACCTGAACACGCAAGTAAATGGTGAGACTACAAATGGGAACGTGTGGCGGTCAGCCGTGACGCATGAGGAAAATAGGGAATCCGAGGTATAAGTGGTGCAGGATTTGTAATCATTGTTAATGTTCCTATGGAAAACAGAAGTACGATGGTTTCTGGTAACATTTAACCTTTAGAATCTTAGACCGAGCTTGTTCCTAGGAGGAGGGAGCAAATGGCTGTAGTGTCTCCAAAGCTAGATTCCAGCTAGGTGCCGCAAACCCAGCAGGAGATGAGTCTCAGAGTGGTAAACACTTAGGGAAGGTGACATAATTCGGTGGCAGAGCATCTGGTTATTAAGGGTGAGGCCCTGGGTTAAATCTCTTACAGAGAGAAAGAGGGAGTCCAGAATGGTAAACACTTAGATGAGGGTTAAAGCCATGAGAAGCAGTGGGATCACAGAGGAAGGGAGTATAGACGGGTATGCTGTTTAGTCCAACTGGCAGGCTCACCAGTTTTTCTCTAGCCATATTCAGCTTTAGCAAGCTGGTAGAGAAAAGCCAGAGTTGTACTGAACAAAAGATTTGCGCCATGCTGTGAGTGTAACAAAGCAACAGATGGCGGACAAGGAGAGGAAGTCACGACCGTTCAGGGCAGGGAATGGTGAAGGGTCATAGGATCCAGGCAGTAGTATGACTGGTTGTTTAATCGTGAGAAGCCTGTGAGGACACACCCGGGGCACGGCGGTTTGGAAGGCCAGACAGAGCAGGGCAGTGACTTGGCCAAGGTCACACGGCTGGTTAACGCCGGACCGTGTGTCAGCTGTGAGTGGCTGGCCCAGTGCTTGTCCCTGTTCATAGCACAGCTATCCCAGGGTCCATGCCTAGGCTGGCAGGGCTGCTGTTACTACAGCTAAGGGCTGCTTGAGCCCTTGAAATGTGGCCAGCTGACTAGGAAATCCAATTTAAAATTTTAAGTCTCTGGGTTGGGGATTTAGCTCAGTGGTTCCACCACCTGCCTCATAAGCACAAGGTCCCGAGTTCAAACTCCGGTACCCAAAAACAAACAAAAATTTTAAGTCTCTGCTATGAAAATTTAAACACTGATACTCAGTGTACGCAGTGGATAATTTTTTTTCTTTTTTGGAGACAAGGTCTTGCTATTTAGTTCAGGCTGGCCTCAAACTTGTGGCAAGGCAGTCCTCCTGCCCTGGGATTACAGGATATGCCACCCCCGCCCCCCGCCTTTTTTAAAAAATGATGCTGGAGATGGAACCCAGGGCCTTGCACCCAGGCTGCTAGGCAATTGCTCTAGCACCCCAGCCCTCTGAATAAATTTATTTTTGTAGTCCTGGGGATTGAACCCAGGGCCTTTGCATTGAACTACATCCCCAACCCCTTTTTTATTTTTCATTTTGTGATAGGGTCTCGCTAAGTTGTTGAATTGCCCAGGTTAAACCGGGCCTTGTGATCCTTCTGCCTCAGTGTCCCAGGGCGCTGGGAGTATAGGTGTGTATCTCTACGCTTGGCTACCTCTGACTAATGTTTAAGTAAGTTTGGATTAAACTGTGGCACATAAGTCTGTTTTTTTTTTTTAACTTTTCTACTTCTTGTCTCTGGGGGATAACGTGACCATCTGAATGAAGACCTCTTTGTTTTCTTTTTGGTGTTTTCGATTAGTTTTGTTTTGAGACAGGGTCTTGCTATGTAGTCCAGGCTAGTCTTAAACTTGAGGGGATCTCTCTGCTTCAGCTTCCCAAATGCTAGGATTGCAGGCATGTGCCACCATGCCCTGTGCTATTTCCTTTTTTTTTTCTTTTTTTTCGGTGGGAGGTCAGGGGAATCAAACTCAGGACCTTGCACTTTTTTGTTGTTGTTTTTTTTTTGGTACCGGGGATTGAACTCGGGTCCTTGCGCTTGCAAGGCAGGCCACCGAACCGCTGAGCTAAATCCCCAGCCCTGGACCTTGCATTTTTGAGGCACGCGGCAGCACCACTGAGCTAAATCCACCACTACTCCCCCCCACCATGTTATTTGAAATATACATCATGCCTGGGGTGACAGGCATGCACCAGCCACCATGCTGGGCTAAAGATATTTTATTTTATTTATTTATTGGAGGGGGGGTTGAAACACGGTCTCACTTTGTAGTTGAGACTGATCTGGAGCCCACTATGTAGCCCAGGCTGGTCTAGAACTCACAGTGATCCTCCTGCCTCAGCCTCCCAAGTGCTGGGATTACAAGCCTGTGCTACCACACCCAGTATTTTATTTATATTTTTGAGACAGGGTCTTACTATGTAGTTTGTGCTAGCCTTGAACTCACTAGGAAGCTCAAGCTGGCTTCAAATTTGTGGTGATCCTCCTGTCTCAGCCTCCCAAGTGCTGGGATTACAGGCATGCACCATGATGCCCGGCCCAAGACATTTTAATACAGAGAAAATATATACCCCCCACCATCTCTACTTCTCTGTCTCTGTCTCTTTTCTGGCACTGGGGATGGAAACAAAGGTCTTGTACATACTAGGCACTCTATCATTGAACTACACCCTAAGCCTTTTTAAAAAAATTCTTTTATTTTGAGCCAGGAATGGTGGTGCATGCCTGTAATCCCAATGCTCAGGAGGCTGAAGCAGGAGTATGCAAGTGGGTTTGAGGCCAGCCTGGCATACATAGGGAGTTCAAGGCCATCTTGAACTACAAAGTGAGATCCTACCTCAAAAAACAAAACAAAATCAAAAATAATTTTTTTCTTTTCTTTTTTTTTGCAGTTCTGGGGATTGAATTCAGGACCTTGCGCTTATGAGGCAGGTACCAGCAACTACTGAGCTAAATCCCCAGCTTTTTTTTTTTTCTTTTCTTTTCTTTCTTTTTGAGACAGAACCTTGCTAAATTGCTGGCAATTTAGTTTGAGGCTGGCCTCAAACTCATAATCTCAATACTTGAGAAGCTGAGGCAGGAGGATCTCAAATTTGAGCCTACTCTGGGCAACTTAGTGAGACACAAGTCTCAAATGGCCAGGGATAGGAACTCAGTGTAAAGACCCAGGGATCAATCCCCAGTACTGGGGGGGCAGGGAGAGAAGAAAAGAATAGTCATATAAAGCATACTTCCTTCCTCCTGGAAGACTCTGGCCTCCCTAACAGGCTATGTATCTGACCCAAGTCTCAGTGGCCTCTGGGTAGGGCTCAGCCTTGGGAAGGCAGCACAGGGCCCTTCTGGTACTCAGGTCTGGCTTGTTACAGAGCTTGGGGAACACAGTCACCTCTCAGTATTCATGGGGGATTGGTTCCAGGCACCCCTGTGCTCCAGGCAGATACTGAAGTCCAGTCCACAGATAGTCCCTGCTATGAAATGGTTTAGGTGTAGTCCTAGCATTTGGGAGGCAGAGGCGGGAGGAATTCAAGGCCAGCCTGGACTACACAGTGAGACCCTGTCTTGAAAAGCCAAAAGAAAGAAAGAAAGACAGACACAGAGACAAGATAGAAAGGGCATAGTATTTGCATAGAACTTAAGTACATCTTCTTATATACTTCACTTTTTTGTGCTACTGTGGATAAAATCCAGGGCTTGGAGTAAATGCTCACCACTGAGCCACTCCCCAGCCTATACAGGCTTTGAGTCATATCTGGATGACTAAGAACCCCTAAATGATGTCTAACATTGTTCCATTTATGTAGGCTCAGTGTAGTGCTTTGTATATGGTAAGTGCAGTTTTGCTCCTTGGAATTTTCTAGAATAGTATTTCTAGAATAGTAAATTCTGGAATGTTCTAGAATATATATATTTATAGAATATCTATATACTAATATTTTATTAGAAAAAAAATAAATTTTATTTATTTATTTGAGACGGGGTCTTGCTATGTAATTCAGGCTGGCCTTGAACTTACTATGTATCTCAGATTTCTACTCAGGGTGACACTCCTACCTCACTCAGCCTTCTGAGTGTTGGGATTTTAGGTGTGTGCCACCATGCCAGGTTGGAATTTTCTAGTTTTTAGAAAAATATTTTCCAGTTGAGCATGATGTTGCATGCCTATAATTCCAACATTGGGAGGCTGAGGCAGGAGGACCACAAGTTTGAGCTCAGCCTGGGCAATTAAGCAATTTAGTAAAACCCTATCTCAAATTTTATTTTTTTATTTATTTTTGGTACCGGGGACCAAACTTGGGTCCCTGCGCTTGCGAGGCAGGTGCCAGAACCATCGAGCTAAATCCCCAACCCACCATCTCAAAATTTTTAAAAAAAATTTCTCTTTTTTTTGGTACCAGGAATTGAACTCAGGCCCTTGCACTTGCAAGGCAGGTGGCGGAACCACTGAGCTAAATTCCCGGCCCCCAAATGTTTTTTAAAGAAGGGGCTGAGGATGCAGCTTAGTGTGAAGGACTTGGGTTCAACCCCCAGTAACACACACGCACACAGGTACACATGCCCATGCAGAGGAAGTTGCATTTGTGCTCCACTGGTGCTTGCACAGAGGCGCCAGTGCAGCAGGGCAGACTGGAGAGCTGCTTACCTTCTGTTTGTCCAGGATCTTCATGGCATAGTGGCTCCCAGTGTCCTTGTGCTTTACCAGCATCACGCGCCCAAAGGAGCCGGTGCCGAGGGTCTTGATGCGATCAAACTGATCCAAACTGGCTGTGTTCTATGGGCCAAAGGGTGGGGGTGTCAGGGCTCCTCCTCCTCGCTGGGCATACCCTAGGCAAAGGCCTGGGTGCAGGCCTCAGGAGGAGACGGCAGTGGCGGGTGTTCCTGCAGGGGGTGGTAGGCCCAGTCCAGCCCTGGCCTGGGGGCGGGGGCACAGTAGGGATGGCGGAGCCTGGCAGCTGCCATCAGGTGTGGGTGTCTGGGGAGTGAGTGGTGCCAGGTGTGGACACCCCACAGTTCCTGCCATTTCAACCGCGCCTCAGGGATCCGGCCAGCATGGGGACTCGACCCTTCCCTCTGAGGGCCCCCGCTTGGTGGGCTCACCTGAGCAGGACTTTCCCATTTTTTAAGAAAATCTTCTTTGGCTTTGGCTAAGAACTCTTTCACTGAAAGGAAGAGAGAGGGGGGTTAGATGGAGACCCCCCATGTCACCGGAGCAGGCTCAGGTTACTTGTGGGGAGACACCCATTTGTGGAAAGTGAGATGCAACTTTCCCCGGGCCTGCGGGTGCTGTGGCTGAGCTTGCAGGCCCTGGGGGAGGGGCTGACTGGGCTGCGGGCAGGGTTCCCCCTTACCACAGAGGGGTGGGACGGAGCTCCCATCCATCCAAAGTAGGGTACCAGGAGACTAGGGGCTCACACCCAGGGGCATGGGGCCAGGCGCCCGGCCAGCCCATCCCCGCTTGCCCCAGTTGCTAGTGACATTCCTCGGCCAGGGCCGACGCCAGCTGGGGTATTTATAGCTTAGGATCTGGCTGCTCCTCAGGCCCCTTCTCTGGGGAGGCCGAGCAGGGATGGAGGCCTGTGGGGCTCGGGTGGCAGGCGTCCTTGGGGGGCTCAGCTGTCACCTTGGTCCCCAGCTGGACCTGGCCTGGCTTTGACAATCATAAGGCCCTGGTGTGGAACTGGTTCAGGGGAAGCCTCACCCGGTGCCCACTGCCACGCACGCTGTGGCACCTGAGGTCAACATCATATCCGGTGGACCTGGGGGTGGCTGCTTTCTCTACACTCTCTCAACACTGTTTAACGGTCTGGGGAACAGGCTCGAAAACAGTCACTGCTGCCCACAATGACAGACAGGTGGCCTAGCACAGTAGCTGAGGGCCAGGGCTAGGGATGACACAAGTTCAGATCCCCCTATTCTGGTTCCTGATGAGCTGTGCAACTTCAGACAAGCGATGCCACCTCTCTAGGCCTCAGTTTTCTGTATGTGCAAACTAGGGATAAGAGCAATGAGCTCCCCGGTGCTCATGAGGGGTAAACGAGTTCACTGTGGCAAAGGGAGTTCACTGGGACAGCATGGCAGGGGGCTTCATGCCATATAAATGTCACATACTAACTGTATTTAAAAAAATTTTTTTTTTTTTGTACTAGGGATTGAACTCAGGCAAGGCAGGCTCTATCCTACTGTGTTAAGTCCCTGACTCATACGAACTTTTTTTTTTTTTTTTTTTTTT
>NW_022900942.1:4312850-4320608 GCF_012274545.1 Fukomys damarensis | reverse complement strand
TTTTTTTTTTTGGTTTTTTGAGACAGGGTCTCACTATGTAGCTGAGACTGACCTGGAACTCACTATGTAGCCCAGGCTGGTCTCGAACTCATGGCAATCTTCCTGCCTCAGCCTCCCGAGTGCTAGGATTACAGGCATAAGCCACCACACCCGGCATACTAACTTTATTTTTATGGTGCTGGGGAATGAATCCAGGGCCTTTTTGCTGAGCTATATTCCCAAACTTTTAAAAAATTTTGAGACAGGTCTCACCAAGTCAACCAGGCTGGGCTCAAACTTAGCGATCCTCCTGTCTTACCCCCACCTACCTCCAGTGCTGGGATTACACACATGCACTACTGCACTGGCTACTACCTAATCTTAATAAAATAAACGCTTAAAAAAAAAAAAATTAGCCAGGCATGGTGGATCACAAGTTTGAGCCCAGCTTGGGTAACTTACCAAGACCTTGTCTCAAAATAAGAAGAAACAGTGGCTAGAGATGTAGCTCAGGAAGAAGGCTCTGGATTCAGCCTCAGTACCAACCAACAGACAGACAGACAAACAAACATACAAAACCCAAGGGAGGCAGCTCACTTGAGGGGAAAGCTTTTATTTTTAAATGCTTAGACAGGGTCTCACGAGATTGTCCAGGTTGTCCTTAGACTCTGGATCCTCCTTGCCTCAGCATTCTGAGCAGGTAGGGTTACAGGTGTGTTCTACCGTGCCTGTCTCTGGATTATTTATTTATAGAAATTGGGGTCTCTTAGTGTGGCTAACCTTCAAACTCTGCTGATTCTACTGTCTCAGCCTTCAAAGTAGCTGGGATTACAGGCATGCACCACATCCAGCTGAATTCTTGTAGTGCCCGCCCCACCTCTCATGCTACAGCTGGAACCCAGGATCTGGTGCATGCTACACAAACACTGCCTGAGCTCCACCACCAGGCAAGTGTTCCCTCTTAGCTGAAACCTGATGGATTCTGAGACTCAGGATTCATTCTTAAAACCGACGCCTAAGGCCAGGCCTGCTCTGCATGTGCCACCCCTGTGCTGGGCGTTTTCCACGCGCAATGCTGACCTTGCTGCTCAGAGTGGCTCTCTGCCCCATTGTACAGATAAGGAGATGAGTTGGGCCCAGCGGCACCTGCCTGGCCCCACTGCCCTCCACTGCCCCACCAGCAGCCCAGCATTCACAGTGCAAGCAGTGGCCACCCATGGCTGCCCGGGGATGGAGCTGTACTCAACTCTCCTAGGTTCCAGGGACAGGCACCACCCCGGGGCCTTTGACACTTGGACTCTGACCTTGCCTGTCATCTGCCTGCTAGGAACCCCAAACCGAAGAGCTTTGCACCCCTCCTCTGGGGCCCCACAGTGCTCGGAGGAGAGGGGTTAGAGGGTGGTGGGTGGAGGAGAGACTGAAGCCAGGGCCAGGAAGGCCTGTCAGGGGCCACTGGGATTGCAGGGGTGAGTGGCCAGGAGCCCTGGGCTGGCCCAGAGACATTTCTGAGCAGGGGCTGCCGCACGCACGTATTCAATGCTTTCTCTAGGAGAATCTTAGGGACATGTGACACTTTCATCAGAAACCTCCTGACAACCAAGCCAAGTTCTGCCTTGGACTGTGGGGACAAAAAGCTCTTGAGACTCTACGTTCAGCCAAACTAGAAGGAAGACAGAAACCTGGCTTGGGAGGAAACCATAGGAAGGCGATCCCTGTACTTCCCTGACTTAGTGGGTCTGGTCGTCACCTCTTGCCCAGCTAAGTCCTTCTTTGGGTTCCCCACCCAAAGGGGGCGTAACGCTATCTCCCCGCTCTGCTGCTATAGTTCGGGTGGGGGGGGCACCGTGCCCAGAGGAGCAGGCAGACAGAGGGGTCCACAGGCAGGAGCCCACACTCACCTCCTTGTCCTGCCTCTCTGAGGGTGGGATGGGGCATTCTGGGCCCTTCGGCCCCCAGCCAGGGAGGCTCAGGGTGCTGACTGTGGCTTAGATCCCCAGAAGGTATGGCACAGGTAACCCAGGAAACGGAGAGCAAGGTGGGCCCAGAGGAAGAGCTGCAGCCACAGCTGGAAAAGAATCTCTGAGTCCCCACCCTGGTTGCTGGCGGACCCTGGATCCATCCTCCAGGCCGTGCTGGGCTTTCCCTGGAATCTCTCCTTTGCTGGGGAACCAGGAAAAAGCAGAGAGCCTCCTCTTAGCCAGGTTCCTTGGGAAGGCCTCTGGGAACCCAGGAGGAGGAGCTGGTTGCCAGGGAAGTATTTAAAGGTACCTGCTGCTGGCCTCCAAGGTCTGCAGAAGCTCCCCTTGGCAGGAAGAGGTGGGAAGAGTCTCCCAAGGGTGTAGGCCACCTTCCCCAGGTTGGGGCGCTAAAGCTAACTAACTTCCCCTTCTGGCAACTTCCATTGCTCTGGGGATGCCAGAACTTGCCTTCCTCCATGGGTGCTGGACTGTCCAGAGGACAGCCGTCAACATGCCCAGGGGAGTGCCCATTGGGCAGAGGAGAAGGAGTTAAGGCCTAGCTCTTGAGATTCCCTGGGGGCTAAGGAAGCACCAGAGCTCGTTAATTAGCTGGAAGAACAGCTGGAGAGAAAGGCTGGGTGGGGGGGATAACAAGAGGCACCCTATCTCCTCCCCTGAGTTCCCTTTTAACCTGGAGTCCTCAAGCCTTGCTACCTAGAGAGAGAAATGGGCACATCTGCTCTTTGTCTTGCTCCTGTGTGGGGGTGAAGAGGGGACCGGCGTCCCGGGATGTCCTTGGCCTCTGTCAAACCTTGCCCTGTGCTTGGCTCTGCTCTCAACTATGAAAGTCCAAACCGGAAATGAACAGCTAAAGCCGGGGGTGGGGGGGAGGGGACCAGCCTTGACTATCTTTCTCCTGCTTTCCAGATCCCCAAAGAATCAGAAAGTCAATGGCAGCCTCTTCCTGAATGTGCCTGGCACCCATGGTCCCTGCTGGCAACAGGAAGTGACCTAGGAGGGTAACCTTGTGAGGAGTTGGCCTGTGGAACCTGCTGCCTAACTCACATCTGCGTGTGTGTGTGTGTGTGTGTGTGTGTGTGTGTGTGTGTGTGTAGGTGCCAACAGCGTCTACTCTGGTCCAGATTCAATACGGGCTCAGAGAAAACCTGAGACAATCCTTGAAAGTCCAGGACTAGTCTGGGTGTAGTGGCACAGGCCTATAACCCCAGCACTCTGAGAAGCTGAGCAGGATCCCAAGTTTGAGCCCAGCCTGTGTAACTTAGTGAGATTCTGTACCAAAATTTAAAAAAATTGAATAAAAAGGGCTGGAATGCAGCTCAAAGAGAAGGCTGTGAGTTCAATCCCTAGTACCAAAAACCAAACAAAAAACCAGGACCAGCAGGACGCAGAAATTTAGAGACCATGGAAGATCCTTAAGAGCAGAATGTCAGGTTGAGCATGGGGCATGGTGGAGACTCCCTGGGAAGGAACCCAGCAGAACCTCCCCCATATAATCTCTGACCTTCTGACCTCCAAAACGTGGGGATTGTGGGGAAGAAATGCCCAGCCTGGACTGGAAGCCCTAATCCGGGAGGAATAATTCTTCCAGTCCAGCCCAGATCCCTTGATCAGGGTTGCACCCCACCCCCAAGCCCGTCTGAGGGGGACCCTGATACTGACTGGACCAACCCTCATTCTGAGATGCCCCCCATTCCAGACAGGATGATACCCCAGTCTACGTTGGGCACAAATAGTGAGCTGACCAATTCTCCAGTCTGAACTGGACCACCCTGCTTCCCTTGCCTGAACTAGAACCCCACTCTGGGTGTACCGACCCCCTCGCTGTCTAAACAGGACCTTTTATCTGCTCTTACCCAGGTCCTACAACCCAGGGATGTTATTATGGGCCAGTCAGGGGTCCATGGACTACTCCTGGACCCCAAGCTCTGCTGCAACCCTTTCCTGATTTGAGAGGTAGAGCGTGCTTGGGAAGTTGCTATAGCAACAGGGCTCAGCCTCACCATCGGAGTAGCTGGAAGCCATCACTGGATCTTCTTAGGAAACCTGAACTACGGTGGCTGGGAAGGCTCAAGAGACCTCAGCACCAAATTGGAGGGCCATCCCCAGACCCCTTCCTGTAGGGGGAGCCAGGGAGTTATGGGGTGAGTACAGGAAAAGATACACGACCTAACAGTGGGTGCAGGGAAAGGGCAGGTAGAGACCTTCCAGGTTCTGCTGGTCCAACTGTGGGAAGGGCAAAGCTACCCTGGTAGGCCCTTTCTGAGCACCCATATAACCGCCAATGCACGTAAGTGGCTTGATCCTCTTGGGCATCCGTACGAATTAGCCGGTAAAACTTCCCACTCGAAGACTTCCTGGGGGGAGGCTCTCTTTAGTGCCCAAATCCACTCATCTTTGGGTCCTGGGCCGGGGGTCTTTGTCGGAGGGCTCCCTCTTACAAGCACTGCCTCTTCCTCTGTAGGCCAACTCCCAGAGTGTCTTTAGCCAGTGCTAGCCAAGACCTGAGCCCCATTTGGCTGTCTTATCTCGGGAGTCTCCTGGGGCTGCTGCCCTCTCAATTTCCGCAGCGCGGCCAGAGTTCGGGGTTGCTCTTTTTTTTCTCTGCTCTCTCCGCGTATCACTCTGGCCCCTGACGATAGTATCGACATCTTTGGGTGCAGAATCCCCCATCCTACTCCATCTCACGCTGATTCTAGACCCACTCTCTTTTGGAAGGAGGTAGACCCTGCCCTGCCCTTACATAAGAGTTAGCAGTTTGGGGGAGACAGAGGATGTTTACCTGTTGCTACTCATGGCTTGGCATTTTGCGGACCCTAAACTAGTGAATGGCAGATGAAATGAAGGTGCCCCCTGCAGACTAGAGTGGGTACAGGAGGGCAGATTTTGTATGATTCCATCCTAGAATCATAGATTCCAAGCCAAGAGGGTTACCCTTCCTCATCTTGCTTCCTTGTTTGGTGTGTGTGTGGGGGATCCCTTGCAGTGTTTTCTAAAGTGTGACATGACCTGCCGGCAGAATGTAGAATTATTTAGGGAAGTTCTGTTTATCTAGTTACAGTGTATTTTAGTTTTGTTTTGTTTTTGATACAGGGTCTGGCTATGTAGTCCAGGCTGGCCTTGAACTTGCAGCGATCTTCCTGCCTCAGTCTCCCGAGAGCTGGGATTACAGGCCTGGCCACCACACACCATACTGAGCTATCTAGTTGCACTGTATTTATTTATTTATTTATTTATGGTGATACCAGGGTTCAAACTTGGGACCTTCTGCTTGCAAGTAAGGTGGCAGAACCACTGAGCCAAATCCCCAGCCCCATAGTTACATTGTATTTTAATGTGTGTATCAGAGAATGCAACAGGCATGTTTTAAAAAAAAATTTTTTTTACAGTACTAGGGATTGAACCCAAGGTCTTCACACTGAGCTACACTGACAGCCCTTTTATATTATTGTTCAGTTTATCTCTGGACCGAAGTGAGTAAAAAAATTTTTTTTCAGTACTGGGGAGTGAACCCAAAGAGCCATTTTTAATAAAAAAAAAAAATTTAAGACAGGGTTTTGCTAAGTCATGAAAGTGCCCAGCCTGGGCTCAAACTTTCAGTTGTTCTGTCTCAGTATCACAGAATGCTGGAATTACAGGAACATACCACCAAGCCTAACTTGTGTTTTCATTTTTGTTTTGAGACAAGAGTCTTCCAGTATAGCCCAGGCTGGTCTGGAACTTGCCATCCTCCTGCCTCAGCCTCCCAAGTGCTGGGATTACAAGGTATGTGCCACCACATCCAGCTAATTTTTATTATTTTATCTTGTTTTGAGATGAGGTCTTACTGTGTTGCCCAGGATGGTCTTGAACAGGGCTGAAATGATTCTCTCACTTTAGCTTCCCCAGTAGATGGGACTAAAGGTGCCTGCCACTGTGCCTGGCTTTTATCATTTTATTATTTTGTTATTAATATATTATCTTGGCACTGGGGTTTGAACTCAGGACCTTGCTCTTGCAAGGCAGGCAGTGGAACCACTGAGCTAAATCCCTAGCCCATTATTTTGTTTTTATTGAGACAGGGACTTGCTATGTAGTCCTGGCTGGCTTTGAACTGACTACGTATCCTAGGCTGGTCTTGAACTCGTGGTGATCCTCCTGCCTCAGCCTCCCAAATGCTGGGATTACAGGCATGTGCCATCATGCCTGGCGGTTTTATCATTTTAAGTTAAAAGTATATGTGAGTAGGGTAAATATTTGAGAAGCAGCTTAATATCTGTGTTGGGAGATTTTGGAGTCCAGGAAGTTTGTTGGGAGACAGATCTGGAAGTGAATCCTGCCCCTGTGACATCATCTATGTCACTCAGTTTATTTGGAAAATTTGGATAACAGCCCATTATGAAAAATCATTGGAGCAGATATGTCTACGGAGACCATTTAACTTGGCACATCCTAGAAGCCCAATAAATAGTAGCTGTATTTCATTGTGATCATCCGCTCCTGAGTGTTTGGCCCGCATGCTCAGAGAATTAGCAGTTCCTTCCGGAGCCTCTGATCTTTTTCTTGGGATCTTTTTCTCTATGTGGAGTTCCACCCTCCACTGCATGTGTTTGATATGCCTTGAAGGTTTTCCAGAACTATGTCACCTCCCCAGCTTTCAACCCAGCCACTGCAATACACAGCTGCTGGCCTCCACCTCCACCTCCGGCCAGCCTCACCTGCTAGGGGCCAGGCTTTCTCCTCTGCCTCATCCCGTGCAAGCTCAGGCCCAAACCTTTTTTGGACACTGTCCACCTGCTCCTCTGTCACTTGCCTCCTCGTCCCCTGCCCATTGGTGACATATCAGGCCCCTTCCCCTTCAAGGCTGCTCTGCCTTTGTGACTTCTGCTGTTTGAATCTGGAAAGGAATAAAATGCTGGGACTTTCATGGCTTTTCCTATATCTTTGGGAGGGGGCGTTCCAGGGACTTGGACCCCTGGGTTTGAAACCAAGAGCTGAGAGAGGCACAGCTGGATGATGTGTCCTCCCTTTTCAGTTCTGAATATTTCTGAGTAACTGAAGAGGATCCCGCTGAGATGCAGCTTTAGGCCTGCAGTGAAGACAGTTTGAGAGCTGGGGGAACTTGGAAGGGGGTTTAAGATCATTTCTAAAGTCATTTCTAATACAGAAATTTCTCTCCCTGGCTAGAAAAAGCCAACATATCTGGGGGCTTGGGAGAGCCTCTGGCTGAGCGCTGAGTATGAAGAGAATTCATCTATCCCTTGGCAAAGCACATCACTCAGTAGCTGTTACCCCTTACTCTCCGCCTCCACCCCCAAGTCCTCTTTCTGACCGTGGAGTTCAGGCCATGGGGTCTGCGTCCGCAGACGCGTCATCCCCAGTGGACAGCCGAGGGGAAGCTCTGGGGACTGGTTGAATGACGGAGCCTCAGTTGTGAAACAACCATTTATTGGTGGTGGGGGGGGAAGCTCCAAGGAGCCTGGAGCTCATTGAAGGGCAGGAGATAGGAGGGGAAATCTGTCACGCCCCCCAACATAGGAAAGGAGATTCCATGAATCCCACCAAGACCAGCTTATACTTGGCTTTGCAAGCACAGAGGCACCTTCCTAGGTTCATCAACAGTCTGCTACCCTAGGCTGAGACAGCCGCTCAGACAGCCATTCGCTTGGAGGAGGGAAGACAAGCGGGGAGACAGTGACAGGATGGAAAGAGAGGGGCAGAGGGACCCAGAGAGACCCTGTCCCCCATGCCAAATGACAGAAGGGAAAAACAACGCTGGAGGTGGCTCTGGGGAGCGGTGGGGGGGAGCAGGGTGGGCTTGGGG
>NW_022900942.1:4311809-4312283 GCF_012274545.1 Fukomys damarensis | reverse complement strand
GCCGCGACCCCCGCCCAGCCCCTGCTTCCCGCGTCTCTCTGCGCCCGCCCGCGGGGGAACCTCAGCCCTAGTCCGCTGCTGCTGTCCGTGACGCCCCCGCAGCCCGCCGCTCATTGGCCTAGGCCTCCTTGATTGACGACGTAGCTCTGCTTCTCATTGGTCTTCCAAAACCCCCTAGCATCGCCATAGGTTCGTGGGCCCATGACGCGCGCCGCAGACGTCTAGCCACTCACAGGCTCGCTAGGCCTCAGCTGGGCGGATGCTCGTTTATGATTGGTAGAGACTCCCTACAAGGCCCGGGACTTGCTCTGCGAGTCCGCCGATTGGTTAAAGCGCGCGGCGCGGCCGGCCCCCCCACAGAACGTTCAGTGTCAATCCAGGGGTGAGAGGGCGGGCCGGAGGCTCAGTCTGTGGCCCAGCCGGGCGGGGTGGCGGAGGCTAGCTGGTGCCCCGCGCTCCCAAGTCCAGGAGAAG
>NW_022900942.1:4299398-4311451 GCF_012274545.1 Fukomys damarensis | reverse complement strand
GGGGCGCGGCCGGCGCGGGGTCAGAGGTCGCTGGGCCACCAAGCAGCGTTGTTCACAACGTGTGGCGCAGGTCAGCCGCGGCCGGACACCTCTGGGTCCGGGTTGGTTTCCTGAGCCACAGCCGGGGTGCAAGAGGATGCTGGGCCAGGGAGCCCCTCGACCCCCTCGGCGGGACCTAGCCTTAGGTTGGCGCCGGGAAGGAGCATACCGGTTCATTGCACCGTTTACAAGCGCTCCTGTCGCAGACTAGGAGCCTGCTCGGAATTGCTCCCTGTCCTCTGGACCAGACCTGCCTTACAGGGGCAGAGAAAGGGGCGACTCCTCTCCTTCAGAGCGCTCCCCACAGGCAGAACCTGGGAGCTAACATCGGTACCAGCTCGCTCTTTGCTGGGGAGAGGGCTGTCAAATGTGCAGTCGGACACTTAGCACCTCAGACTCCACCCACTGGTTGCCACCAGCACCTCCATCTTCCTGCTGGCTGTGGCAACCGAAATTCTCTAAAGGGTGCTAAATGTACGAGGGGGCGGGGTGCAATCACTGCCCTACCACTAAGAGGAGCCCACGAGCAGAGGGGGGCCCCATGTAGGAGGTGCGGAGAGGGGCTGCCCATCCCTTCCTCACAAATGCACAGCCCACAGTAGCTATTTGCACTGTCTCCAGGTTGCCCACAGTGCAGGGATGGAGACTCAGGGCTTTTTTGTGAATTATGGGGATGTGGCTGATCAGCCAAACTGTGCTGACTTTGGCCAGGGAGCTCCAGTCAACTAAGTGAAAGCTAGTAAAAGTGTGGCAGCGTGTGTACTTAGATCTTGCTGTTATTCTGTTCCTGTGGGTCAAGGTCAGAGCCTAAAAGAATCAATGGGTATGCTGTCTGCAGAATAGCTGGTTTGCTTAACTTCTGACAAAAGCCCTTCCCCAACCCTCAACCTGGATCACAGCTGTTATCAGGGCACCACAGACAGGAGACCCACCACCCCTTAGCATGTGGTAAGGAGATGAAACTGCCCCAGCCCACCTTAGACAAAAGCAGAAACAGGCAGTCTAGACGAAGTGCTTTTTATTTTTAGACCAACCAACACTTTTAATATAAAAACACTTTAATATACAAAGGAGTCACAACAGCTTCCATGTAGCACAGGCAACCAGGATGCAGAGGTGGTGGTGGTGGGGGCATGTTTCATAGGAAGGTTTTTGGGATGCCAGATTCTTCCCGTGCCCAAAACCACTCTGTGGCTTCAGAGAGCAGCGGTCTGGGCATGGCAGGTACCTCCCATGTGCCAGCTTCTCCCCAGAGTGGTCACTGTCTCTTAGCATTCTGGGCAGAGTTTTCTAGGGGCTGCTGGTTGGAAATACCTATTGCTCCTCCTGGGACGGCAGACTATCTGAGTCTACCCCCTAACCAGATGCCTTGTCTGCGACACCAGGAAGCCAGGGTGCGCCACTCAGATATTTGGGAAGGGACAGGAATGAGAGGGCCTTTGCCAGGCATCAAGCAAAAATGCCTCAAGGCGAGAAAGTACAGGAAAACTCTTGGGTCCATGGTACTCACGGCAGGAGGAACTGATGCTACAGGAGAATGACACACGTCAAAGAGAATAAGCAACCCAAGGGCCTGCTGCTAAGCAGAACTGAGATGATCTTGGGGGCTGGGCAGGGAAAGGCCCACTCCTTCCCTGGGGCCATGTTTGATGAGTCTTAAGCAGTTGGTGGCTCTGAAGTCCTGGAGATGCCCCCACACAGCTCTGGGAGGCCTGGGGGCCCTGTTAGATGCAGTCCATTGAGTTCTCAGGAAGGAGGCTGGGGATGCCACCCTGGTGGCCCAGGCCCTTGACTGGTGTGTAGCTAAGCGGGAGGCCACAGCCCAGCACAGGATCCTGATTCTCAATGGCCTCCAGCCTGTCTTCCTGGTTGTCCCAGTTGATGTGGAAGCGGGTCACACGGGGGTTCGAGGCCAAGATGTTCCGCTGCAGCTGAGACAGAAGAGCAATGTCAGTCCTTGTTATTGCCCTGTCATTACACCTGTAGAGCCAGGATACCAAGTCCCTGCCTCAGGCCCAGAAAGAACAAAAGTTGCTTATCTTGTTCCCAACCACGTGCACAACCACAGGGACTGCTGTGCACCAGGGCCAGGAGCAGGGCAGCCTGGTCCTGATTCCCTAGGGGCCACCATGAGAAGCAAAGACTCATATTCTGTCCTGACACTGTGGGAACAGAGCATGATTTGAAAACAGCTTCCTCTCTCATGGCTCACCCTCCCAATGCACAGGCATCGCCGTCCCAGGCAGGAAGTGCATGTGAGGCAGCCCACCTGGGAGAAGTCAGGCTTTAGGGGTGGGTTTTCCCGCAGCTCCGGGTTGGGGTACTCGTTGTTGACATAGTAGCCCACACGGATGAACTCTTGACCACGGTAGGTGCAGGTGATGAGTACCACGGTCACGCCTACAGCATCTGTCTCCGGAATGAGGCTTGGGTTGGGTGCATCAGCCTGGAGGAGACACATCCGGAGCCTTACCCATGAGCATCAGCACAGAAATTCACAAGCAATACATGCTTCCAGTCTGCTCTGGGCTGTCAGGGGTTTTCAGTCAAAGGGGATTAGACAGAACCAATCATAACCCCGACTGTTAAATGGTAAATGTGGGCTGGAGGGTGGCGCACACCTGTAATCCCAGCACCTGGGAGGCTGAGGCAGGAGAACTGATATCAAGGCCAGCATGGACTACATAGTGAGACTTTGTCTCAGAAAACCAAAACCAAAAAGAAAAAAGGGTAAATGTGCCAAAGAGGTATAGGGTGCCCAGGAAGAATGTAGCAGAGTGGTGTAAGATAATCTTGGTGGGGTACCGAGGCACACAACTGTAATCTCAGCCACTTGGGAGGCTAAGGCAGGAAGACTACACATTTAAGGCCAGTAAGGGCCTCTTCATGAAACCCTGTCTCAAAATGTAAAAGGGCTGGGGATGTAGCTTGGCACTCCCTGGGTTCAATCCCTAGTACCAGGAAAAGGAAACGCTGCCCCGGGCCAGCCCAATAAAGGATCAGGAGAGTGGCATCCGGTGGGAGGTAAGAACCCCAGGATGCTGGTAGCCAGGGACCTGCGACACAAGGTTGGCTAAGGCACAGGCAGCAACACAGACACAGCAGCAGCAGCAGAGGACAGAAGTGGCCTGCACAGGACCAGCTGTGAATGGTATGGAATGGAACTGCTGCAAATGACAACACAGGGCTCCTACACACAACCATGACACGTGTCAGACAGCGACAGCACAGTATTACCCTGAATGCTGACCCTGTGCAACTGCCCAGATCACGTACTGGCAGGCCAGCTTTGAGATGTGGAGTGAGCTGCCGGACCAGGGAGGGGTGTTAGAGTCAGAGGGGATGCAGTCACTTGGGTTGGGAGTAGTGGCAGAGGGAGATTACAGCATCCATGTTCCTGGGCAACCTGGCAGGCTCTCTGGCTGCATCCCCTACAGGCCAGGTGATACCAGGCTAGAGGGCAGGGCCAGTGACGGCCCAGCCTCCTTGTGCATGGAGCTTGTGTCTGCAGTGTCACTTACAAACTCTTACTTGTGACCACAGAACCAATGGCTTTTGTGGTCACTTGGAGACATGCACTGAGAAAGGGAAAACCAGTCCCTCAATGCTCACATTCCAGCCAGATGCCAAATGAGGCGATATCCTGTCCCCCTTTGTGTGTGTGTATATGTGGGGGGTATTGGAGATTGAACCCAGGGCCTTCACAATCACTTACACCTCTACATCTTTAATTTTCTATTTTGAAACAGGATCTTACTAAATTGCCCAGGTGGGGCTTTAACTTTCCATCCTCCACCCTCAACCTCCCAGAGTGCTGGGATTACAGGTGTGCACCACCACATCCAGCCACATCCTGACTTCTTGTTTCAGGGTTCTCACTGAGAGCAAGCAAAGGCTCTTCTGATTGTCTACTTAGTATCACTTTTTTGTGTGCTTTTTCTTAGTAAGTTTGCTGTTGGTCAGGTTGTTACCAAAGGTAGTGGTGCACAACTGTAATCCTGGCATTCTGGGAAGTTGAGGGAGGAGGATCACAACTTTGCACCCAGCCTGGGCAACTTAGCAACACTCCATCCCAAAATAAAAACAGGCTGGGAATGTAGCTCAGTGCTAAGGCCTTTGCCTCAACGCTTAGTACCACAGAAACAAAACATAAAAGACAGCTGGATGTGGTGATGCACATCCATCATTCCAGCACTTGGGAGATTGAGGCAATAGGATACTGAGTTTGAGGCCACTGTCTTCAAAGCCAACAAAACAAAAGATTCCCAAGCACTGCACTGGAGTGCCTTATGGAGAGACTGCATGCTGGGTCAGCTTCCTTCAGTGAGTTACAGGGCCAGGGCTGAGTTCAATGGGAAGGAATCCACTATATACATTAAATGACCTGTCTGTTGTGGTTGGACCTAACTCACTCCCAGAAGTCTCATGTTTATAAAAGTAAGGCTTGTTGAGGGGAGCTGGAGCATGAGTGCTGTGCTCTTTGGTGGACTGAGCGGCCTACTGATGAGTTCATAGCTGAGTGCACTGTTAGGAGGCCCTCCTGCTGGAGTTGGTGAGCCACTGAGGTGTGCCTTTTTATGAGATGGGGCTTCATCCAGTCCAGCTCAGCCTGGACTGGAACTCATGAGATGCTCCTGCCTCATCCTCCAGAATGCTGGGATTATAGGTGTGTGCCACCACACCTGGAGGCTGTACCTCTTGCACTCTTCCTGCTTGTTCTCCCTCCTGCCTGCCATGAAGTGAGTAGCTTTTTTTCACTAGGCCCTTCTCCTGGAAGCCAGCAAGTCATGGCCTGAAACTTGTGAAACTCTAAGCAAGAAGAAATCTCCTCCTTGAGTTTTAAGTATCAGGAGGGCTAACCAACTCCTTGTCTTTAAACAGAGACATACAAAACAGGCTGTGGATTGAGCGGTTAATGAGAGCGGACTGCTTTTCCTTATGGGTTCAGTATTCACCAATTCAGTGTTCCTGGGGACAACACTCATGAGTGATGAGAACCAGCTATAAACTAGTAGTTCCTTGTCATAGCTGTGACAGGGATGTGTGAGTGAGGTCAGAAAGATCCTGAGAACTGAGCTAAACTTTTCCTTTTTTTGTGGTGCTAGGGGTGGAACCCAGGGCTTCACGCATGCTAGGAAAGCACTCACCACTGAGCAATGTCCCCAGCTCTCTTTATTCTTTTTTGTCTTTGAGACAGGGTCTCTCTATTGCAGTTCAGACAGACCTTAAACTCATTATGTAGCCCAGGCTGGCCTCAAACTCAAGGCAAACCTCCTGCCTTAGCTTCCTGAGTGCTAGGATTACAGAAGTGCACCACCATGCCCAGCCTCCTCTTTATTTATTTTTGGTACCAGGGATGGAACTTGGGACCCTGCGCTTGAGAGGCAGGTAGCAGAACCACTGAGCTAAATCCCTGGCCCCTCCTCTTTATTTTTTATGTTGAGACATGGTCTCCTTACATTGCCCAGGTTGGGACTGGACTCCTAACTCTCCTGTCTCAGTCTCTTAGAATTACAGATATGTGCCACCACTCTGGGATGAACTGTTTTTTTTTTTTTTGGTACTGGGGATTGAACTCAGGACCTTGAGCTTGCGAGAAAGGTGGTGGTACCACTGAGCTAAATCTCTGGCCCTGAACTAACTTTCTTACTTTGTTTTTGAGACACGGTCTCACTGTGTAGTTCAGGTTGATTTAAACTTACTATGTAGCCCAGACTGGCCTTGAACTCAGTGATCCTCTTGCTTCAGCCTCCTGAGTACATCCTAGTACCCCAGCTGCATACCACAGCTGGCCTTCAACCTGAATTTCTGAGAGCTGAACTATACTGAGTGCTTTTGGGTAAAAGCGGATCTTTCTAGGCTGGGGATACAGCTCAGTGGTGAAGTGTTTCCTTAGCAGGCACAGGACCCTGGGTTCTATCCACAGCACCAGAGAATTAGAAAAAAAGGGGAGCGATTGGGTGTGGTGGTGCGCACTTCTAATCCTAGCACTCTGGAGGCTGAGCCAAGAAGACTGTAAATTCCAGCCAGCCTGGGCTATGCAGCGAGACCCTGCCTCAAACAAACAACACACGCACACACACAGGTTTCTAGAAGCAAGGGCTAAAGTGCCATCTTTCTTACCTGAAAGACAAACATATGTCTTCCTGCAGGGACAGGGCCGACCAGCACTGAGTCCAGGATCTGATCAAACTCCTCACTCTCGGCTGAGCCCACATAAATGATCTTCCACTCCAGGTCTGCAGGGACATTGTGGGGAGATTAAGACACTGGAATCCCAACAGAAAGAAGATGGGGCTAGGAGCTTTTTGTGCTAGTTTGGATACATCCTGAATTTGCTGAAGGAGCTGTACACTGGGGGAGGCGCTCAGTTCCACTGGCAGCGGACATCTCTCCTGTGGGGACCTAGCCCTGGCTGGGACCTTGAGGCCGGACCTCCAGGGAAGCTTGGGCCTCTCAGAGGCTGGAGTGGACGGTATGGCAGAGGCTGAATTAAGAGGCACGTGACCCAGGCACGCTGCAGAGGGAACAGTAGGGAGCTGGGCCACTCTGGGCCCTGCCCACTGGGTGCCACTGGGATAGGAAGCAGCATCTTCTTTCACACACAGGGACTGGTGCCACAGAGCCGAGTGGATCCCTCGACAACTGGGGCAGGGCAGGGCGGCAGATTCCGATCCAGCAGGACAGCCAGCTGGTCCCCAGGTCGCTCAGTTCTGGTACCGAGTCACGCCTCCTTATGCACAGAAGGTGACAGGGGCTCAGCCAACACTCTAAAGGGCAGCCTCACAAACCTAATTGTCTCTGATCCAGGAAAGGGGCCAGCCTGAGCATGCGCACACCGGCAGGAGGAAGGGCTTGCGGGGACCCTCCTGTCAATCACAGATGCTCCCGGCCAAGTGTATCAGGGGCAAGGTCATACTGGTACATGGAAGCTTGGCAAGAGACGGGGAACTTATTTTGGGTTCTCTGAAATTACACAACCCACAGCTCCAGCAGCTGGGGGAAGTTTCACAAGCTGTGATTTTCACAGGAAGTAAACTCTTGGAAGCTGCCCTGTCCCTGGGTCCAGCATCACACAAGCATCCAATGCTGGAAGAGTACTGATACTGGGCCACAACAGCAGAGGGCTGTCACCTGAGCCCCAAGCCCTTCCTCGATGTACCGCTTCCTGTCCCTCTGAGTTTTCACCCAGGCCCTTCACTCGGACACTAAGTCTTGTGGGATGTGGGCAGCCATTTGGCTCACTGGGATTCAGTTAAACCCTTAGCGTTATAGATTTATTTATGTTAAAAGTAGTGACACAGTGGGGCATGGTGGTGCACACCTGTAATCCCGGCACTAGGGAGGCTGAGGTAGTAGGATCACCATGAGTTCAAGGCCAGCCTGGGCTACATACTGAGAACCTGTCTCAGAAAACCAAAACCAAAACCAAAACCACCACTACCGCCTCCGCCAACACCACCATTACCAGCAAATCAAAAACATGTTGGCAAAACTAAACAAAGATCATATGGATGCCAACAAAAGAGACAATGTACTGTGGGTGCCAAAGGAAAATGGGCCATGCTAGCTCTTTCAGCAACCAGAGAGAAGAAGAGAACAAAATGAGATTACACACAAGCACTGATTCCAAGGTTAGAGGAGCTTACAGATCAGGTACGAATGACAGAATGATTAAAAATGGGCCTGCAAACTGAAACTGTCTTAAGTTTGCCAAAGTGGCTTAAATGGAGATATTTACAGGTTTTATTTCCCTTACTTTACAGCACTGGGGATAGAACTCAGGGCTTCATAGATGTCAGGCAAGTGCTCTGCCAGTGAGCTACACCTAGCCCCTTAAAGCGTTTATTTCTGAATATATTTAACCCTCTGCCTGGGTTCAACCACCCATGGATGCAAGTTATTAGAGAAAAAATTATGCTGGGTATGGAAGCACAGGCCTACAACTTCAGCTCCTCAGGGGGCTAAAGCTGGAGGATGCAAGTCTGAGGCTAGCCTGGGCAACTTAGCAAGACCTTTTCTGAAAATAAAGAATAAAGAGTGCTGGCTGGGAATGTAGGTCAGTGGTAGAGTGCTCGTCGATCATGCATGAGGGCTGATTCTCAGCCCTGCAAAAACAAAAATCAAAACCTAAATGTTGTGTGTTAACATGCATGGACTATATTGCCACTCCCTAAATAATACATATAACAGCAGTGATGTGCCGGGCGTGGTAGCACATGCCTGCAATCCCGGCACTGGGGAGGCTGAGGCAGGAGGATCACTGTGAGTTGGAGACCAGCCTGGGCTACACAGTGAGTTCCAGGTCAGTCTCAACTACATAGTGAGGCCCTGTCTCAAGTAAACAAAAACAAAACAAAACAAAACAAAAACCAGTGATGTTCACAGCACATACATAGTATTAAGTACATAAGTCATGGGCAAGCGGTGTAGACTTACTTGGAGGATGCTCCATGCGAACACTGTAGCATTTTACAGACTTGAGCAGGTATGCATTTTAGCACCTGAGAGGTCCTGGAACCCGTCTCGAGAGGACTGTATGACCTCTCTCAAGACTGGATTTGGAACATCAGGCACCCACACAGCACAAATTCACATTTACCAGACACAGAACACAACTACACACATAACCTGCGCACTAGACCTTTGGGCAACGTCAAGATAACTTGCCTGTATTACACTTTGTCTCCCAGGCCCAATTTGTCAGGTACAAAATGCCTCCAAGGGGCTGGGGATTTAGCTCAGTGGCACTGCACCTGCCTTGTAAGTGCAAGGTCCTGACTTTGATCCCCGGTACCAAAACACAAAAACAAAAACATCTCCACTATACATGAAAACAAAACCCAAACCAACACTATGATTTTGGAAACTGTCAAGCACCCTGCCACTGAGCTATTCCCCTCAGCTTGCTTGCTTTTTTTTGTTTTGTTGAAACAGTGTCCCATTATGTAATTCAGCTGGCCTTGAACTCTCAGCGATTCTCCTGCCTCAGTCTCCCAAGTGCTGAAATCATAGGTGTATAATACCACACCTGGGTCACTTTATTTTTGTAAACATATCTAGTAGTTCTTTTTGTTTAGAACTCTGCTTTTGCTCATAACCACCCCGACAAACCTAGTTCTCATTGCAGCATCTGAGTCAGAACATCTGGCTTCTCTGACTTGCTCTGCTCATGTCTGCTGAGTTTGTCAGCTAAACGGTGTGTGTGTGTGTGTGTGTGTGTGTGTGTGTGTGTGTGCACACGGGGAGCCACACCTAGTGTTTTACACGTAGACCTGTGCCTCGAGACCAGAGGCCAAGAGGACAGCACAAGGGGGCTTAGGGCCCTTGGGGGATGGGGCCACCTGAGCACGAGTTGGGGGCTTTGTCCTAACTTCAGTCAATAGTGGCAAGAGGAAGGCAGGAAACAGATGCTCTGTATTTTGTGGAAAGAAGTTCAGGAAGGAAAAATCCAGCTGGCAGATCCAGCAGGGAGAGCCCTGGGGATGGAACTAGAGCCTGGGACTTGAACCCGAGGTTCCTGAGGTGAAGGCTCTTGGCTGAGTATAATGAGCAACAGTACCCCATTCTGTTGTTGTTGTTTTGAGACAGGGTCTCACTAGGCAGTTCAGGCTGTCCTTAACTATGTAGCCCAGGCTGGCCTTGTAACTTGCAGTGACCCTCTGGCCTCAGTCTCCTGAGTGCTGGGATTACAGGCCTGTGCCACCACGCCCGGCTATCATTCTGCATCTCAATAGTGAATTTTCCTGAGGTACTAGGGATTGAATCTAAGGCCTTTGCACTGAGCTGCACCTCCAGCCCTTGTTGAGAGACAGGGTCTGAGTTGCCGGGGCAGGATTAGAACTTGCGATCCTCCTAGAGTGCTGGGATTACAGGTGGGCACCACCAGGCTGGGAAAGAAATTCCATGGTCATTCCTACTCCTGCTCCACTTCTACAACAGGAAGTGTTGGGCTGGAGGTGTAACTCAGTAATAGAATGTGTGGCCCTGGGTTTGAGTCCCAGCACCAGAAGAGAAATATAAAAAGTAAAAATAAAATGTTTTCTTGCTTTCCCAGGATCAGAGCAAAGATAAAAATCTGGCTTCAGAACTCGAGAGACAAACTCTAGTGCCAGAATATCTATAAACTGGCTGGGGTGACTTGGCAAAATCACCATCTCTACTAAAAAATGTTCAGAAAGTTGACTGGAGCGTTTCTGCTCTGATTCTATAAATAAGAAATAAAAGTACTAGGTTATGACCATGCAACCATTTTTAAATGCAAGGAGCACAAACAGGCTGCATGAAACCTGATCTCCTGCCATCTGGGAACTGTGAATCCCTTAACCTATTAGCTCCTTACATCTCAGCTTGGCTTTTAAATTAAATCTTATTCCACAGTGTCACTGGACGCTTTATATATTTATTTACACCCTACCTTGTTCCCGAAATGATTTAACTCTGCTTATTCTATAGTTAGTCACAAGATCTCTTTTTCTTTTTTTTGTTTTTGGTACCAGAGATCGAACTTGGGTCCTTGCACTTGTGAGGAAGGCAGCGGAACCACTGAGCTAAAACGCCGGGCCCAACAAGTAGATTTTTTAATTTAAAAAAGACTGAGAAAAACCAGGGAGCACTGATCACTGGCCCACCCCTGGTGCACACAGCCTCATCAATCCAAGTGGCCAGCTTTGGCAGCAACTACTCTCCAGCCACTGCTAGGCGTTGGTTAGCACATCCTAGCTTTAGATTTCCACCTCCTCAGCTGCGACCTCTTCTGTTTTAGCCACGAATCCACAAATGGTATGATAGCATACTTCCTCCTAAAAGCAGGCCTATCCTTGGAGTGATGACAAAGTTCCTTGGGCTATCTTGGATTGTAGAGGTGAGGAGACTTTTCTTTGGAGGCCTTTTACTCCTTCTGACTCCTGTCCTCTGAGATGACAGCCGTGACCACCCAGGGATGAATAAGTCCCTCCGTGAAAGCACTTTGGGAAAGACGCACTGCAGGCCGCAACCTCTCAGCTGTCTGAAACTAGATCTTGACACAACTCAGCCCAGCCTACCCGCTGCCCAGGCTAGGGTCAGCCCATTAAAGTGAGGGAGGACTTCGTGCAGTTAAATGAGTTGGAGCAGGCGCCAAGAACTTCGGGAATCTGTGGATGCTCACCTGACTATGCCACCGCTCAGACTTAAGTGTGCTCCCTACACACACAGCCAAGGAGGAGGGGAGCTAACCGAAGTGGGGAGACCCAGTCACTCTCTAGGACCAGAGCTAGAAGTCCTGCCACCTCTTCCCAGTGCTGGGGCTCAAGACTGAGTGTGTGCGCGCGCGCATGTGTCTGTGTGTTTTTGTGTTTGTGTGCTTGTGTTAGGGGAGACTAAACAGGGAGCCAGGTCCCTGTGTGCATCAGGCAGAAGTGGCAGCAGTTACGGAGGACAGAACTGCAGTTGGCTTAGGTATTAGGTGGGTAGGGAGAGGATGGCTGGGGGTTAAACAGGGAGATGGGGTGAATGCCATACAGGTGAGAGGTTTTCACAGGGCAAACAAGGAAAAAGAGACAAGAGCGTCTCGTCACAGGGGAAGAGAGAATGCATGGAAAATGTCCAGGAGAAAACCGGGGGCGAGTGGTTGGGACGGGGGTGGCTGAGGGGCTGCCGGTCCAAAGGTGAGACTCTTTACAGGGAAAGGAGGTGCTTAGGACGAGGAAGCGTGGGCCCGGCGGCTACCCGGGAAGGGGAGTGCCTGTGTGGGGCGGCCTCCTGGGGGATGGGAGGTCGCGCGGGCCGACGGAAGCGGGAACAGGGCACGTCCCGGGGAGATCGGTTGGCCACTGCGACGCTCTCTATGGGGAGAGGCGTCCCCGAGCGGGCCCAGCTCACCGTCCGCCAGGGCCTCACTGCACTCGAAGCTGATCTCGAACCGGAACGGGCTGTGGAAAGGACTCGGGTTCTCCAGCACCGCCACGTTCAGCACCGACACCTTGGCCATCGCCTCGCCGGGCCGCGGCTGCAGCTGCAGCTGCGGCGGGGCC
>NW_022900942.1:4288284-4299377 GCF_012274545.1 Fukomys damarensis | reverse complement strand
CCCCACGTCTGGGTCCGGCGACGGCGGGGTCGGGGGAGACAGAAGGGATCAGCAAGGTAGCGTCGCAGAAGAGACACCACCACCGCCTTGCGCCGCCGACAGAACTGCGTACCTCGTCCGCGCGCCGCCTTCAAATAGCCGGTCCAGTTCTCCGGCCAATCACCGCCAACGCTCCCCGGGCAGCGCGAGCATGCTACCAGCCAATCCTGAGGCTCAAGCCCGAGCGCGCCCAGACTCTGCAGACCAATTAGAGAAGCTCCCTCTTTACGTCGTGCGAGAGAGGCGGGACCATCTCTCGCTCTCAGCGTGTACGTCAGGAACCAATCCCCAGCGTCTCCGACTCGGAAGTCCAGGCTGGGGTGGGCGGAGTCAAAACGCGGAAAGTCTCTTGACCAATCCCAAGGGTTCCCGCACTGGCATGGCCCTCCTTTCTTCCCGCCCTCCGGGGAGGTGCTTCCCACAGAGAGCAGCTCCGCTAACTGCCGAGCGGGGGCGCAGAGCGCTCGCTGAGGAGGGCAGGAAGGGAGGTACCGCGCCCACGGTGATTGGCAAGCGAGATTGGGGCGGGGATAAAGTGGGTTTCTTAGCGATGATTGGTTTGGTTGGCTTCAAGCGAGGAAGGCTTGGCTAGAGATTCGTCAAAGAGGAGAGGAAGTTGTGCGTCAGCGCAATGGGTGTGAGAAGGAAGGAGGAGCGTTGGCATCCTGGCCGTCAGGCGGCAGGTGAGAGTCACCGTTACCCTCTGGGAGTGATGCCGGCGCCTCGCCTCACGATCCCGTCGTGAATGTTGCGAACGTTTATTTGTCCGCTGAGGGTAGGCGGAGCAGCTAGGCTGGTTCGAATCCCGCTGTGGTTCAGTCGAGGGACATCGCGAGATTTCACGTGGCCGGTGCAGAAGTAGGAGTTCGAGTCCTGACCTTGCCCCTGAGTCTGGAAACCGCCCAGTGGAGAACACACAGGGCCACACGCCTGGCAGTCCAGGTGTTTGGTAATCACGTTGGGTTTCTTTGAGAGGGGAGGCGCCTTTTTTTGAGTCAGGGTCTCTGGTCCACAACTCGGTGGTTTGTAGCCTCTATGTGGTCCTCCCTCAGCCTCCCGAGTGCGGGATGAGCCGCAGCACCCGGCTCTACTGAACTCTTTTTTGTTTTTTAAGTGTTGGGTTTGGAATTCAGGGCCTCACACGTGCTAGGCTCAGCTATGGAGCAGCACTCCCAACTCACATTCTTTTAAAAGTTAAGATAACCAGGTGAAATTATGATTTGCATTGCTGGGGATGGAACTCAATCTGAGACGTGCATTTTCAATCTGAGACAAGCATTTTGCCACTGAGCGCTGTCCCTGGCCAGAAATTAATTTGAATAATACATTTTGCCCAGTAGAACCAAAATACTTTTTCAGCATAGTATCAGTATTTTTTAAAAAAGTAAAAAGAGCCAGGCATGGTGGCACAAGCCTGTAATCCCAGCACTCAGGAGGATTGGCAGGAGTTCAAGGCCTGAACTACGTAATGAAAAGCTATCTCAGAAACCCAAAAGACAAGGGCCGGGGATTTAGCTCAGCGGTTCGGTGGCCTGCCTTGCAAGCAAGCGCAAGGATCCGAGTTCAATCCCCGGTACAAAAAAAAAAACCAAAGCTAAAAAAATCAAAAGACATATAAAAGTAAAGATCTGGGCATGGTAGCGTACACCTGTAATCTCAGCACTCAGGAGACTGAGCTTCATAGGGAAACCTTGTCTCATACACAAAGCAGTAGTTGGCTGCACACATCTGTCATCCTAGCACTCTGGGAGGCTGAGGCAGAAGGATGGAAAGTTGGAGCACAACCTGGACGAGTTAGTGATTCAGTGAGACCCTGTCTCAAAAATTAATGAGATGAGGTTGTAGTTCAGTACAAAGGCACAGAGTTCAATCCCCAGTACTAAAACCCAAAAATCCTCAAAAAAGATTTTTATATATTTTTTACCCAATGGGAAGTCTTTCAGATCTTGCATAATCTATGATTGTACATATGAATCTCCACTTTCATTTTTTAAATATATATTTTGGAGAAAAGTTCTCACTGTGTAGTCCAGCCTGCCTTCAAAGTCATGGAGATCCACCTGCCTCAGCCTCCCAAGTGCTGGGATCACAGGTGGGTGCCACTTGTGTGCACTTTGCCCAGAAAAAGTCTCCACTTTCATTGAAAGTAGTTGACCTGGCTTCTAGTGCTTCTGAAAATCTACAGTTGGAAATGTAAGCTGTTGCTAGTATATTCCCAATACATATGATCAAGTCACATATGGGTTTTTTTACAGTTTGAATTAAGTACAATCACAAATTCCATTTCAGTGGTATTTAATTAGAATAAAATACAGCTGAAAGTCCCATTTTACTTTTGTACTAGCCTCAGTCACAATTCCCTGTGACAAGAGGCTACTGTGTTGTGGGAGGGAAGATAGGAAAGATTCATCAGGTCATAGCCAGGATGAGAACTCTGCCCACAAGTAAACCCCTGCACGTCGTTTCCTGTTAGCCACTCAGCCCCAACTTCAAACTAGTTGAACTAACCTTTTCTGTACATATCTATCAGGCAACTCCTAGTGTAAAAGTTCTGCCCCAAACCTCCCAGCATGGTGGCATATGCCTGTCATCCTAGCACTTGGGAGGCTGAGGCAGGAAGATTGCCATGAGTTCAAGGCCAGCCTGTGTGCTACACTAGTGAGTTCAAAGCCAGCCTGGACTGCATAGTGAGACCCCGTTTTAAAAAGGCACAGACTTCTTGCAGCTCTTGGCATGGTTGCTGCCTTGTCATTAGGCCTCTCTGGTCCAAGATCCCATCCTTAGCCTTCTCCCAGTGTCCCCTGAGCCTCGTCCAGATCTGACCCACCTCGTTCTCACCTGGTCACCTCTGTGGCCTTACTAGTCGTAAGACTTTTTTGTGCCAGGCATTTTTTATAGCATTTCATATCTGCATCTCACATTAAGTTTAAAAGACTGTCTTTTGGCTGTTAAAAAAAATATTTTTCAGGCCAGAGATTTAGCTCAGTGTTTCAGCCATCTGCCTTTCAAGCACAAGGTCTTCAGTTCCATCCCCAGTACAAAAAAAAAAAAAAAAAAAAATCTTTCTTTTGCAGTAGGCTGAAAGAAGATTCACATTTATAATTGACTTGATTTCTTAGCAATCTTAGACATATTTGGAAACTTTTGTGATCAAGGCAATCTATTTCCAAATTATTTTCAAGTAGAATTTGACTGTTTATGTATATTAAATTTAATGATGAATGAAACTATCATAGTATGTTTTTTAGCCATTTAAACATTCATTCGTTCTAGCAAGGTGTGGTGTTACACCTCAGGAGGCTGAGGCAGGAGGGTCTCTGAATTTGAGGCCTGAGCTACATAGTGAGATCCTGTCTTTAAAAAACAAAACAAGGACCGGGGATTTGGCTCAGTGATTCCGCCACCTGCCTTGTAAGTGCAAGGGCCTGAGTTTGAGCCCCAATGCCAAAAACAAACAAAACCTATAGTCCCAACACTAGGGAGGCTGGGGCAGAAGGTTCTTGGTGAGTTCAAGGCCAGCCTGGGCTACATAGCAAGACCCTGGCTCAGCCCTGCCCCCTGGAATTATTCATTGTAAATTTGCAGTTTTACTTTTGTTTTTTTGTTTGTTTGTTTGTTTGTTTGAGACAGGGTCTCACTGTGTAGTTGTGACTGACCTGGAACTCACTATGTAGTCCAGGCTGGTCTTGAACTCACAGTGATCCTCCTGCCTCAGCCTCCTGAGTGCTGGGATTACAGGCCTGCGCCATCACGCCTGGCTGTGGTTACTTTTGTATTATGGAATTTCCCCCAGTTTGTTCCCTTTTATACCACCTGAAAAGTTTATCAGCCCAAGCATTAGGTGTGTGGTGCTGTTCATAATGCGTTCTTCATGCAACTAGCTAAAATAATCTTCAGCTGTAAACCAGTCATATCATTACTCTGCTTAAAACCTTCAAGGGTTACTCTATTTAGGAAGATCTTAGGAGCCCTGCTTAGTGGCCTTGGCTCACCTCTCAGGCCTGCCCTGCTGTCCTTATCTCCATTCTGTCAGCACACAAGTCCCTTCCTGCCGAAGAGCTTTGCAGCTGCTGTCCCCTCTGCCTAGAATGTCCCTCCCTCTCCTCGTGACTCAGCTCATCTGTCCCTCTCATGGACGCCATCCCAGGTGACCATACTTTCTTTATTGTGTTTTTTAGACAAAGTCTCACTGTGTAGCCCAGGCTGGCCTGACCTTGTGGTGATCCTCCTGCTTCAGCCTCCCTAGTACTGGGATGGCAGGTGTGCACCACCATGCCTAGCTAGTATCCTTCTTCTTAAGTACTCCTTGAGGTGTGTGTGTGTATTAGAAAGCACAAGGAACACTCTAGCCAGATACCCCTTTACTTATTGCCAGGTTAAGAGGAAAACATTAGAGTCCCATTTATAGAGTTTCATCTCTCCCTGTAACAAAGCCCTTTCTCCACTTTTCCTCATCTGTAACTCCAACTCTGACAATTAGTGTTGGCTTTGCTGTGTGTGTTGTATATCTCTTAAATGTGTGTCTTATGGCTTGTATCTGGATGTCCCATTCCCTAGCCCCAAGCCTCATGCGCTCATAGGATGGGTTTTCAGAGATGGCTGCATCTAGGGTGTATGAATATGGATTAAGCGCATAATTACTAAATCAATCCACTGATTGGTTTAACATAGTTGTGGGTGTGTGTGACACCACCCAATAGGCTTGTAGTGTGGGTGGGATAAAAAGGGAAAGTGAGGCTCTCTGCTTTCTACCTCCTCTCTGCCCTGCCATTTACTATTTCTCCTCCGATGTCCCTCTGCCATGCTGCCCTGCGTTGAAGCCAGCCAACTATGGACTGAAGCCTCTACAGACTGAGCCAAAATAAACCTTTCCCCCTTTAACTTGTGGGTGTCAAGTATTTTGTCCCAGCAATAAGAAAAATAACTAAGGGGGCGTCTTCAAATAATGCCGGGTATTGTTGGTTGTGTCCTGTAGCTTTATGTAACTGATGTTTGTGTACACAAGGCTGAACACAGTAGGCCTGAGGTTGCTCTTTAAAGCAACCTGTGTTCAAGGTTGGCCCAGGCTGGTATCCGGGGTCCCAGATTTCAGCAGCATCCCTGCCCTTCTCTGGCAGCACCTCCCCTAACCTGGTTGTACAGATCATGTGGTTTCTGTTGACTCCTGTGTTCCTTCTGGAGTCGAGTTCTGGTGCACAGTCAGCCCCAATAAATACCCCAGCCAGTGGGCCACTAATGAGCTTCCTTGTCTGTTTCCTGTGTCCTGCAGGGCTCCACTAAAGGAGATCTTGGGGACACTAGCGCCTGGTGTCCCTCAGACTTCAGCCCACCCACCCTTTGTGCTCCAATAAATAAAAGCTCTGCATGCACCTGAGCCTTTCTAATCAGCCACACAACTTAGGTGTTCTTGATGACCACGGTCATCTTGGGGAGCCCTGATGCAGTGTAATACTGGCTGTGTTCTGATAGAGTTGGTTTTGGGGTGAGGCAGGCAACACACTGGGGATCAAAATTAAGGAGGTGCTGCCAGGCTTGGTGATGCCTGCATGCAACGCCAGCACTCAGGAGGCTGAGGCAGGAAGGTTGCTGCAGGTTGGAGGCTAACTGCTAAGGTTGTGCTTACTCAGGCTCCTATTTGTTGTTTTGTTTGTTTGTTTGGTACTGGGGATTGAAGTCAGGACCTTGCACTTTTGAGGCAGGCAGCGGAACCACTAAATCCCCAGCGCTTGAGGCCTATTTTCCCTCTTGCCCCTTGCCTACCTTTACCCCGTCCCGGCTCTTCTCTCTGAAACTTCCTTTTTCCATCTAGCATTATGCCTTTTGAGATTGAGCTGTGTGGGAACAGGTATGTAGCTCTAATTCATTTGTTTTCAATGCTTCATAACTTCTGTCTGATAAGATGGCCACAGTTGACTTTTTAGATTAAAATTAGACAGAAGGAAAATGAAAACTTTGAGCCGGATGGGATGGTGCAATGCCTGTGACCCCAGCTGCTCCATGGGGCCAAGGAAGCGGGGCCCAAGTTGGAGGGCAGCCGGGGCAACTCAGCGAGATTCTGCCTCAGGCAAACAGAATCCCTCCCCAGTCCGACTGGCCACCTGTGCGTGCTCAGAGCTGGCTGTGCTGGTGGCTGTCACATCAGGCTGCAGGATAAGAGCATTTGTTATCACAAACGTTCTGTGGATGCTACTTACTTGCCCGTGGCACTTAGCAGATATTTAGAGTGTTTTTAGTTCTCTCATTACACATAATACTGCTCTGCAGCAACATCAAGTCCAAAAGCCCCTTCACACCACTGTGTAGGTGTGAAGGGGCTTTTGGACTTGATGTTGCTGTGTAGTTCAGGCTGGGCTCTAACTGATGGGAGTCTTCCTGCCTCAGCCTCCTGAGTGCTGGGATGACAAGTGTGTGCCACTATGCTTGGTGGAAATACTTTTCTTTTTTTTGAGATTTCACAATTTTCTTTTCTTTGCTTTTTCAGTACCAGGGATTGAACTCGGGCCCTTGCAAGGCAGGTGGCAGCAAAATCCCCACCCCCTCTTTGCTTTTTTTTGGAGCAAAACATTTATTGATCCATTTTAGATATACATAATGTTAACACATCATAGGGAATTTGCATCTGTAAATGTTATTATCCTTTCTTTTTTTCCATTCCCCATTCCCTTAACCCACCTCCTTTCCCTATATATAAAAGCTTTGTTTCCATTTTTTCTTCTATTTTCAGTTTTTTTCTTGTCCCTTCCTTCCTTTCCCCCCTCAGCCCTCCCTTGTTCCCCTTCCCTTTTGAGCATTTTCTTTTCACTTCCCAATGTCTATTATGCATTTTAGTCCTTATTTCCACTTCTGGCTTCTCACACAAGAGAAACAATTCAGTATTTAAATGTGTGTGTCCAGTTTCATTTAAGTGTGGTCTCAAGGTCCATCTGTTAACCTATAAATGTCTCAAGCTGATGCTTCTTTATGACAGAGTAGTACTCCATTGAACAAAAAGCCCACATCTTTATCCTTTTGACAGTTGATGGGCATTTGGGCTGTTTCCAAGATTAGCTATTACAAACTGTGCCACTTGCTATAAACATGGGTGTGCATATATCACTGTGATATGATGCTTTTAATTCTTTTGGGAAGATACCAAGAAGGGAAATAGGTGGGTTGAATGGAGCCTCTAGTTTTAGGGTTTTTTGTTTGTTTGTTTGTTTTGCATTGGGGATCAAACTCTGGCCCTTGTGCTTATGAGACATGCACCAGAACCACTGAGCTAAATCCTCGGCCCTAGCTTTAGTTTTTTAAGGAGCCTCCACACTGATTTCCACAGTGGTTACACCAGTCTACACTCACACCAACAGTGGAGAAGCGTTCTTATTTCCCCACAGCTCCTCCAGCATTTGTTATTGGTTGATTTCTTTTTTTGTTTTGTTTTGTTTTTTGAGACAGGGTCTCACTATGTAGTTGAGACTGACCTGGAACTCACTATGTAGCCCAGGCTGGTCTTGAACTCACAGCGATCCTCCTACCTCAGTCTCGCAAGGGCTAGGATTACAGGCGTGCACCACCATGCCCGGCTCCAGCACCATTTATTAAAGAGGCTATCTGTCTTCCAGTGAAAGTGCTTTGCTCCTCTGCAGTTGTTTTTGCATTTTCTAATCTGTTTCACTGATCCTCAGGTCTGTTTTTTGTTTTTGCTTTTGTTTTTTTCTGATAACATGCTGTTTTTATCACAGTAGCTTTGTAGTATAATTTTAAGTCAGGATTGTGATGCTCCATGCCTTGCCTTTGTTGCCCAGAATTGCCTTTGCTAGTCTAGGTCTCTTCTGGTTCCAAATGAATTTTAGGATTATTTTTTTCTAATTCTGTGAGATATGCTGTTGGAATTTTGATTGAAATTGTGTTAAATCTGTATGATAATTTTGGAAATATGGCTATTTTCACTATCTTGGTTCTTCCTACCCGATAACAAGGGATATCTTTCCATTTAATTTTTCTTTTTTATTTGGTACTGGGGATCAAACTCAGGTCCTTGTGCTTGCAAAGCAGGCAGTGGAACCACTGAGCTAAATTCCTGGCCCTGTTTCCATTTTCTGATGTCCTCTTTGATCTCCTTTTTCAGAGTACTGTAGTTTTCAATGTAGAGGTCTTTTACTTCCTTCATTAGATTGATTCCTAAGTATTTCTCTTTTTAAAAAATTTTAAAGTTTATAAGCAGGGTAGTAATATGGGGGAGTCTTTATTGATTTTCTTTTACACTATCTTTGTGAAATAAAAATGATAAAATATCTGAGAACCTTAGATTGGAATTGAATGCTTTTCCCATTTAAATTACTGAAAATGCCTGTTTTTCATTTGATTACTTCCCTAGGCACAATTTTAGGACTGAATGCAGGCCACAAGATAGGAGATAGAGGTATTTCATAATCTTAAAGGCTTTTGGACAGCCTTCTGTGCTTGTTAATTTTCCAGTTCCTATCACTTGTTGTTCTTCTAATTTGTCACCCTTATCTATCTGATATCTTACAAGTATTCAATAATCTGTATTAGAAGTGTGACTCTTTGCAAGTAACAGGAAACAACACACTGTGGCATAAGACTGCAGCCCAGAAAACGGAAAGGTAGCACAGGGTTTGTGCAGTGCCTGAGTATGTCCTGGAGAAGCAGACTCTTTGTTCTTCTGCTCTTTCTTAGAGCAGTCCTTAAGGTCTCAAGATGGCTGCTGTATCTCCAGGTGTCCCATTTCTGTTCCTACCGTTAAGCAGGGGAAAGGTAAAGGACCCACACTTTTCCAAAAGCTTCCTTTCTTGGTGTCCCTTGGTGCTTTATTCTAGAGCTCATTGGTCAGGACTTTGCTTCCTTATCACCCTTGTAAGAGGCTGGGTTATTATGTACTTTGCTTTAAATTTAGCCTCTGTGTAGAAAGGGGAGAGATAGTTGGAATAGATACTGAGTGAACTTCCTAAAATATTTGTCACAGTGTGTTCAACTTTACTATTTCATCCACTAATAGTCCAGTAATAGCACATTTTAAATTCGTCTTTCTCTTCCTTCCTTTAGTTACTTTGCTGGAAGGTGAAGGCGATCCCGAGAAACACCTATGTTTAGGTATTTCATTTTTTTGGATGCTATTGTGAAAGGTGTTGTTTTCCTAATTTTTCCCTCAGTGAGTTTGTTATTTGTGTACTGGAAGACTATTGATTTTTGAGTGTTGACTTTATATCCACATACACTACTGAATTTGATTTTTAAATCTGCAAGTCTTTCTGGTAGAACTTTTGGGATCTTCTATGTAGAGTATCCTGTCCACAAATAATTATAATTTAACTTCTTCCTTTCCTAACCTTATTCCTTTTATTTCTTTTTCTTATCTAATTGTTCTGGTTAATGTTTCCAGATCTATATTGAACAAGAGCAGTGACAGTGAACACCGTTGTCTTGTTCCTGATTTTACTTTTTTTTTCTTCTTTTTATTGAGTTTATTGGTACAATCTAGGTATACAATACAATTACATTCATCATTGGGATTCTGTACCTTTACATAATAGGTCTTGATTCTCATTTTTTCCCCTTGTCCCTGCCCTCCCTTCACCCCCTCCTCCCCTCTCCATTTACAAACACTTTATTTCCATTTTTTCAGTTTCTCATATTTTTTTCCTCTCCCTTATTACCTTTCCCCCACCCTTCCCACTTTCCCTACACCTTTAGCCCTTTACTTCCTATTTCACATTATTAATTATCTCATTAGGATCCTGTGTACTATTATAGTTTTTCACACCAAAGAAACTATTCGGTATTTCAGTTAAAGAAATATCTGTATGAACATTAAAAATAGGGAATCCTAAAATAAAACTAAAAAGGAAAGTAAAAGAGAAAAGGCAATGATGTAACATTAAAATAATCCTTAATTCTGGAGATGAAAATGGTCCCTGAACATATTTAAATTGCTTCTCGCTCTTATAGTCTTATCTTATTCTTTTTTTTCATTATTTAGAGAATACTTTATTAGTTTCTGTAATCAAACCCACGTAGATATGACCTTACATATTTAGTATGATGTGTTACCCCTGTACACATGGAAAAAAATTAAAAAATAAAAAAAAATAAATTAACATTTCTAGACCAATATGGTTGTCCATTTCTGTACAATGCCAAGTCAACACAGTAAATTGGGATGACTTTTTCCAAAGTTGGAAGCACCATTAAAGTTTCCCAAAATTCAATTTATATATATGTGTGTGTGTGTGTGTGTATTTATATAAAAAGACTAATAATAGTATGTTATATATCGATAGCAGCAACAGCTTTTCCAGGTTCTGCAGTCATCTGAACAAAATTATAGACATTCAGCACATTCCATTAAAAAAAAAAACACACACAGAAAAGAATAATATCCAGAAAACAGCAAAGTTCTGTTGCTGTTGTGGTACCTGGCACCATTTTTTCTATTAGCCTCTTAATCATCATCTGGAAAGAGAACATTCTAGAGTAATATCATTAAATGTAGCTCTGATAAAGCACGGTCCCTACTATGTATCAAGCTGGTACTAGATATTTTACATTCATAGAGGTATGATACAGTACCATCCTACATCAATAATACTAGATTCAGTTTTGGTTTGAAATTTACTTTGTCTCCCAATAAGATTGCTACCCCTGTTTTTTTCTGGGCTCCTGTCACATGGAGAATTGTTTTCTATCTTTTCACTTTCAGTCTACGGGCTTCTTTTTGCACTAGGTATGTTTCTTGTATACAACATATTGTTGGACTTTGCTTCTTATTCCATTTTGCCAGTCTATTTCTCTTGATTGGTGAGTTGAGGCCATTGACATTGCTGGTTATAACTGATATGTACTGACTTATTATTGGAATGTTATTGGCCTTTTGTTGACTCTTTTTACTTTTTTCACTTTCTCCTTTTAATTTCTTGCCTTGCCTATTTGATTTGCTCTGTTGGGCCTCATGGTGTTGTTGCCTTCATTGTCTTTTTCTAGGATCTTGTTTAGAATTGCTTGTAGTGCTGGTTTGGTATTCATGTAGTTTCTCAGGTGTTCTTTGTCATGGAAGT
>NW_022900942.1:4276092-4287391 GCF_012274545.1 Fukomys damarensis | reverse complement strand
CTCTGGATTATCACCCAAATCTTCCTGATATAGTTGTGCCCTAGCTTCTGTGTCTCTAACGACCCACAGACATTCTCATCTTCATAACATCAGAGAAAACAGCTCATCAAATCAACCGTAATGCTTTACCCCAACTGATACAATCAGTGACACATTAAGATCAAGCACAACTTGGACACTGACCACCTGTGGTAGTCACTAGTCTATCACCCTTAAATCATTTGAATATAATTGAAATCAAGAAGCAGTCCAGAACATGTGTGCAGTGAACAAAATTTCGATATAGTGTATTTACCATTTAATGGCTCAGACAGAGCGAGGATGCAAGACCCCTTATCTCAGTTAGCTGATGGCTGAACCCCATGACGCTGACTGAATTCGGGCTGCAAGGCCCAGTTTGAGTTCCCCAACCTTCTGAATGGTTGAACTCCACAACGTTCTATTACAGCTTTCCAAACCCTTTCTTTAAAGATGTTAAAAGTTGGGAACTCAGAAAAATACCTTTGATGACCACCTCTGCCTCTGCAGAGTGGGTCCAAAGACTGGCACAGTTAGGAGGACTGAGAGTGCGGGGGGGTGGGGCTTTTGGGGGTTCAGGGTCGCCTGCGCGGCTACCTTCCCGGTGCTTGAGCGATGGCGGCTGGGTCAGGAGCAGGCGTGGCTCTCCCCTGATTTTACTTTTTAAAAATTTATTGGTACCAGAATTCGAACTCAGGTCCTTATGCTTGCGAGGCAGTGGACGGAACCACTGAGCTAAATCCCCAGCCCTTCTTCTGGTTTTAGAGTGAAGGCTTTTAGTTTTTGTCCATTGAGTATGATGTTGACTGTTGGTTTATCATAGATGGCTTTCATCAGATTGAGTTAAAGACCATTTATTCTAATTCTATTTAGAGTTTTTATTATGAATGAGTGTTGGACCTTGTAAAATGCTTTTTCAGGGCTGGGAATTTGGCTCAGTGGTTCTGCCACCTGCCTCACAAGCACAAGGGCCCAAATTTGAACCCCAGTACTAAAAAAAAAAAAAAAAAAAAAAAGGCTTTTTCTGCATCTATTCAGAGGATCATATGTTGTTTTTGTTTTTGTTTTTGTCCTTGGCTCTTTTAATACAATGTATTAATTACATTTATTGATTTGTGTATATTGAAGCATCCCTGCATCCCTGGGATTAATCCTATTTGGTCGAGGTGTATAACCTTCTTGATGACTTGCTACATATTTTTTTTTTCAAATAGATTTTTTTTTCTTTTGTAGCAGGGATAGAACTTGGGACCTTGTGCTTGCAAGGCAGACAGTGACACCACTGAGTTAAATCTCTAGCCCTTGCTACATATTTTTTGTCAGTACCTTATTGAGGATTTTAGCAGTGTTTTGTCTTCTCTAAATTTCTTATAGAATTCAGCAGTGAATTCATCAGGGCCTGGGCTTTTTTTCTTAGTAGGGTTTTTTTTTTTTTTTTTTTTTTTTGTACCAGGGCTTGAACTCAGGTCCTTGTCCTTGAAAGGCAGGCGCCAGAACCACTGAGCTAAATACCCGGCCCTGTTAGTAGGTTTTTAATTAAATCTTCAATATCACTAGCTGATATTGGTTTATTAGAATTTTTATATCTTCTTGAGTCAGTTTTGGTAATTCATGTGTATCCAGGAATCTGTCCATTTCTTCTGTGTTTTCCATCTTAGTAGAATACAGATTCTCAAAATAGGTACTGAAGCTTTCTATATTTCTGCAGGATCTGTTGTGATTTCACCCTTTTCATTCCTAAATGCATGGATTTGAATCTTTTCTTTCCCTTTTTGGATAAGGGTTTGTTAATTTTATTTAATCTTTCAACCAAACAACTCTTTGATTCATTGACTCTTTTTATTTATTTTACTTTTTTAGTCTCTGCTGCATTAATTTCTGCTCTGATTTTTATAATTTCCTCCCCTGTACAAGCTTTGGGCTTGTTCTTTTTCTAGAAACTTGAGGTACCACATTATGTTGTTTGTTTGAGCCCACTCTTTTTCTGATATGGGAATTCACTGCTATAAATTTACCTGGTAGGACTGCTTTCATTGCATCCCATAAGTTCCAATATGTTGTATTGGCATTATCATTTAATTATAGAAACTGTCTGATTTCTTCTTTAATGTCATCTGTGCCCCACTGCTGGTCCAGGAGGGTGTTATTTAATTTCCATGTGTTTATGAAGTTCTTGTGGTTTCTTTTGCCATTGATTTACAATTTCATTGCCCTACAGTCTGATAATATGCATGGGATAATTTCAATTCCTTTACTTAAGCATGTTCTATGAGTTAGTATGTGATCTATTTTGGAGATTGTCCTATGTGAGGCTAAGAAGAAAGTGCATCCTGATGTTATGTAACACTCTGTAGACATTTACTAAGTCCCTTTGTTCAACAGTTTGGTTCACTTCTCCTATTTCTTTTTTTTTTTTCATTAAGTTTATTGGTACATTTTAAGTATATAATACAGTTACATTCATTCATCATTGGGATCTTGTATCTTTACATGATGTATCTTGGTTGTTATTTTTTCCCCAATCCCCTTCCCTCCCTCACCCCCTCCAACCTTCCCTGTTTATAAAGACTTTGTTTCCATTTTTTCCTTTTTTCATATTTTTTCTTTTCCCTTCTTTCCTTTCCCCTAGCCCTCCCACTTCCCCTACATATTTAGACCTTTTCTTCCTATTTCACATTATCAATTATACACTTTGATTCTTATTTACACGTTTAGTTTTTTCACACCAGAGAAACTATTTGGTATTTATATGTGTCCTATTTATTTCACTTAAGAGTATGGCCTTAATGTACATCCATTTAGCTATAAATGTCTCTAGTTTCTCCTTCTTTATGGCTGAGTAGTACTCTATTTTATAACAACAACAACAAAAACATCTCTTTATCCAGTCTCCAGTTGATGGGCAATTGGGCTGTTTCCAAGTTTCATCTATTACAAACAGTGCCTTTATAAACATGGGTGCACATACATCACTGTGGTATGATTCCAATTCTCATATTTCATGTTGATATTTTTGTCTAGCTGATCTATTTGTGACAGCATGGTATTGAGGTCCCCCATTACAACTGTATTAGTGCTTGTTTGATTTTTCATGTGTGTTAATATTTGTTTTATATAGTTGGGTATGCTGGTATTTGGTGCACATATATTTATGATTGTTATCTCTTCTTCCTGGATTCTTCCCTTTATAAGGATGTAGTGACATTCTTTGACTCTCTTAATCAGTCTTGGCTTGAAATCCACTTTGTCTGCAAATAGAATAGCTACCCCTGCTTTTCTCTGTTGGATCTTCTTGATCCTTTCTGTTAGTCTGTTTCTTTTGATTGGTGAATTGAGACCATTAACACTGACGGTTATAACTGATGTATGTTATCTTATCCCTGTCATGCTATTTTCCTATTGTTGGCTTCCTTCATTCCTGTTCTATTTAATTTCTTGCTTTGCCTGATGGACCCATTCTGTTGGCATTCATGGAGTTGTAATCCTTGTTATCTCTTTCTAGAATATCCTTCAGAACACTTTGGAGTGCTGGTTTGGTGGTCATGAATTACTTCAGGTATTCTTTGTCATGGAAGTGTTTTATTTCTCCATCAAATTTTTTTTCTTTGAACATGTGTTTTTGAGACAGAGTCTCACTATGTAGCTCAGGCTGGCCTCAAACTTGCAGTGATCCTCCTGATCAGCCTCCCATGTGCTGGGATTACAGACATGTGCCACCACACCCAGCTCTCCATCAATTTTGAAAGATAGTTTTTCAGGGTACATCAGTTTGGGTTGGAGGTTGTTTTCCTTTAGGGCTTGAAATACTTCACTCAAAGCTCTCCTTGACTTGAGGGTTTGTGTTGAGAAGTCTGCTGTGATTCAGATGGGCTTTCCTTTAAAGGTGATTTGTTTCTTTCCTCTCGCAGTTTTTAATATTCTGTTCTTGTGTTGAATTTCTGGAATCTTGAGTATTGTTTGCCTTGGGAAAGATTTTCTTTTTCGGTACCAGGGATTGAACTCAGGAACTTGCACTTGTGAGGCACACAGCAGCATGGCAGCTAAATCCCCAAACCCTGATATATATTTTTTTTTCTATCACAACTAATTGGAGTTCTATATGCCTCACTTATCTGTATGTCAAATTCTTTTTTCCTGTTTGGGAAGTTTTCTGCCATGACTTCTGTGAACAGGTTTTTTTGTGTCATTTGCACTACCACCTGCTTTTTCCTTGACTCTGATCAATCTTATGTTAATTCTTCTTTTCATCATCTAGCAGCAGATGCTGGATTGGTTGCTTGTGGCCCCATGCTTTTTTTTTTTTTTATGGGAATCAAACTCAGCGTCCTGCACTTGCCAGGCAGGTGCTGCACCACTAAGCTGTATCCCTTCCCACCCCACCTCTTTTTTTTAAAAAAGAGATCTCTTTTCATGATCATTGACTGCAGTCCTGTGTTCTGTATCTGATATTCTGCCCTCACATTGACCATCCTGCTGCATATACTTTCAATGGAGATGTTTTTCTTTCCTTCTTTCTTTTTTTTTTTTTTGTACTGGGGATTGAATTTGGGGCCTTGTGCTTACAAGGCAGGCAGCAACACCACTGAGTTAAATCCCCAGCTCAGTGGAGTTTTTAATCTCCTGGATATTTGTTTGAATCTGTTTCATTGATTCCATTTCTTTTCTTTACTGGGCTTTCATGATTTCCATCACTTTCCTGAGCTCCCTTTTTTAAAAAAAGTCTGTATTTGCTCTGCTTGTGAGGCAGGTGGCGGAACCACTGAGCTAAATCCCCAGCCCCTGTAGTTTCTTTTTTAAGACCCTTAGACCCTCTCAGTCTTGGTATACCATGAAGAACAAGTGATTAGCACAATTATGTCACCTTGACTAAAGTAGCACAATTAGCAATAACAATAGCATCAAACACAGCCTACAAGTGAAAAACTGTGGGAACTATTAATTTGCCACCTTTAACCATATATACTAGATTTGTGATTATATAACAAAATCTAAAACAAACCAGAAAATTGTATGCAATAAAAAAATCCCTTAATATGGTGTTTTTATCCTTAAGGGAGAAGATTGAAAAGGACCTGGGGTGGGGGTGGATAGAAAAATAGAAGAAGAGGAAGAGATTAGAAACAAGGCTGGAGAACAAAGGAAGATCATACAACCTTTGGGGAAAAAAGAAGGTCCCATTCAAAATGTGTCTCTGCTGTCACTGGTAGATAACAGGCAGACAGAGTCCACATCTGAATTGGTTAATTTCAGCAAGCCAGCCATAGCTTTGCAGAAGGGTAGTGGATAATCCCAGCCAGCCTGCTCCTTTAATGCCACTGAAATTCAGGCTGGTTTCTCACTATGAGGCTGGAATCAGATTTGTTGAGCCTGCAACAGTCTGTGTGTCTCCTCCCTACCTGAACTCAGCTCCCTAACCTCCAGCTAGATCTTGGCTCCCTGCTGACTTGAACTCAGCACCTTCATCAAGACACCAGGAGCCACTAGATGGAGTCGGCCTGTAGCTGTTCTGAGTTCCAAGCTCAGTTAGCTTCTCTCCAAGATGGCTACCGCCTGATTGTCCTCTCCTGGGTGGCATCTGAACCCTAACTCACTGCATCCACTGCTCAGTTCCAATTGTTCATTTCTCTGTGAAGGCCTCTGGAGTCACCGGTAGTCACTGTTTATCTAAGGGTTTGACCCACTGTTCCCACACCATGAGTACAGGCTCTGGGAGAAAGCGCACTTTGTTACTTCCCTCCTCTTCATCGAAGTTTCTCCAGTCTCCCCATGGACTTCAATTCTCACTGCACACCCATTCCCTCCTTCTCCTCCTCACACCACTATATTCCAGTGTCAGGACACCAAATTGCCTACTCACTTTTCTAGTAAGAAAAGTAAGGCAGTTTGCCCTTCAGAATGACCGAGCCACTTCTCTGCCATTTGTGTACTTGTTGCTCAGTGCCCTTGACACTTGGCGGTGGAAGCCATACACTTCTGTGTGAATGGTATGTTAGAGGTTTCTGCTGCATTACTCTGGTTGCTAGTGAGGTTGCTGTGTTTACATTAGTGATGTGAGCTTTTCTCTGTGAATGGCCTGTTCACATCTCTGCCCAGTTGTTTTCTGGATTGTCTTCTGCTTAATGAGTTCTTATTCTGAGGCTTGCTTTTTTTGTTTTTATTGTGTCTTTACATTTAATTTCTAAATATTACTATTATAGTGTCACCAAAATTAGTATCTGTTATGCTATTATCTGCTTATAATTTGTGAATTTTGTGTCTTGCTTACACGGAGGCAAGAAATCCTACCCTGCAGTGGGGATTTAGCTCAGTGGTTCTGCCGCCTGCCTCGCAAGCACAAGGACCCGAGTTCAATCCCCACTACCAAAAAAAAAAAAAGAAAGAAAAAAAGAAATCTTACCCTGAGTTCAATATGAAATTCTGTGTTTTAGCTGGGTCTGGTGGTGCATGCCTATAACCCCAGCACTCAGGAGGCTGAGACAGGAAGAATGCTGATAGTTCAAGGCCAGTCTAAACTACAGAGTGAGACCCTGTCTCAAAAAAACAAGAAGGAAAGAAAGAAGTAGAACCCACTTTTAATCCTAGCACTAGAGAGGTTGAGGCAGGAGGATCACTGTGAGTTCAAAATCAGCCTGGCTACATAGTGAGTTCAAGGCCAGTCTGAATTACACAGGGAGACCCTGTCTTAAAAAAAAAAAAAAAAAAAAAAAAAAAAAAAAAAAAAAAAAAAAAAAAAAAAAAAAAAAAAAAAAAAAAAACTACCTTGAATTTGTTTATAATGTGAGACAGGGCAATGACAGTTCTTTCCATGAGGATACCCAGTCGTCCCACTTCTGTTTGTTGACAGTCCAGTGGTTCTCAAAGTGGGATCCCTTGAGAGTCCCCAGGAACCCTCAGGAGATGCATAGCATCAGCTTTGCCATTAGTTTGCCTTGTGCTGTTACTTGCATTATGGGTACAAAAGCAAGGGGTGTGTGTGTGTGAGCCCACTGGCACCTTAGCAGGAGTGGAGGTGTTGCCACCAAATTGCCTCACAGTCAACATACACCAACTCCATTTCACTCAGCAATATCCTTGAGAGGCAATAGAAAGCATCAGTCACGTCACGGACTGGCCCTGTCTTGCCTTTTTTCAGGGTTCTCTGTGTGGGGAGGTGGGAGGTCCCAGTGCTGTGGCATTGCTTGCTGGAGGCTGGTGGGAGTTGAGTTAAAGCTCATAGATCCTTTGCACTGAGGTGTGGTGGGTCTTTTTAACGGAACGCTGTTCAGATTAAGATTTTTTTTTCCTGCAGTACTGAAGATTGAGTCCAGGACCTTTGCACTAGGCTGCATCCTCAGCCCTTTTCTTTTTTGTATTTTTATTTTGAGACAGTATCTCACCAAGTTACTAAGTTGCCCAGGCTGTGCTAGAACTTGTGATCTTCCTGCCTCAGCTTCACAGAATGCTGGGAGGATCTGTGACAGACATCTTAGAAATGAATGAATTAATCTGATCACTTCAAGGCCAATAATTGATAGTGACAAACTGTAAAACTTAGAAATTTAGGAAGCTTTTACTCATCACCATGAACCTAACAGTTTTTCAGTATGTAATGCTGATGACTCAGTGGTGATATTAACAAGTATGCTATCTACTTATATATTTTACATTTAATATAAATGTACTTGCATTTCATTTACTGGTCTTTGGTACCCTAGGTTTTAGTGGCACTGTGTTTGAATGAATGTGCATACTCTCTAACCCTTTTCAGTGCTGCCATTTGGGGTTGTCTCGTTTTGCACTCCTTGTGGCCGAGTCACACTTGTGCTTATGTGGGAGGGACTTCTTGGGATCCATTCTAGGGAGGGCAGCCTGGCCTGAAGTGATGGCCGGGCCAGGTGGAGAGGCGGGGTAGTGGCAGGTAGCTTGGATGGGGCAGATAGAAAAGAGCAGCAGCTTCAGAGATTGGATAAAGACAATCCTAGTGTCTTGTGAAGGGCATGGTGAGGGGGAGGCCAGCAGGGCCTGGTGCGCTGTCGGCAGGTGTCAGTAGGCAGCACAGGAGCCCTCAGGCAGAGGCCAACATGTCCGCTGTTTGGGGTCTGAAGGAGAGGAGACATTCAGACTCAGATGCTCTGCACCTAAGGCCTTCTCCACTTGCCACACATGGGTGGGGTCCAGCGACAGCCCTGACTCTGGCCTAATCAAGGTGCTGGGGACAGACTGCTGCATCCCTCCTCATGCCTGTCGGTGGTGGGCAGGGACATGAGTGGGTATAGCGTGGATGTGCAAGCCCTAGAACAGCCCCAGGTTCCCTTCTCAGCTGAGCAGATGTGGCAGTGCTCTCTTGTGTGTGTCCTGAGGCTGGCAGGAGGGTGACTGGCGTGTGTTCTCACCGCAGCCAAGTGCAGACCCTGGCCTCTTCTGCTGGATAGCCCATTGGAGTGTGAAACAGGGACAGGATGTGTTCCCAAGGTCACTCTGATTTCTGCGGAGGGATCGGTTCTGGTGAGTTAGGGTGGCTGGAGCCAAGTGGGGAGAACTGGTTAACTGGCTGTTGAGGAGTCTGAGCACCTTTACAGCTCTTGCCAGATTGGGTACAGGCAGGCCCCACGCATCCAGGAGAGCTCAAGCTGAACTCCTGGTGTACAGCTGGGGTGAGGGTGGGGCCACATGGGGAGGCAGGAGACCTGCTGGACCCCAGGGAGGATATCAAGGGGCTCCAGAGGACATCAGCCTGGAGAGCCCCCTTTGGGAGCCATCAGCATTTGGGTAAACTGGGAGATGGGAGATCTCCCAGGAGGTGGGTGTAACAGAGGGCTGAGTCCACTTAGGGATTGCGAGGATCTGGACGTCGGGAGTTGGGAAGGAGTCAGCCGCAGAGGGGAGGCTGGGAAGGACCAGCCTGGGTGGCATGGGAGGCACCTCAGGCACTAGTGTCCTGGCCGAGGGCAGAGTCTCACTGTTGAGTCCTGTCTGTGAGCACCGAAGTTACGTCTGGGCCATGTGACCTACACGACACAGCTCCACTGTGTTGGCAGCACATGGGAGTCTAGGTCAGGGATCAGCTGTAATGTTCCCAGGCTTTGCTCCAGGTAGCCTGGGGACAGATGTCTAGACCAAGAAGGGCTTCTTTGAGGAACAGCACAGCACCGTGGTCTGGCCAGAGCCCCTGTGTAAGCCTCAGCTTCCCTACCTGTAAAGTGGAGCGCTGCAAGGGTGCCAAGCAAAGCTGCGTGCAGCCTGCTCAGCCAGCCCAGGGACTTGCTGAGCTCTGTCCCAGCTGTCCACAGCCCAGCCCCAGGAATGGCTGGGTGCCCGAGTCCAGATTCTTAGGGTGCAGAGCTGCCCTTGCCTGTTTCTTGACCCCCCAATGAATCACACCGCTCGTCTTTCCAAGAAATCTTAATTTCTTTATTGACTTTTTGACTCAACAATTTTTTTTTAACTTTTTGTTTTTTTCTGAAACGTTCTTGTTATGAGCCTTTTATTTTGTTCTCGTTAAATGCACTCGACCCAAAATTGGTTTGGCATATCGAAAAGGTGACCAAGGAGGGAGGATGGGCTGGGGGATGTGGGGGAGGCCCGAATGGACAGAGGGACTGAGGATGAATAGGAAGGGAGCATGGAGACAGCGAGAAAGACACAGGTAGAGAGGTGGAGACAGGACAGAAAGAAAAGGCAAAGGAAACCCAAAAGAAAAAAAAAAAATCCGAAGAAAAAGACTATTTGGGAGCAAATGAATCCAGGAGCCCAAGGAGGGGAGCAGGAGAGGAAACCAAGACCCTTCTCTGTACTGTGCCAGCTGGGGTGGGGGCATCAAGGCAACAGGTCTGGTTGGGGCAGGGACACCTGGGCTCTCTGGGAGGCTTTGCACTGGACTGCAGTGGTACCCAGCCCCACCAGGGGGCCCTGCCATGCAGCCTGGAGGTGATTCCAAGAGCCACTACACCCTCTCTCCCCTTGATTGTCCATGTCTGGAGACAGAGGAGGGCCGGGCTAGGGAGAGGACGCAGCTCCTGACGCCTGTGGGCCGAGAGCTCTGTGCCCGTCTCCCCAGGCCAGCCCCATACCCGCGGGCGCTCAGGGCCTGGTGAGGTCAAGGGCTCTTTTCACACAGCCCTCTGGCAAGACCTGCCCCATCTTTCCTCCTCTTCCCCATCTCAACCTTGTCCACGGGCTCCTGGTGAAATGGGTTGACTTCCCCCAGAAAAAGCCACAGATGGAACTGCACCTCACCTCTCCCCATGCCTGTTCCCTGTGGGACAAACCACTGTCTTTGGTCCGACCCTTCTCTCCTGATTGGTGAGGACAAGCCAGCCCCAGCTCCCCAGGAGAAGGGAGGGGGCTTTCTAGCAGCAAAAAGGGTCCCTCCAGCCACCTACCTGTCCCCTTCTCCCGGTTTCTTCTGGAGCCCCTCCCCTTAACCCAAAGAAGTTCATGGTGGCAGCAGGCTGAGACCCGGAGATGTTTGAAACTCATGGCACTTGTGAGAAAGGAGAGTGAGATAGGAGGTCTGACAGAGGCAGAAGAGCCGCCCCTGGGGCAATGGCAATGAGGTGCTGCGCCAGTGTGGCAATGGGACTACGCTGTCCTGAAGGGTGGGGGCTGGGGGGGCTGGAGCACAACGCCGAAGGGGCTGGGAGTAGGAGGCGCTCAGGAGACACCCAGCCAGGCTGGCCGTGCGGGACAGGCCGGGGAACAGACATCTGGCTACTTGGCAGAAAGGGAAGGGGAGGTGATCCCTCGCTGCCCCCTGCTGCTCCAGCGCCAACCCCACCCCATCCCCTGACCACAGCAAAACCTCTTCCCTCACTCTCCCATCCTTTCCCCATCCACCTCCTTCGCCCGCTGCCTGGAGTCCCAGAAGCAGTGTACAGGAAGCGGGCCCGGTGGAGCACAGCGTCTTGGCAAAAGCATCTTTGGGTGTGAGGGTGTCTCCCGGGCCGGGCCGAGAGAGGGAAGCAGCCTTGGTCCTGGGGCAGGTGGTGAGGTGTCGCCCGAAGGGCTGACTACACGGCGTGGAGCAGGGTGCCAGGAGGGAAGCGGGTTCTTTGTTTTTGTTTCGCTGTTACTTCTAGATTTTGTTTCTGTCTCTGGAGTGTAAAAGCTGCTCTGGTGGCCCTCCCACCCCGGCCGGGATGCGCACAAACACGAAGTCCTGGCTGCTGGGGTGGCGGCGCCCTCTGCTACGGAGAAAGTCCGGGCTGGCCTGGGCCTCGGGCGCCGGTGGCTTCAAGTGATGAGATTCTTTCTTTTGTTTTTTTTTTTTTTTTTTTTTTTTTTTTTTTTTTTTTTTTTTTTT
>NW_022900942.1:4263982-4275874 GCF_012274545.1 Fukomys damarensis | reverse complement strand
TTTTTTTTTTTTTTTTTGTCTTTTTTTTCTTTTCCATTTCGTTGAAATATTTACAGCAATGGGGGAGGAGGAGAGAGGAAGGGGTGAGAAGGCCCCCTAGGGAAAGATCCAAGCCCAGGACCCACTCCCCAGGGAGATCCAGACCCCGAGATCTGTTCCCCAGAGCGTCAAGCCCACAGACCTGGGAGCCATCGTAGGCTGGGCCGCGCGGGGGGGTTGTGCTTCGTCAGGAGTCACCCCAGGAGGGGTCATTGGGTGTACTCTGGGGGGGCAGGCTTGCTGGGGAGGCGGGATAACAGCAAGGGGGCAGGAGCTTCAGAAAGTTCCACCTTGAGACCACTGGCCACCGCCCGTCCCCTGGGCCACAGCTGGGCTTCCTCTCAGGCTGCAGGACCTGGTCACCAGGAAGCAGGAGCTGCCATGCGGGAGCAGCCTGTCCACCTTCCTACAGCCAGGGAAGCCTTTGGCAACCTCAGAAGCTGCCCCACCCCCAGGGAGACCAGAGCCCTTGCTGCTCCCTCCAGGGGTGGCAGGATAGGGGGAGGGGGAGAGTCAAGAAGCGGGCTGCACCCTGCTGGGCTCTCCCTCCTAACTCCCTGGGGCCTCTGGGCTCCTCGCTGGCCTTCTCCCAAACAGCTGGTGCGAGTGGCTGGTGGGAAACCCTGTCTGTGAACCCTGGCGCCTCGGGCCCCCATATCAGAGCCCCCAGAGGGGACCCTAGGGCCCATGGCCAAGGGGTACTGGAGAGAGCGGTCCACCAGCCACTACCTCCACCAGTCTCCCTCTCTCACCAGGGCCCTGCCCAGGGTCTCCTCCCTGGCCCGGGCTGCCAGCCCCTGGTCCTCAAGTACCTCAGAGACTGGTGACCAGCTGCATCTGCCCGTCTCCATCGGGCCCTGGCCCCTCAAGGCCTGGGGCCGCCAGGTAGCCCTCATGGCTAGGCCGCCGCACCTGGTAGTAACCCTGCAGGGGGTTCCGGGCCACCAGGGCTGGTGGGCGAGAGGTGTAGTAGATTTCGGGGGGCCCTGGAGGTGCAGGTGGAGGTGGGGGCAGGGCCTCACTGGGTCCCTCAGGGCTGCTGTCCGGGTAGGAGGGCGAGTCCCGCAGGTTGGCCCCACTGGCATAGAGGGAGTCCCGGCCTGGAGGGGAGGAGAGGGGCCGGCTGGTGGCGCCATCCTCTGCCGTGCAGCTCTCGGACTCGTCCAGGTCACTCTGATACAGCACCGACTGGGCCCGGGGCAGCAGCAGTGGCTCCTCCAGGGCCTTGTAGAGAAGTTCAATCTCCGCCCGGTCAGCACTCCCGGGCCCACTGGCCTCTTCCTCACCACCACCCCCTGGCACAGGTGGCACGGGGGGCTCAGGTGGCGGCGGGCCCTTGGCTCCGCTGCTGCCACCTCTCAGGTTGTTGTGCACCAGCTCCGAGATGATCATCTTCTCGAAGGCTGCGGCATCGGCCAGGTTACGGCCTCTCGGTGGCTCGGGGGCCCCGTCCCCTGGTGGGAAGTCTCCACTTCGCAAAGAATAGCTGTTGTTGAAGTTGCCATTAAGGGGCAGGGTGTCCATGCCGCAGGCTTCCCGGCCTCCCAAGGGGTGCTCTGCGGGGCAGAAGGGCTGGTCAGGAGGGTGAGGGGCAGCTGTATCGTTGTGGGGAAGGGAGCTCCCCTTCATCCTCTGGGATCTGGTCACATACCCCCCTCCTTGCCTGCTCTAGGGGCAGCTGCCCAACAGCAGGGGGAGGAGTTAGGACCAATCTCGGCAGTGAGACCTCCTGAGCCCCTACCCCCATTTGTGAGCTCAGACCCTTATTTGGGTCCACTGTGGTGGAGGGTATCCTGTGCTCTGGTCCCTGAGAGAGGCCATCTGAAGGCCACCATCGTGTTCCTTCCAGGATGTGGAAAGCCACCAGGAAAGAGACACTTACTGGGCTCCCGGTAGCTTCCTGAATGCCAGCCAGAAGGGAAAGAGAAGGAGAAAGTCAGCACAGAGTCTGGCTCCCCACACCCAGGCCCCAGGGGCAGCCCGTGTGCTGGTGCCCAGAATGCCCTCACCTGGGGAGTTGAAGACAGGGGGTGAGGAGGGGTTGAAGCCCACTGACTCAGCGATGAGGGTGTTGTAGGGGCTGGTGCCCCCTCGGGGCTGCAGCACGGGGTTGGTCAGGAGGTGGTTTCCCATGGCACCTGCCCAAGGGTCAGAGGTCACAAGGAAGCCCAGGGGCAAGGGGCTGAGAGCTGTGGGGTCAGGAGCTGCTGTGGAAGAGGGATGCCTCTTACCTCGGTTCAGGGTGGGTGTGCTATTGATGTCCCCTGCCATGAAGGAGGACTCTGTCTGTTTCCTCACTGTGTCATTCCACATTCTCCGGATTCGGCTCTGGGGACACATCGGGGCACGCCAAGGTCTTAGGGCCACCTGTCCTCTGATTATTCTGAGACCACTCTCCCGGACGGTACAGCCTCACCCGACCCTAGTACCTGGGTGCCCGTGTAGTAGCGGGTATTGCTTCGCATGGCTGAGGTCTTAAGGGAGCCATGCGTGCCCCCTGGCGGGGAGCGGATGCAGCAATAGGAGTGACGCAGGCACTTGCTGTACTCCTTGTGCACCTGGAGGATGGAGGGGGACAGTCAGCTGGCAGCAGCCTTCTTTGTAATACGGCCCCCACAGGCCAGCCTGAGAAGCTGTTCTCTGCCTCAGCACCTGTCAGCTCAGAACCCTCCCTGTCACCTGTCCCTGACACAGTAAAAACCAACCCCTACCTTGCAGCACTCACATCTGAGCGGCTCGAGTGCAGATAAGGAAAGCACCATTGGTTGGGGAGATGGCATCAGGACTCCTCCAGATACCAAAGTCAGAAGATGCTCAAGCTTTCCATATGAACAGTGTGGCACTGCAGAACTGTGTGTTAAGTCATCTGTAGGTTACTTACAGTGTCTACTGCAATGCAGACACTATGTAAATAGTTGTTACACCGGATTGTGTAGACAGTCATGACCAAAAACATTCTGGACATGTTTAGCACAGTTTCTTTTTCTGAAGTGTTTTCAATCCACAGTTGGTTGCATCTGCAGATGTGGAAGTCAGAGGTGTAGAGGGCTGACTATATGCCTCACAGGATGTCTCAGGGTGTTGATGCTATGGGGAAAGCTGTAGCCAGGAAGGGACGGGGCAGTGCTGGCAGGCTGAGCGCTGGGATGTAGGACAGGTCAGGGGAGGCTCAGCAGCAGACATCTGGGCCAAGGCCTGAGAGAAAGGCAGCACCCATGTCTTCCTGAGGAAGGATGTGATGCCCAGGGCAGCATGGGGTTGAGCCCTGAGGACAGTCCTGCATTGGTGCTGAGAGCAGATGGGCAAAGCAAGGGGCCAGGTCGGACTGTGTGGGTCTAGGGATGTTTGTGGGGACTCCGCTGTGCAAGAGTCAGTTTTGATGTCTGGGTGAGCCACAGCATGTGTGTCTATGTGCATGCCCGTGTGTGCCAAAGCCAGCACCAAGTGCCACGTGTGTAAGAAGCAAGGCCTGCCCCTGAGCTACAGCGCTGGTCCTGTGTGGCCAGCTTCCCTGCAGCCAGGGTTCCTGTGCTCCTGCTTCGGCTTTCCCTCAGCAGCCTGGCCCGGGTCCTTGGTCCCTTCAGGACAAGGACAAGGTGTGCACACACCTCAGCTCAGTTTCTGTCCTTTTGTTTTGTGAGACAAGTGCTGGGACTGCGGGTGCGTGCCACACCACACCTGGCTCAGCTGAGTTTCTAAAGCTTTGGTCCCCAGCCTGCTGCCTGCACTCCTTCCTTCACTCCCCTGCTGCTGTCTCTTCGGTACATGTTTTTTCAAGATCTCGACTGTAACACATCTATTTTAAAAGGGACCTTTCTATCACCACAGAATTTACAGTTCTTCCAGCTCCATGGCGGAGGAAATGCCCCATCAGGCTGGTGCCCAGGTGTCTCCCACCCATGGGCCCGCCTCGTGCCTACATTGTGGCAAGGACACTCCTATTACAGACTTGTTCTGCCTTCATGCCCCTCTGTGCTTCATGCTCGCCAAGTCAGGCTGAACCTTCCCTGACCCTGAGCCTGGCTTCTCTCCCAGTGCTGTGGAGGCACCGGGGCTCAGGGGCATTCAGTTCCCCTTCACCCTCACTCCTGCCCTGTTCTGAGACAGTAAGATCCTGTGGAGGTGCCTGCCTCACCTTCTTCTGTAAGGCGCAGTGAAAGACGAAGATGAAGACCCCCTGGAAGGCGTTGAAGGTGGTGAAGAGATAGGCCATGACCACTGACTCCTTGTTGATGAAGAGGAGTCCAAAAGCCCAGGTGAGCCCCAGTAGGAAGAGCAGCGCGATGGCCCCCAGGGCCCAGGACCTGGGGGAGCCGGACAGGCAGGTCAGGGACCCACTAGGAGGCAGCACAGCCCAGCACCTGGCTCCCATCCCCAACCTGGAGTCGAGCATCCTCCAGGTAGGAGGTAGGTAGCCTATTTGGTGACACTTCTAGCAGTCATTTACCCTATTCCCACATGTATGCCCCATTCAGTAGCCTGTTTTTCTTTAGTTGCCCTTGAGTGGCTCTATGTGTGAACTTGGCCTCAAAACCACAGGCTGGATGTACCAATGATAGGCTTCCTAAGACCGCTAAGTGGGTGCATAACGAGTGCGGGAAAAGACCCATCTGATACTTAGACCCATGAGTGTGATGCTGCATTACAGGCACCCCATGGAAGGAGGCCCAGGGAGAGGCCAGGCCCAGCCTTGGGGCCCCAGGGGAAAGGGATGTGGGTGGACTCACTTAATGTTGTCGAGGCGACTGGAGTCTGGCTTGAGCACAGAGGAGCTTCGGATCATCTTGTGCAGGGTCACCATGAGGAACACCAGGTTCACCTGGGGAAGGTGAGGGGGGTGGGCTGAATTCCTCCCCCTCCAAGGGCTCTGGGTCAGGGCCTGCCCTGCTAGGTCTCAGTTGCCACCCCTGCCTTTGGATCCCATTCCAGGGTGCCAGCCATGCTGCAGCCAGCAGACAGGCCAGGCATTAAGTGCACATGGCAGGGGCTCAATCCCAGTCTCTGGGTGATCGGGCCTTGGTGCTGGGGCTCTGCAGACCCAGTTTCCTGGTCCTCTTGGCTGGCTGCTCAGTTTTGATGTGTTTCCCAAACCAGCACCTCTCGGGCTTCAGGCAGGGCAGGGTCAGGGCTGGTGGATGAGGGAAGGAGCCCAAAGCGGGGGTACCACTGGCCACTTACCACGATGACAAAGGAGACAGGCCCAATGAAGCTCCAGATGAAGTAATTGTCCACTCGGAGCCAGCAGCTATAAAGAAAATGGACCAGAGTGGAGAGAAGCCAGTGACCCAAAAGTCCTGGCCTGAAGGGTGCCACCGAGCAGAGAGCCAGCAGCAGCAATGGGGGATATACTCACGCCTTCTCGGTGCCATAGCTGCGGTAGTCAATGGCTGCCGCAATGCCCACCACCAGGGCAGGGAAGCAGTAGCCACCCAGGTAGTAGTACTTGGTGCGGGAGTACTCGCTCTCAAACACTTCCACCAGCAGCAGGTAGAGGTGCACGCCCTCCAGGCACAGCCAGGAGAAGGCAGCCAGGAAGAAGTAGTGCAGCAGGCCAGCAAAGATGGGGCAGGCGATCTGCAGGGAGGCCCAGGTGCTGGTGAGGGAGGCCGAGCCACTGGCGCCCCACCCCACCATGGCCCAGGCCCCAGTGTGGCCCCAGCCCACCTCATACTGAGTCTTGTCTATCCCGACCAGGAAGAGCAGCTCAGCCAGGAAGAGGTTGATGCACAGGTTCTTGTGGATGGTGTTGCGGTCGGTCTGCAGCCCCCGCAGGAAGCAGAAGGTGGAGATGCAGATAGCCAGGCAGACCAAGGAGATGACAATGCCCACCCAGGTGATGACTGACAGCAGCAGCTCGTTGATGCGGCCCTGGTACTGGGGGACAGGAGCAGGGCAGGCTCAGGGCCTCCAGCTGCACACAACCAGGTGTGTGCAATGCCCAGCCAGGCACAAGCTGCAGGCAAGGCCCTCCGAGGCTGCCCACCTGGCCTGCTTGCCAGCCCCACCCCGCTGTAGGCAGCCGCTCACTTCCTCATGCTCTGGAAGGCTTGTGGAGAGATGACAAAGGTGACAGCAACATGCTTCTCCAGAGTGCCTCGGGAGAAGGTGGATGTGACCAGAGGGAACCAGAGACATGGCCTCCGCCTCAGGCAAGACAAGATAAGATGGTGGCCCCTACCCTGAGGCTGGCCTCCCTGGCACCGCCCACATCGTGCACGTCCTAGGGTGCCATGCAAAGCTGGGCCAGCAGCAAACGGGCCCCAGAGGAGCAGTGCACCGTAGCTTACGATCTCTCGGTGAGCCATGAGCACGGCGAAGTTGGTGAGGTGGCTGCAGGCACAGGTGGTGTGGGTCTTGTTGGACTCCACCAGGCGGCAGCCCTGGGTCGACCAGTAGCCCAACATGGAGCGCTCTGAGTAGTTCCAGAAGGAGCAGTTGGCGTTGAAGTGGTTCTTGGCCTGTTGTGCAGCAATGGTCAGGGGTCAGAGCCAGGAGCCACATTCTGGACCCCACACCCAGCTCTAGGGATAGCAGCCAAGGTGACGGACAGCCAGATCTCTGGGGACAAATGGTGTGAGCCCGAGGGAGGGGCTGTAACTTGCTACTGGGGAAGGGGATATACAGTCCAAGAGTGCTGGCTGTGGGCTCACCTCCAGATGGGCCACGGTGAAGATGACAGGATCCATGAGGAAGACGCGACTGGACTCCTTGTTAATGGATGCTGCGATGACCTGCGAGTTCACCACCAGGGAGGCACCCCCGGTACCCCCCGTGCCTGCCTCACCCGCCAGCTTCACTGTGGCATTCTCCGTGGACAGGAAAAGGCCCAAGTTGTTGTAGAGGATGAAGACAACTTTGACCACCCCTGGGGAGGATAGCTGGGGATGTAGCAGCTGCCCTTGACTGGCAGCCTCCATTCAGGTTTGGACAGCAGCCCAGAGGCTAGGGCACAGGATGGCTCTGACCCATTCTTTTTCCCTGGGTGACCTGGGCAGATCCCTGACCTCTCTTGTCCCAGCCTTCTCTGAGCTATGGTCCAGCTAAGCTACTGCCCAGGAGACATCTCTGTAGACCTACGGCACCCAATGAGAACATATAAAACTTGCCACAAGGGCAGAACCCTTGCTTGCCCGCCACGAAGAGCAGAGATAGCAGCTGAGGGCTGGGTAGGGGTGGCCCACTCTGTCCCCACCCAAGGCCTGGCCAGGCGCTCACCATTGCGGCTGTTCTGCTTGATGGTGTTGGCAGACAGCTGGATGGAGTTCTCACTGGGATACTCCTGGGGGAAGACCAGTTCCTGCACCTGGCCCTCCGTGTTCAGGACAGTGACCTCCAGGACTGTAGGCACAGGGCATGGCAGGACACGTGCTTTTAGGGTCTGTCCCCAGTGAGGGGCCAGCCTCCCCCATGGTGTCTGAGACTCAGGACTTGCACCCAGCCTGACCCAGTGCTGCAGCACTCACCCACATTCTGCTTGGCGGCCAGGAAGCGGGCAGGCTCCCTGACGTTGTCGGCCAGCAGGAAGGCGCCCTCCTCTAGCACATCTAGGAGCATGGTGGCTGTGTGCACCTGCTCCGTGGCATTCATGTCCTTCCACGACTCGAGTGCCTCTGGCCGGAGGAGGTTGTCCACCGTCTCCACCACAGCCTGCTCAGACAGGGGTCAGTGCTGAGTCCCCCATGTGCTCTCATTCCTTTCCTTTCCCTGTACCTGTCTCCTTTTCTACCTATCTCCCCGTTAGCCAAGGCCTCACCTTGATGTAATCCTTGCAGGTTCGCTCTCGTTTGTGCATCTGGGGAAGACACGGGTGGCATCAGGCTGTGCCCAAGGTGCTGCTTCCCTAATCCCAGCATGCTCATGTCAGGGACCAGAGAGCTCGCTCTCTGTGTCTGCCACCCACCCAGGGCTGGGCCCTGTGCCCCAGGACCATCCGGGAAGGCTTGGGTCCTTCCTCGGAGCTTCCATTCTGTTGGTTAAGCCCCCTTTTTTGTCCATCTGCCCTTCTGTGGGCCCACCTTGTTGTAGTTCTTCCCGGCTGACTCCCGCTCAATGGGCCGCAAGGCCTGCAGCTGGGCATCCAGGATGTCTAGGAGCTGCTCCATGAGCTTCACCGACGAGGACACGTCCCCTGCATAGATGGAGCCCCGAGTGTGGCGGGCCAGTTCGCTGGCGATGTTGGCCGCATTCTCTCCACTTTTGATCTGGAGAAGCCAGGACAGGGTACCTCAGTGCTGTTGGGGACCAGCCTGCCCTCCCCGCCCTTACTCCGTATATATCCTGTCCCTCCCTTCACCTCAGGGCTGGTGCGGACCCCATGGGCTGCCTTCAGACCCTCTGGCCAAGTACATGCCTGCCTGCAAGAGACCCACACTGTACCTTTTGGGCCACCTGGTTGACCCAGGGGGAGGTGCAGTTGCTGAGATCAGGGCCCCGGGGGTTCCAGAGCCCCAGGGCTGGCAGACACTGGAATGAGGCAATTCCTGTAGAGATAGCCAGGGACAAGGGTGCCAGGGGAAGGAGCAGAGGATGGGTGAGAGGCAGGTGTGAGAGTGGGTGTAGACCAGGGTGAGGGGACAGGGAGGGAAATGTGAAGTGGTGAGGCAGCACTCACCCCTCTCTTGACCGCCCTTTTCCTGTCCCTGCCCTCCAGAGGCAGAGCCTTCCCTTGGGGCCCATGCTGAAGCCCCCTCTCTGGCAAGCCCATCCTGCAGCTGGCTGCTCCACCTCAGCCAGGCTAGGTGCCAGCCCACTTCCACGGCTCCCACGGTCTGATGCCGGGGCTGCCCTGGACCCTGCCACGCAGGGGCAACTGTGCCTACGTGGGGTTGCTGGTGTGTGCACCCCTGCCACACACCCAGCTTTGGCGGTCATAGCCGCAGCCACTGCTCACCTCGGGTGCCCTTGGGGCAAGGCCTCTCCACCAGCATGCCCTGTTGGGTTGCCGGCCACTGGACTCGCCGCACCTCTCGGGGTTCACAGAAGAGCTCAGGGGACACGTGCAGGTTGGGGGCTGGGGGCCGCCGAGTGCTTGGGGCAGGGGCTGTGGCTGCAGGCAGGTCAGGTCCCAGCTGGTTGATGGCGCCCACCGGGTGTGTGGTGAGGGGCGCTCGGCGGAGTGGGGTGGTAGCTGCAGGTGAGGCTGTGCTGGTGAGGGGTGTGGGCCGGGCGGTGGTGGTCGTGCTGAGGGGTGGGGATGTCGCTGGGCCTGGAGGGGAGAGGGGGTAGACAGGCTTATGCCCAGCACAGGGTCCCTGGCAGTCTTTGCTCTTCCCCTTACTGAACAGAGGTGCCCTGGGCCCACTGGGACTGGAAGCTGATGTCCCCAGCCTCTCTGTGCCCCAGCAGATGCCCTGTGCTCAGGTGACCACATAAGGTATCAGCTGGCTAGAGAAATGCACCAGAGAAGCAGCCCCGAGAGGTAAGGCCTGGGCACAGCCACTGCTCATGCTCACCACGCTCCTGTGGACTTGGGTCTATGACCTGGTCACCTTACCTCTGGGCCCTCAGGTTCCCTTCTGCAGAGGAGGTTGGGTTAACTAAGGCTCCCTGGGGCTGCTCAGGGTTGGTACGGGGCAGCTGGAGGTGGAAGGGACACAACAGCAGGACCTTTCCCCTGCTGAGCCCAGCAGCTCGGCTGTGGCCCACTTTGCCGACAGTGGGCGTCCCAGGGTTCCACCTCATCCAGGACCAGGTGTGCCTGGGCCCCTAGCAGAGGCAGCACAGGCCAGTAGCTAGGCACCCAGAGTCCTGGATTCCCAGTCTTCACATAAACTGCACCCCTGTCCTTCCAGAGCCTGTGTTTCTGCATCTGTAAATCAGGGCAGTCGCAAACCCTGTCACCTCATAGACTGAGTTAACAACGGTGAAGTATGTAGACTGCATCTCTGCCATGCTGTGACCTTTCACCTCCTGAACCTGTCTACCGATCCCCAAGACTCAGAGTGGGCTCCCCGACCCTGGGAGCAGAGGCCTGGGGGTGGGATGGGAACATAGCTGGATAGGGCTAGCGGCCCGGAGCGGGCTGTCCTCACCAGCGCTGGGGTCTGGTGGCCCGAATTCCAGGCTGTAGCGCACCACAAAGTAGTTGTTCCAGACATACAGCTGGTTGTCACGCGGGTTATAGTCCACAGAGGAGACAAACTGGTAGGGGTTGGGAAAGGCCAGGCTGACAGGCTCCTCGCGGTTGGCGTTGGTGTTGAAGGCGTAGTCCACACGGTTGCCAGCGGCCTCGCTGTCGTCATCCACATACACGGAGCGCAGCACATAGAGCACACCACACACCATGAAGGCATTGGAGGCTGAGCGCTTATCATAGCCGGTCTCCCACGTGCCCTCGAAGCGCAGAGTGTAGGGGTTGAGCTGGCTCACTACCAGCCGCCCGTTGTTGCCCTCGGTGGCATAGATGACCCACAGCCCGTTCTCATCCACAGCCAGGTCGATGTCAGTCTTGCCGCCCCAGCGGTAGGGTGACGTGTCATGGTAGTTGGCCGTGTTGATGACCGTCTCCCCGCTCTTGATGCGCGTCCGCAGATCATACTTGACGATGTTGCGCGTTCGCTCCTTGTTGTAGAAGACAGCGCCGTCATAGACCACAAAGCCCGTGCCGTCCACACGGTTGGGCAGCCGGTAGGTGGTAGTGTGGCGCGCAGCCACGTAGTCCTCCCACGAGGCGTACTCGGTGAGCGTGTCCGTGCGGTAGGGGATCCAGGGCATGACGTAGATGCGGTCACCCGCCTGCAGAGGGTCCTTGCACCACGCACCTGACTGGTGCTCCGACTCATGCGTTGAGGTGGGCTCCAGCACCTTCTGCAGCGTCCCTGGGCACACAAAGACTGGACCAGGTGTGGAGGGAGGCAGAGGGAGAGAGGAGAGAGGCGAGTTGGTCATTTGCCAGGGACCAGGCCGTTCCCCCTGCTGCTGCAGTCACGGTTGCTTGGTAGGGCTGGTGATGGGAGGGGGTTTCCAGGCTGGGACCCCGCCCGCCCAGCTGCCCCTCTCCCTGGAGCTGAGGACCCTGCAGGCCATCAAGAGCAGGGTTAGTGTGGGAGGTGGCACCTTGTTCCCTTCCTGCTCGAGACCCCATGGGCTGGGGATGAGGGCTGGTGAGCGCCCTCCCAGAGCTGGTGCTGGAGTGATTGTGGGGGAGCCAGGAACTGTCCCCACAGCTGGCACCCCGACTGACCAGCACCCTTCTATGCCTCTAAGGAAGCACTAGGGTCCAGTGTCCTATCCGTAAACAACCACCCCAGGACAGACTTTATTAAAAAAGAAAAATACTTCACTTCCTTTCTCCTGCAAAAACTGCAAGGTACAGTGGTGATTCTGAACCCATTGTGGGTATCAGGAGACCCCAACTCCAATGTGGGGGAGGTAGAGGGGTGTCAGCTCTCTCCCAAGGCCCCCACCCACTGGTCCCCTGCAAGTCAGTAGCTGAGGAGCTTGGGGAGCCCCCAGGTTAGCCCAGGTGGAAGGTGCCTGGCCCCACCAGCCAGCAGGGTCTCGGGGTTGGGCTGAGCAGCAGACACTGGTGCACAGGGGTGGATGGACGGGGACATAGAGAGTGACGGGACTCCCGGGAGGGTGGGGAGGACAGAGGATAGCTGCATGAAGGGAAGAGAGACAGGGGTGGGGGCTCCACGAAGTCCTGGCTCCGAGGGAGGCTCCGCAGACCACCTGGGAAGAAAGGGTTAGTGCTGGCGGAGGAGAGAGGGTGAGCAGAGAATTCACAAGGCCCAGGCCCAACTGAGGGTCCCTTCGGGGGGGCAGTCCCAGGTCCAGCTTGGAGGGGGCAAGGGAGGGAACCAGGAGCTAGGATAAAGACCCAGCCCGCCCCAGCCCACCCCACCCCCTCCC
>NW_022900942.1:4262273-4263662 GCF_012274545.1 Fukomys damarensis | reverse complement strand
CCCCCCCCCCCCCGGTCCCGACCCGATTTACCTGCGACCATCCCGGGCTCGGGAGGAGGGACCAAGGCAGCGCTGATGTCAGAAAGGTGGGGGGCCCCGCCCCACCCCCCAAATTCCCTGAAAAGAGGAAAACCTCAACTGCATCTCGTTGGCCGCAGCTGGCCTGCCCGCCCTTGCCCCTCGTGTCCCAGTGTCACTTGCTCTTCACCTGTCCCTTACTGATCTGGTGGGTCAGTGTGGCCAAGCCCCACCCCCCCGAGGTGCCACCAGATACCCCTCAGCCAGGGGGCTGGCGTTTCCCTGTCACTTCCCTGCTAGCGGAACCCAGATAGTCAGGGCTGGGGCAGAGCAGGGGCTGTGGTGAATTCTCTGCTCCTCCTGGGCCGGGCTCCAGGGGGACAAGGAGGGACTTAGCACCAGCCCAGACAGGAGCCACTCCTCAGTTTCCACTTCCCATCTGGCTCTCAGTGGGGGATTTAGCCTCCCTCCCCAGCACTAGGGACAGCGTGATCCTGGGTCCCCCAGGCACAAAGTAGCCAGGACCACAAGCCCTTCCTGGAGGAGCAGGGGAGTCAGGCACAGAGAGGGGTCGGAACCAGGCCAGTCTTGGGTCCTGGCTCGCTCTGAGGCCCACTGCCTCCCTGTCCCTGATGGCCTCAGCGCTGGCCCAAACTCTGTCCAGTACACCTAGCCTCCACCCTTGTCCCCTGTGCCAAGAGTCCCCCTCTGCCCAAACCTGGGTCTGTGTGTGTGAAGGGGGTGGTGGGAGGTCTGAGAGCCTGATCTAGTCAGAGGGTGTCATTTCGGGGAAGGGGGAGAGATGAGGAAGGGTCTGTCTGGGGTCTCAGGCAGCACTGAGCTTCTAACACCTCCTCTTCCCTCCTCACAGCCCCTCCCCAGAGAAAGGACCAGAAAGGATCCAGAGCTGCGGTTTCCAAACCATGGCCTGCAAGAAGAGTGCTAGTGTGGGTGGAAGACTCGGGGAGAGAGGAGGGAGGGCGGAGGGGGTGGCCTCCTAAGATGGGGGAGGTGTAGGGTAGGGAAGGGGGCAGCTTGGAGGGACCCCGCCCCACCACCCTCAAGGGGACGCTCCACAGGCCACCATAGTTCCACCGGACAGGGTCCCTTAAAGGCCCTCTCATCCCAGCCCCTGCCACCCTCCTCAGATCATTCAATTCCCACATGCCTCTGGGGTTGGAAGGGACTGACTGTCCCAGGCATGGCAGCCCCGCCCCCACGGGGCCCTCTGAGAATGATGGGGCCTGCGGAGGTCCCCAATGCAGGTCTGTGCCCACCCACCCACTCCCTGATCCTCTAACACCATAGCCCAAAAGGAACCCTGACTGCAGCTTTGCAAGTGTGCAAGATCAGAACCCACCCACCCCCCAC
>NW_022900942.1:4235680-4262146 GCF_012274545.1 Fukomys damarensis | reverse complement strand
AGGAGCCCACCCCACCCACGACCCCCAGGGCCGGGACAGCGGGTGTCCCTCCAGGACCTGCTGGGGAAGGGAGTGGGGGGCGGTACTCCACACAGCTCTGGGCCTCGGAACGCCACACCAGAAGAACTAGGCCACTGGAGCCCAAGAGAGGAGGGATCTGCTCCCCAGAAGGAAAACAAGGGTGCCCCCCCATCCCACCTCCCCTGAAAGGGGAACTTGGTTGCAAAAGGTGCGAGGGGAGAGGAGGAAGAGAGGAGAGAAAGAGACAGCTCACCCGATGCCCGTGGGGGCCGGGAAGGGAGTCCCTCCCTCCCCTTACACTCGCTCCTGAAGGAGGCAAATGTGAGAGAAAGGCTGGAAAGCTGGGTCCCCGCAAGGCCCAGGGACAAGGGACAAGGGACAGGGAGGGGGTGGGAAGGGGGGGGAGAGAGGGAGGGAGAGAGAGGAGAGAGAGAGAAAAGAGAGAGAAAAGAGGGAGGGAGGGAGAGCCCTGCCCCAGCTCAGAGAGCTTCCTCCTGTCTGGAGGGTGGGGATGCCCATGGCCGTGGCCACACCAGGGCCCCGGTGGACCGAGTGGGTGGGGAGAAGGGCCAGGAGGTGGGTCACATGAGTATGGTACAGGTAGAACAAAGTGTGAGTTAGGGGTTAGCATTGGTAACAGTGCGTTTACCTTTCTGCTCCACTTCTACTTTAAGCATCGGAAGAGAGAGAGAAAACAAATTGAAAAAAAAATGTGCAAGAAAAAAAGAGAAAAAAAAGAGATTAAATTGCTTTCGTTTCTTTTCTGGCCACACGCCCCCTTCTCCTTTCCTTCCTTGCTCCTGCTTCCCCAACCCTTTCCGCAGCATCCGCTCGCCCGCCCCCAAGTCCCTTCCTCTGGGGTAGGGTGGGGCCACAGGGTGCCAGGGAGACAGTCGGGGGAGAGGGGACACACAGGAGGGGGAGACGAGGGACACGCAGGACACAGGCAGCAGGACGGAGCCCCAGCTGAAGGGGCTCTGCCAGGGAGGGAACCAGGAGTGGGGAGTGCAGGAATCTCCTGGGAAAGGGGCTCAGTTCTCCCGGCCTGGGCGCCCCTCCCAGTCAAGAGCAAGGCTGAACTTCCCTTCCGCTGGCCTCTCCCAGGTCCAGCTGTGCCCCCCTCACCCTTCAGGAGCCCTCATCACCCGGAGGACACAAACAGAGCCACAGACAGACCAACAGAGGCAACAGTGCGGGTGGGGGTGAGGACACACATGCGCACGCACACACACTAACACCTCAGCCCCCGGGCCAGCCTCCCACCCTGGGACCCAGGAGCCCACATCTGCGCCTGCCCTGCCCACCGCCCTGATGGGTGGCACCTGGGGGAGGAAGAGGCCCGGTTAGACTGCTCGGCTGTAAAGCAAATCCAGCGTTAGTCCAGCATCTGGGGGCCCCACATCCAGTGCCCCTCTCCTTGGGAGGCCCTGCCCCCCACCCCAGACCCACCCTCCCCAGCACTGGGGTCACCCCAGCCTCTGAAGCACCCCCCAAGGCTCTGTGACCGGAAAGGCCCGAGTGGAAGGGGGAGTTTGGCAGGGTTAGCACAGGCTCCCTTCCCAGCGCCTCGCCCAGCCTGGCACTCAGAGTGCTCAGGGGATGTTTGGGGGACACCTGCCGGGCCTCCCTGTCTTCTAGCAACTTCAGCCCCCTTCTTCTGTGGGCCAGGAGCTAGAGCAGCCCAGCCCACAGCTCTTCCTACCCAGCACATCCCTAGCGTGTGTGCAATTATGGGTGTCCTGTCCCCCAAAAAAAGGGCTCACTCCCACCAGGGGGGACCACCGTCCCCTGCACTGTCCTGCCACTGTCCCCGAGCCCTCTGGGTCTCTTAAGTTGTGGCCCAGGAAGTCTCTAAGTCCTCTCCTCCCTGGCCCTGCAACACTTTCTCTTCTGCTCTGTACCTGCTCAGCATCTGCTTGCCCTGGGAATTTTTCCTGCTCCGTTTCTGCTGGCCTCAGAGAAGCTGGATTTGCCATCTGTTGCTATTTTTATTTTGATCATCAGCGCAGTAATAGTAATCGGTAGGAGGTAATAAGTAGTCACAACAAAAGCAATGACTACCAAGTATCCACCACTTTAGGAGGTGTTGGGATCTGTGCCAGACACCTTGCAGGCAGTCTTTTGAGAACCCTGACTACAGATGGGGAAACTGAGGCTCGGTGAAGCGAAGCTTCACTGTGCGGCTGATGCCACGCCCCTTCTACTCCTGACAGCATCCGGGCAGGTTCGGCCCTCCCTCCCTCCCTGTGGCTGAGTGGAAGGGAAGGGGCGTCATACCATTCCTGAACACAGCTGGAACTGGGCGTGGGCTGGGCGCTGGGATGAGGACAAGCCTCTGCCTTCAGGGGTCTGCGCTCAGCACGCAGAAATCTGCTTGGGCGCCGGGGCCAGGCGCTCCTCACACATGCTCTCCCAGGCTCGTGCCGCCCTCTGCAGTGGCCCAGAGAAATTAGATCATTTGCTCCGGGTTTCAGAGCCACAAAAGTTAAGAGTCCATGAAGCCTATGCCCACCCAACTTCCCTGTGTTCTAGCTCCTTCGCGGCCTCCCGGCTTCCCCACTGCTGCCCCTGCTGCGAGGTGGGCAGTGTCCCCAGTGCTGTAGGGAGGCTTCTGGTAGTACATGGGCGTCCCCTCAGGTGGTAGTGGAGGCCTCAGGCACTGCAAGGAAAGGGCAAGGACTAAAAGAAGGACGTTATGGAAGCACACAAGCAATCCTGTTTTCCACGACTGAGGGATCCTTGTGTCACTGTCACCTGAGAGGAGAAATCAAAGGTTGGGGTGGGGGTAGGGTATGTTGGGGTAGGAAAGGAGGGGGAGTTACAAGGTCTCCTGCTCCCCTGCCCCTTCTCTCGGACACCCTCGTGGCCCTGCTCCCTCCCCGCCTGCCTGGAGGCCCTACCTCCAGGTGGGCTGCAGAAGCCAGGTGGGGAGGACAGAAGGGGTCGTGGGGAGTAAGGGGACGAGAAAGGGCAGGAACAAAGGGTGATGTTAAGGACAGGCTGCTGAGGAGGAGAGACCTTGTCTTTGCTCTCCCTGGCTAGGTACAGGACAGCCAGGCTTCTGGCTCCCCAGATCACCTTCCGCTTGCTGGGGGCCACTCTCGAGTCCAACATGGTGGTCCTCCCTCTGCAGACAGAAGTGCCCCCCCAGCCCTTCACACCGACTCTGCCACCAGGCCTGAGAGGGTGGTCTGCCTCTCTCTAGGGGGAGTACAGTCCAGACTCCATGACAGGAAGAGGCCAGAGTGTGGGAGTGTGAGGAGACACGAGAAAGGGCAGGGAGTTGGACGAGGGCGGGGGACTGAGGAGGAGCTGGTGTGGGGTTAGAAACTGAAGTGTAAGAGCAGCGAGGCAGAGGGGTCAGAGAAGCAGCAAGGCTGAGAGGAGATGTACGCAAGCAGAGCACGGGAGTGCGGCCTTCAAGGGGCTCGGCGAGCGAGGGTGTGTGAGAAGTGAGGTGGGTGTGCCCTGTGGAGAGGGACCGTCTGTGAGGCAGGACAGCAGGCACCAGGTGTGCACGAGTGTGTCTGGGAGCACAGCGTGTGAGGCCCGGGCAGGCCCCATGCATGGGACCCACGGGTGCTGGGTCAAGGTGTCTCCTCCTCGCTTGCAACGTGGGAGAGGGCCCGCACCCGCAGAGGAACAAGAGGACTCACTGTAGGGGACACAGTCGTACTGCACCTCCAGGTACTTGTAGGTCCCGGGACAGGGGTCGGGAAAGGCGTCGGAGCCAGCAACCACCACGCACTGGGTACGGTTGTTACACCTGCGGGAGAGAAAGGAATCTGGGAAAGATGGACATAGGTCTTGGGGGCTGCGGGGTTGGGAGAGGAACAGGTACCCCAAACTGGGAAGGCAGCAGGGCACTGGGGACCAGGGCCAAAGGGTGGGCATGGGTGGCGTCTTCCACCTGCCTGTCCCTCTCCCACTGAGCCTCGGCTCTGCATCCCCTCGGGGCTGGGACGGTAGCATCACCCCATAAGCAGCTGTCCCTCCTTTCACCCCGAGCACCAATGCTGTTAGGTCCCTGGTATTTTCTTTTAGTTGACTTTAGGGCCCCTGCAAAGGTTCACGGAAGAGAAACGTGTGTGACATGGCGAGTTGGCGAACCTCTATCCACTAGCTCGCAGGGGCCAGTGAGGCCACCTCGGACTTCCTCACACACACCTCCCGCCCTCGGGATGCAGCACAGTCAGGATTACCGATTCCCCACAGGAAGCCTGGGGCCCTGGCAGCTTCTCAGGGGCCTGGCTGGCATACAGAGGGGGCTTGTGGAACAGCCACAGAACGGGGACTCCCCTTAGCCATCGCTCCCATACCCTGGAGCAGGCCAAAGTGAACACCAGTGTCAGGAAGAAATCCAGAGGTGCTCCGGGGTTCGCCTTCAGTCCTGCCCTAACTGGGGAGTGCTAAGTGCTGAGTACAAGAACTCCAGAAAGGGCAGAGAATCTCTTGGGGACACAGAGAGCAAGGGATGGTGGGGTTTGGGAGGTAGAGAGGGACAGTGCGGGCCTGATTATACCCCCCACCCCCCACTTCTCTTAACAGTGCAGCATTGGCCTCCAAAGATGAACCATCACCATGCGACCCAGTGATCCCACTCCTAGGTGGGCACCCAAGACTACTGAAAGCAAGAGTCGAAGCAAATCCCGTACACCTGTGTTCAGAGGTGTGCGGCCCACATCCGCCAACAGGGGGTGACAGCCTGAAAGTCCAGGGGGATTGGCATGGATGTGGCCTGTGCCTGAGACAGAATATTACTTGGCCTTAGAGAAGAACAGTGTACTGCTTCATGCTGTAAAAGCCTCAACATTGGTATTGCATGACAGAAACCAGACACAAGAGACCACACAGTGTATGACTCTGTTTCCACGAACTATTCAGAACAGGCAAGTCCACAAAGACAGTGAGCAGATGAATGGCTGAGGGAAGCAACTGCTAAAGAGTATGTGCTTTCCTTTTGGGGTAATGGAATGTTCCGGAACTAAGTCGAGTTGGTGGTTGCACAACATTGTGAATGTACTAAATGTCAAGGAATATGTTTGCTTTAAAATGGTTCATTTTAATCATTTAAAAATAAACAGTGCACAGCCAGGCGCAGCGACACATGCCTGTAATCTCCACACCTGGGAGGTTGAGGGAGGAGGATCATAAGTTTGAATCATGCCTGGGCAACTTTGCAAGACCCTGACTCAAAATGAAACATAAAGCAGGTGGGGTGCACAAGTGTAACTGCGGCACTGAGAGAGGCTGAGGCAGGAGGATTCTAAGTTCAAACCCAGCCTGGGCCATTAAGTGACTTAGAAAGACTGTCTGAAAATAAAAAGGCCTGGGGATGTAGCTCTCAATGGAAAGGCTCTGAGGAAGAGAGAGAGAGTACGAGTGAGCGTGAGTCACACTCCCTGGCTTCAGTTCCCAGTATCACAATGCCACAAACAACAACAAACCAGAGCTCGGGGTGTGCCTCGGTAGTACAGCAACTGCTTAGCATGTACAAGGTCCTGGGTTCCATCCCCAGCACCACAAATAATAAGCACGATATTATGGTGTGTTATGTCCCTTTTTGTTGTTGTCTGTGAGACAACACTGAGGTACATCCTCAGCCCTGTTCGTGTGTGTGTGTGTGTGTGTGTGTGTGTGTGTGTGTGTGTGTGTGTGTAACAAGGCCTGGCTTAGATGCTACATTGCCCAGGCTCTGCTCAATTGTGTGACCCCACCCCCACCCCCGCCTCAACCTCCCAGAGTGCTGACATTACAGGCTCACACTACCACACCTGGCTCTTGTCATCTTAGTAAACAAGAAAGCAGGCATTGCGGATATAGCTGAGTGGTGCTGCACCTGCCTGGCAAATGCAAGGTGCTGAGTTCAATTCCTGGTACTGGAAAAAAAATTAAACAAGAAAGCAAACCAGAACAATCTACCACTCCCTGGACTTAGGCTGCAGACTTCATATCCCAGCCACCTCCGGCACTGGAAGTGCATATGGCCAAATTCTGGCCAATGAGGTGATGGGCTGTGAGTTAGGAGTTAGCAGTGCAGGTGGCCGAGGTCTGGTCAGAGGTGAAAGTGGGCAGGGCATGTGACTTTAAAGGGCTGGGCTTGGGAGGGCGACAGCCAGGTGAAGCCTACACAGGAATCTCCTCACCTCTGATGGGAGTTGAGCTCAGCTGTTCTGGGTGTCTCTAGCAGAGCAGTCTCCATAGCCCTGACTATTACAGAGGGCTTCCGGATCTTGGCAGAAGTAGCAGGGAGCAGTGAGGTTGCACCCAGGGAGCAGGGTGGAGGCTGTACGGTGCTCCCTTAGCTCCACGAACTGAGCTCCTCAGTCCCAGCACTTTGCAGAGGGGGCCAGGGTGTCAAGAGGGTATGACTGATGCTGGCAGAGGGGCTGGCAGCTCCAGCCCAGCCCATCTGTCTCAGCCACCTAAGGACATCTGTCCCCTGCCTGAAACCCCCGAGGCACATGGTACCCCCTGTCCCCAGCCTCCTTCCTCTCTCCTGTGCTACAGGTCCTGGAGCAGACTCTGCAATGTCCTGGGCATTCGGCAATATTCATGAATGCCTGCCACGTCCCTGGTCAAGGACACAACAGCAGGGGACAGAGCTCCCTGTCCCTGCGGGGCTAAGCACCCAGTGAAGGAAGACATACAATGAACACCATTCCCAGGGACAACATCTGATGGGAATGTGGACAACAGGCAGGGTCAGCAGTGACAGTGCGAAAGCAGTCAGGAAACCAGAAGCTGCTATTTTAGAGTTCAGAAAGGTGCCACAGAGGGGACAGTTAGGGGAACGGGCACAAATGATAGGGGAGCCGTTGGGGTGGCAGGGAACAGCATCAAAGGCAGCGGGAACAGCGAGGGCAAGGCTCAGAGGAGGCTCCAATGTGTAAGGAACAGACACATGGCTGGAGCTGGAGGTTAGGGTAGTGGTGAACAGCTCGTGCAGGGCCTCTGCCCAAGGCAGGTGGAAGCCATGGAGGGCTCTATGCAGAGGGGGCTCACGAGCGCCAGTTGGCTGTGTGGGGAGGGTGCACTGCAGCAGCCCAGAGGGCTGGGAGCCGTCAGGGTGAGGCGGCTGTGGACACTGCCGTGGTCAGGCTCTGGTGTTATCTGAGGGACAGGTTGAAGCCCAAATGTGGAGCCTAAGCCTGGCATGTGCTGCACTCACACACCAACACCGCCAACCCCATCAGAGGCACACAGCCACACACTCCGGCACGGCACACCACCTGCAGACGCACTCTCAGCACACTGTTACAAACACGCACTGAAGAGTCAGGGGTGGTGGCGCACACCTGTCATCTCAGCACTTGGGAGGCTGAGGCAGGAGGACTGCTGTGAGTTCAAGGCCAGCCTGGAATGCATAGTGAGACTCTGTCTCAAGAAACAAAACAAACAAAGCAAAAAACCAAACCAAACCAATCCAGTCACTTGAGCATATGTGCACAGACACCTAGAAACACAGTAACACAAATCACTGTCACACAAATACATTTATACACAGATCTCCCAGACACACATTTACCCTCTCAGGCACACAGCCACAGCCACTCACAAACACCTTTACAAGGCTCAGATACACATAGTCATACTCAGGCTGGGGATTTGGCTCAGTGCTTCTGCTGCCTGTTGTGCAAGCACAAGGTCCTGAGTTCGATCCCTGGTACCACACACACACACACACACACACACACACACGTCATACTCACAAGTGCACACTTAAACGCAGAATCAGGGCTGGAATATAGCTCAGTGGTGCCCTGGGCTCCATCCCCAGCACAGTAAAAACAAAAGAAAACATGTAACTGTCAGGTGCAGTGGCACGCACTGTAATCTCAGCACTCTGGGACTCAGAGGCAGGAGGATCACAGGGCAACTTAAGGACTTAGCGAGACCCTGTCTCTAAAACAGGGCAGGGGATGCAGCTCAGTGTGCAAGTGTCGGGTTCATCATCCCAGCACTGGAAAGCAAAACACGACACAGTGCAACACACAAACACGCAGATAGAGACACACACAGTCGCTTGCTTACATGCTCACACACTTTTGTCATCTGTGTGTGGCTGTCCCCTCCTGGGGGAAGCCTACCACCTCTCATAATTGGCACAGAGGGTTCTCTGTTTCCACAACTCCCTCACTGTGTCACCCACCCTGCCAGCCTCGATCGAGCTTCCGGGAGTGACGGCAGGTGGGGACGGACAGGCTGTGTGTCAGGTCCAAGTCGGTGCCGGAGACAAGGCCAGCGTGGGGGAGATGGCTAGGTTGTATCTGCTGTCTGCCCAGGGCCCAGCACCTGGTAGGTGCCAGGAAATAGGCATCACATGCATAAAAGGGAGCTGAAGGGTAGACAGAGTGCACAGCCCAGGGTGCCCAGGGCTGCTCACCTTTGGGACATAATCTTGAAGGCGTCAGGGAGGTAGCACTGCACGTTTTCCATCTGGAAAGGGTCAGCATCGCAGATCTTGTCATCTGTGCGCCCGTAGTTGGCGTTTTCCACCATGATGACGTCACTGCCCGGGCACCGCAGCTCAATGGGGTAACCTTCGCACGCCAGCTCCCGGCGCATCAGCCCGAATGGGAGCCCAGCCCGGCTCAGGCCTGTGGGAGGGTGGGGACAGTGTCACCCTTGGCTGCCCCAAAGGGACAATGTCTCCAGCTCAGCTGTGTCCTAAGAGCCACGTGGGCTTCTCACTGTGCCTGCCTGTGTGTGAAAGATGGTAACCTGGCCTGAGAGGCTGACCTTTACCCTTGGCGTGCCTAACAAGGGGCTGGGTAGAGCTCAGCATTGAGCACTTGCCTCATATGCAGGAGGCCAGCACAGAGAGCAAGAAAGGGACAGAGCACATCTGTCCTGCGGGCCTTGGCTATGCCCCCTCATCTTCTCTGCCAAGTTTTACAGGCTGACTTGTGTCGCCTCAGTTCACGTGCTGAATTCCTGCCTGAGTCCCTCAGTGAGCAACTGTATTTGGAGGTCCTGCATTTGCAGCACTTTGGACGGAAGTCAGGGCCTCACACACACTCTACCACTGAGTGACACCCTTGGTACTTTTCTTTTTGGTACCGGGGATTGAACTCGGGTCCTTGCGCTTGCAAGGCAGGCCACCGAACCGCTGAGCTAAATCCCCAGCCCCTATACTTTTTTTTTTTTAGATACCGGGAATCAAACTCAGGACCTTGCACTTGCCAGGCAGGCACTGTGCCGCTGAGCTACATTCCTGGCCCCCTTAACTCTTTTTTTTTTTAATTTTTATTTGTTTGTTTGTTTGCTTATTTTTGGTTTGTTTTTTGAGACAGGGTCTCACTGTATAGTTGAGACTGACCCAGGACTCACTATGTAGCCCAGACTGGTCTCGAACTCACAGCGATCCTCCTGCCTCTGCCTCCAGAGTGCTGGGATTACAGGCGTGCACCACCACGCCCGGCCATCAACCCTTTTTAAAAATTTACTTTGAGACAGGATTTCAGTAAATTGCTCAGGCTGGCCTTGAACTTTTGATCCTTCTGCCTCAGACTTCCAAATTTCTGGGATTACAGGTGTGTGCTCCACATACACAAAGATGAGGTCTGGAGGTAACAGAGTTAAAACAAGGCCATCAGCGTGGTCCCCAAGCCAATACAGCTGGGGCTCTTATAAAGAGAGGGGTTTGAGCTGAGCATGGTAGTGCACACCTATAATCCCAGCACTCTGGGAGGCTGAGGTAGGAGGATCCTAAACTCAAGCCCAGCCTGGGCATTGTGATTGTTATAGTTTGGTCTGGAATGTTTCCCAAAACTCTGGTAAGCTCAGAGGTTGGACTTCTGGAGGGTGGTTGGAACCTGGGGCACTGAACTCTTCAGTGGATTCATCCACTGGTGCGTTCAGCAGTTGAGTGTGCTGTCAGGAGATGGGGCCTGGGTCAGAAGAGTTGGGTTGGGAAAAAAAGGAAACAAAGCCTTTGTTTTTGTTTTTGTTTTGGTACCAGGGATTGAACTCAGGACCCTGTGCTTGTGAGGCAGGTGGTGGCACCACTGAGCTAAATCCCTGCCTGAAACAAAGCTTTTGTACATAGGGAGGGAGGGAATGGGATAAAATAAAATGTATTTTTTAAAAAAGAGTTGGGTTGCTAGGGCATGACCTGGAAGGGTGTATCTCCCTCATTGGCTCCTCCTTTCTTCCCCCAGTTGCCATGCTGTAAGAGCTGTTCACCTAGACCCTTCTACCATGCGGTTTCTAAGAGGAAGTTACCCAAATATGGACTAAACCCATGGAAACTGTGAACCAAATAAATCTCTCCTTTAAGTTGTGGGTGTTGTGTATTTTATACCAGTGATGAAAATGTGACTAAGACAAGAGACTTAGGAAGACCCTGCCTGAATATTAAAATATATAAAAGAGGGTCACTGTGCTCGCTTTTACATGGTGGCCCACCCTTACTCTGGCCCAAACTCATTCTGCAGAGCCTGTTTCTTTTCCTACTTTTAATAAAACTTTACTACTATTAAAAGTAAATAAATAGGGCTGGGGATTTAGCTCAGTGGTTCCACCGCCTGCCTCATAAGTGCAAGGACCCGAGTCCAATCCCCAGTATGCCAAAAAAAAAAAAGTAAATAAATAAGATAAAATAGGGCTGGGGATATAGCTCAATGCAGAGGCCTTGGATTCAATCTCCAGTGTCCCACACACACATGAAAAAATGGTGAGGGAGATTTGGACACAGACCCATCCCAGAGGGACCACACGCAGACACAGAGAGGAAGTGGTCATGCCTAAGCCAAGGACAGAGCATCGGAAGGCACCAGCCCGGCAACATCCTGATGCTGGACTGCAGGACCGTGGGCCAGCGTGTGTCTGGCACGCTTTGTGACAGAGGCTGCAGCAGACAAGTCCCCCACAGTAGGGAAGGGTGGGGCTCGGGGCCGGTGCTCGGCCATGCCCATGTGACATGAGCATCCCCGGCTGGCCGAAAGCCACCAGGACAGTCAATGCTGTCTGTGGCCCTCTGGGTGGGGATAACTGTGAGACCCACGTGTGGAACTTTCCGGAACCGACCCCAGTGCCTGTGCCCCAAGCTGAACCGAACCTGAGGCTTTCGCCGCCATCGCCATGACTGAGTATACTGGCTTCCGGCAGCTCCAGCGTGGGGAGGTGAGAGGCTTGGAGACCTCCCTGGCGTCACACCGTGCCAACCAAGGAACAGAGGGAGCTCGGGAACACACTCAGGTTTCTAGAAGCTACCATGGGCTTTACTGCCCCCTGGCCAGCAGGGCAGGTGTAATGGCAGCCTGGGGGACGCCCTGGGCCTGCCACATCAGGGTCCAGGCCAGGAGCCTCTGTAGACTCCATGCCACTGGGTGATTTCTGACCTGTGCTTGAATTCGGGCAGGCAGTAGCAGTACCCTCCCCAGCTGTTGCCCATGGCTGTACTGCAAGGGTTCCAGACCCTAAAGAATGACTTTTTTTAAAAAAAATTTTGAGACAGAGTCTGGCTAAGTTACTCAGGCTGGGCTCAAACTTGCAGCTTCCTGCCTCAGCCTCCCAGGGTGCTGAAATGTCTGGTATGCACTACCACTCTAGCTAAATGCTGCTTCTTGCTTTTATGAACACTATTTCCTCATATGGGGGTCAAGTAGGGCAGGATACCCCCTTTTTGGAGATCCGGTCCCTCTGGTAAGACCCCAGTAGTTATGCAGCTAAGCCCTTGGGGTTTTTTGGGGTGAGTCAAGTCCCAGACAGAGAAAGTTTGACATGCGCTCCTCTTGCACCATCTGTTTCCCCACTAATTTTAGCTTTCCCGGCAGCACAGAGCCGGGGGCGGAGGGCTGGCTTGGGGGGGTCTGGGGGTGGGAGCAGCTCCTCCCGCCCAGCTGGGGCCTGGGTAGATCTGGGTGGGCAGAGAACTTGGCATCAGGCTCCCAGCCACCCCAGCAGTGCTGAGGCCCCAGGGCCTGGCTGGACAAGTCCTCCTACCTTCATGGCTTTGCAAGGACAGGGCTGCAGAGGGGGTGCCTGGGGAGTGACAGGGCGGCAGTCGCAGGGAGCGCAGCCTGGGTGAGGGCGCAGCCAGCAGGCCCCTCGCTAGGGCTCTCTCCTCACCCTGCCCTTGCCCTGCCTGTGCCCACTGTGGGGACAGTAATTGAGTAATCGGCTGGGTGGGCGGGCAGGCTCGGGGCACTAATTGTGGCGCGTGCCGGATCCCAGGCCAGCACAGGGCTGCGCTGAGTAATTAGTTGTTTTTAAATAAACGTCAGCGGGCATGCCTTAATTAAGCCTTCCTCCCAGTGAGAGCCTCAGAGATGTAATCACAGAGTGAGGGAGAGAAAGAAAGATGGGGGAGAGGAAAGGAGAAAATGGACCCCCCAGGAAGGCCTGGCCTGGCCAGCTACACGGGGTACAAGAGGGCGGGAGGCCCCTCCGGCCTGGCCCGACAGAGGTCCCAGCAGCACCTACCTTGAGTGGCCGAGGTGACCAGAACGGCAGTGACACAGAGACTCCAGAGCACGGCAGCCAGGCGGGCCATGGTGGCGGCCAGGGGCACGTGCGGCTCTCAGTGGCCTGTGTGAGGAGCCTTGGCCCTCATCACCGGGTGGGCACCACAGCCTGGCCCACCAACCTGAGGAGGACACAGAGGTGAGGCGGCAGCACAGAACGTCCCCGGCGGAGCCCACGAGAGGACGGGGCTCCATCCTGCGGCCCAAGAGCCGGCGTCCAGAGCTCCCATCTGTCATCCAGGGAAGCAGCTGGTCCCTTGGGCCAAGGCCGCCCCACTTCCACATCCAGGCCCCCACCGGGTAGGGTACCTCTGGCCAAAAGGGTGGCTGCCTTTCCCCACCTGAGCCTCACCAGGACGGCACAGCTGCCGAGTGTCCACCTGCACCCCTAACACCTGATCCTGCCCAGCCTCCTCGCCCCACCAGGAGGTGAGGCACAGATGTCCCTGGGGTGGGGGACCCAGGCGTGCCTGCTCGGGCAGGAGGCCAGGAGGCCAGGCCCCCAGGCCCCCAGGCCCCAGGCCCCCTGCTTCCTGTCTCCCTGCTCCGTAGCTCATTAGAACCCAGCTGACTGGCACCATGGATCAGGGACCAGGGACCAAGTCCCCTCTTTCCCTTCCAGGCAGCCCTCGGGGTGAGCTGGAGACAGGCAGGCGGGGCAGGAAGAGGTGCTGACCCTGGGGACTGGGGGCAGTCAGTGCTGCCTGTGTCCCCAGCCCTGCGGGCTCCATCCAGGGGGTAGTGGCTCCACAGGCACAGGACTTGGTTTTGCTGGCATCCTCGTCCCCTGTGGCTGCTCCTATCACCTCAGTGCTGCCTCCGCTCCCCTGGACACTTGAGCTTGGCCAGCAGACACTGCCCTCAGGCCTCTGCTGTACCCCACCTGGCCCTCCAGGGGCAGCGCTGGCCCAGCACCGTCTACCTGGTCAGGAACTGGGTGAAGACCCCCATTCTCCAGAAAGGATCCTCCAAGGCAGGAAGCCAGCCAGTCCCTAGGTCTCAATACCAAATGTCCTATTTTGTTTTGTTTTGTGAGATGGGTCTCACTACGTAGTTCACATTGGCCTCAAACTCAGAGTGATCCTTGTGCCTCGGCCTCCCAAGTGCTGGGATTACAAGTGGCTACCATCACACTCACAACGCCAAACTTTCTATAGCGCCTATATCCAGTGCTCAATCTCAACACAGCCCCAACTAATGTTTTTCCCCGAAAACTTCAAAGCTCCTATGAAGCCTGATTGGCCTACTTAGCTCCTCAACCCCGTGTCTACCAGGCTCCTCCTGTGTATGCAGCGTCCGTCCATAGATTACCCACATAGCCAGCCTCATCGGGCCTTTGTTCAAATAAAACTGTTCTTGGTATGCAGATTTCCCTCCCACAGGGACCAGGGCGTTCTGTTCATTATATCCCTACTTTGTGAACAGGCCGGACACAGACATACTGTTATGAATTTGTTGAATGACTCTCAAATCTCAAAATCCACCTCAACTCTGAACCTCTCTGGTCTCTTTCATGAGCTCTGTCAGCCAGTCCCACAGGCTCTGCCTCCACTGTGTCACCCATCACCCACAACCGGGGCCCAACAGCACCAGGTGAGCACCCCCAGACACCATCCACTCAGGCTGCAGGCTCAAGGGATGCGTGGGTCAGAGTACCGTGTTCCCAGCCCTCTCCACGGCCCTCACAGTGGGGATCTGGCATTGCCAGGCTTGCTGACTCCTTCCAGGTTTTTGTTTTTTTTTTTGTTTGTTTGTACCAGGAATCAAACTTGGGGCCTTGTACTTGCGAGGCAGGCAGTGAAACAAGAGCTAAATCCCTGGCCCCTTTTTGTTCTTCTGTGAGACAGGTCTTATTACGTAGTCCAGGCCGGCCTGGAACTTGCAGCAATCCTCCCGTCTCGGCTGCTGAGGGCCACCATGGCTGACTGTGCTCCCAACACCTCAGGAATTACATTTCTATATAGGATTGGCTTTTCCTGCTAGATCAAAAGGGCCCTTTAGGCTAAAGAGGGAAGGGGCCAGGCACCCCCAGACCTCCATCCTCTGAGGTGGACCTGCCCAGAAGGCCCCTCTACAACTCCTTGGCCACCCTGGGGCGGGTGCAGGACATCTGCAGGGCACTGTCATCTGACAGGCTTTGTTTTTGTTTTTGTTTTTTGAGACAAGGTCTTACTCTGTAGTTGAGACTGACCTGGAACTCACTACGTAGCCCAAACTGGTCTCACACTCACAGCGATCCTACTGCCTCTGCCTCCTGAGTGCTGGGATTACAGTGCACCACCATACCCAGCCCTGACAGGGTTTATACTGGGGCTGCATCTCCTCCACGCTCCATCTTCCCAAGCCTCTGCTGCCCCTCGGGTCTAGGTGGCTTACCCTGGCCAGTGGCTGGTGGCTGCCCTCTGCCAGGTACTCCAGCCACTAAGGCAACAGGACATGAAGCAGGAAGACCTGGCTGGGGCCCTGCTCCTGGGGGCCATGTGAGTACAGCACAGCAGCACGGGGCCTCCCTCTTGCTCAGGGGCCCTGCCTCCTGCAGTGCTGTACCTGAAAAGGTCTTCCCCACCAGCTAAGTGGTTGTGACCTTGTCTGCAGTATACGTTCCTCCAGACGCTTCACCCTGCTGTCTATACCTCCTAGAGGGTCTCCCGACACCTTGATGCCCTCACCGCTGTACAAACTTTCCCCAAACCTAGGAGTCAGAATCCTTTCTTTTTTCCTGTACTGGGGGTTGAACCCAGGGCCTTCACACTGGGCTGCATCCCAGCCCTCTTCCAATTTCTTATTTTGAGACAAAGTTGCCCAAACTGGACTCAAAACTTGCAATCCTCCTGCCTCAGCCTCCCAGAGTGCTGGGACGACAGGTGTAGACCACCACATCTGGCTGTGGCTTGCCTGTCCCCACCCCTCAATGCACTTCAGGAGTCCTGCTTCTGTCAACACTTCTAGAACAACCTGGATCTGTACTCGAGGCTGCTCTTCTGGTCACAGGCACTGGCCACTTCCAACTGCCCTCCTTGTTGCCTCAGAACCTCAGCACTCAGAATCTTTGTGTTTTTAGAAATTATAACACAGTAGCTGGGCATGATGGTGCATGCCTATAATCTCAGAACTTGGGAGGCTGAGGCAGGAGGACCAAGGCCAGTCTGGGCTACATAGTGAGCTCAAGACCAGCCTGAACTATGTAGTGAGATCCCTTGGTCACCTAAAATTAAAAATTATAAAATCGAAAAAAACCATAAAATTATGAGATGGTTTTAACCATAGTGCTTTTTGTTGTTGTTTTGAGACAGGGTCTCATTATGTAGTTGAGACTGACCTGGAACTCACTATGTAGCCCAGGCTGGTCTCGAACTCACAGCAATCCTCCTGCCTCAGCCTCCCGAGTGCTGGGATTACAGGTGTGCGCCACCAGGCCTGGCTCAAAGTGCTTTCAAAAAATTTTTGTGCCAGGGAAGGAAGCTAGGGCTCCCACATGTTAAGCACATACTGTATCACTGAGCTGCACCTTCAGCCCCTAAATCACTTGGGTTTCCTTTTTCCTTTTTTGGGGGGTCAGAATCTCACTATGTAGCCCAGGTTGGCCTTGAACTTATAATTCTCCTGCCTCAGTCTCCTGAGCCACTGAGATGACAGGTGCGTCCCACCATGCCTGGTTCCTAAATCCCTTTTAAGTGTGTAATTCAGCGGCATTAATCACAGAACCATTTTAACCGCTTGCAACCTACAACCGTTGAGTAACATGAATTCCATTCTCAGTGTTGTACAACTGTCACCATTGTCTATTTCCAAACAGTTTTATCTGTTTTGGCACCATTGAGCCTCCAAACACTTCTAATGCCCCGGACAGAAGCCCTGTCCCACACTGACCACTCCCCACCCCCAAGCCCAGAGGCCACAGATCCACAGACCCGCCCATTCTGGTCCTGCCCTATAAAAGGGCTCCTACACTCCCACTTTCCCTGTCTGGCGTTGGTCCTTTCTGCTGAAAGTTTCCAGGCCCCCAGGGCGTAGCTTGGGAAGTGCACCACTCCTTTTATGGCCAAATACCCTTCCACCATGTCAGTGGGCAGGCTGGGGGGCACTTGGGTTGTGTCTGCACAGGGGTCCTTTTCCCACCTGGCTTTTCAAATTAATTAATTAATCTCTCGACGGGTGGGGAACAAGGCTATGTCGCCCAGGCCAACTGTGCACCCTAGGGCTCAGAAACCTCCCACTGAACCTCCAAGGAGCTGGGCCTACAGACGCAGCCCGCAAGTCTGCACCTTGTAGCCACGTTCCTCCTGGACCAGCTCCCACCAGCCCTAGGGACCCGGCTCTACTCTCCACTGCTATGCTTTGGACTTGCTGTGCACTTGAGTGAGACTGTACAGTACTTGGCTAGCTGGGCTTTTCCATCCTTCTTTCCTTCTCTCTCCCTTTCACTCTTTGTGGTGCTAGGCATGGAATCTAGGGCCTCGGAATCCCAGCCAAATACTCACTATGGAGCCACACCCCCAGCCCCTTTACATTTTTATTTTCAGACGGTCTTGCTAAGTTCCTAGTTGCATTCGAACTTGTCACTCGCCTGACTCAGCCCCCTGGGCACTGAAATGACAAGCGTGTGTACCACACTGGCCAGCAGCCTCTTTTCAAAGGCCAGCTCTGGGTCCCTGGGGTCTCAGCTCCAACATGCCCCCGCCATCTGGTGGGGCTCTGTCACAGCACCTGTGCTCACCCCCTGGGGCACCCCAGCCCAGCCTCAGCTCTTGGTCCCCTGTCTCCTTAGTCAAAGGGGACCCACACAGGGGGGCTGTGGGACAGGATGTATTCATGTGTGTGGACACCTGAGGCCACACCCGGGACATGGTGAGGCCCAGCTGTCCCTGTCACTACTAACCTGGTGTGGTTGGCACTCGTTACCCATGGATTCTACCAACCATGGATCAAGCACATTCATGGGGAAAATTCCACTAGCCAGCATGTGGGCAGACGCCTGTCATTCCAGCACTCTAGGAGGCTGAGGCAGGAGGATCTCAAGTTCACGCCCATTTTGGACAACTCTGTTTCAAAACTAGTTAAAACAAAAAACAAAAATGCCAGGACATAGCACAGTACTACAAAAGAAAAAAGAATCGCATCTGTGATCACTGGATTTTCTTTCCTGTCACAGTTCCCTAAACACCACAGTGGATGCACTGTTTCCACAGCATTTCCACATCTCGGGCTCCGAGGCCTTGGAGATGACATAGCACTGTTTTCTTGACAAGACTTGGGCGCCAGTGGAGTCTGCTGACTGCATTCACCAAGGGACAACTGAACCATAGCCAGCATGGCTCCGACACCAGAAATCTACTTTTTCACGGTGGCAGAGGCCAAGAATTCACACTCAAGGTGGCAGCCAATTCTGCATCTGCCGAGGGCTCCCTTCCCGGGTGGGGACCACGGGGACAGCGCCTGCTGCTGTGTCCCCACGTGACCCTGCCTCTGCACAGAAGGGACGTCCCTGGTCTCCTCCTCTTCTTATTCAGATACTCACCCTCTACCCTCACTGTATTTTAACTACCGCCCCAACAACTTGAAGACCTTAACTACAGGCTACAGCAGGAAGTGGTTTGGTCCCCAACACTGTGGGTCCCATCATGGCCCCCTTGTTTCACTTGTGCACAAATAGATCGCCTGCCTCCCTTCTTTTTTTTTTGACAGGGTCTCGCTATATAGTTTAGGATGACTTCAAACTCAAAGTGACCCTCCTGCCTCAGCTTCCTGAAAGCTGGGAGGACAGGTGTGCACCAGAAGCTCAGAATCTCCTATATGGGACTGTTTTCCAGACTGCCATCCCCTGGGTCTCAGGACACACAGTGGCTCCCAAAATCCAAAGCCCCAAGCCCTTTGGATGGCTCCTGCAGGAAACTCTGGGCACCCCAGGGCCCAGTTCCAGCTCCGGGCTGAAGTAGGGACTCGAGCTTGTTCCTGTCCCCCTTAACTGTGCCCTGGCATTCAGCATGCTCCCCTGGGACCACTGAGGCAGGGCGGTAAGGCCAGGCACCACGGGTGGGTGCTTGCAGGAGACCTGACCACCTGGGCCTGTGGTGGCAAGAGGTGTTATGGATAGAACTGTGTCCCTCCAAAAGATATGCTGAAGTCTTAGTACCCTTAGAGTCTCAGAACGAGACCATATTTGGAGATAGTCTTTTCTGTTCTAATAACTGGAACTGAACCTCAGAACTTTGTACTGAGCCACACTCCTATCCCTTTTTTAAAAAATCCTCCAAAGTCAGGGTCACTTAAATTGCCCAGGTTGGACTTGAACTTCTGACATTCTTGCCTCAGCTTCCCCGAGGGCTGGGATGACGGGTGTATGCCCTCACATCTGGCTTAAAGAGTCTTTTCACAGGTAACTAGGTTAAAACCAAGTCATTCCTGCGGGTCCTAATCCAGCAGGACTGAGGACTTGGGAGCAGCCATGTCCCTGAGGAATATGCCATGTGGGGATGGCAGGAGAGTCTGCGCATTGGCTCTAGAAGCCATGCAAAGCCAAAGGCAGCCAGAAACCACCGCAAGCCAGCAGGGAGGCTGGGGTCAGATCGACCACACCCTGACTGCGCTTCTGGCCCTGGCACCTGCTCCATGACCTCCTGTCGCACAGCTGCCCTGCTGGGCACAGCTGGGCCTGGGCAGCGGGCACAGTGGCCAGCGCCCCGCCTGTTCTGAGCCCCACACACCATCTCCTGTGCCCTCCGCACAGCTTCCGGGCGGCGCCTGCACACTCACTTTACAGCTAGGGAGGGTGAGTACCGTGGTGCTGGGACGCCAGCTGGCGAGGACCCTAGAGCCTGGGCACGAGGACCCTAGAGCCCGGGCACGCGGGTCCCCAAGGTCAGCCCAGTGAGCTGTGCTTAGGTGATGTCAGACCGCGAACTCGCCAGGGGTTCTGCACCCGAAGCCAGGTGCCCACACCCGCGTCAGTCCCCAGGCGACACCTCAGGGGTCTCGGGCAGCCTCCGCTCTACACCTGCATCCCCGGTGCGTCTCCGTCTGGGGTAGAGGTAGGTGCCGCAGACAGGGTCTGTCCTCACGTGCCCCTGGACGGCTACGGGGAGGTGACAGGAAGAGAGCTGGCTTCGGGAGGAGAGGGGGCCAAGCCTGCCCCAGCCTGCAGTTTCCATGGAGACCTGACTGTGGGGGAGACTGAGCGTCTGGGGGCTCTGGGTCCCTCACACCTTGACGCCACCTCCTGGAGTAGCCACCCCTCTGCAGCCATCTCCTGCCTCTGCTTGCTCCCAAACCCAGCAGGCTACCAAGGCTGCCACCACCAGGAAGCCCTGGCCTCCCTTGCTCCAGCCCCAGGCTACCTCACCCGGCAGCACTTCCAGTCCAGGAGTTCTGGCTCTGATCTCAGAGTCCCCTCCCTGGCCCAACTCCATCATCTCCCCTCTGAGCGGCACAATCCCCAGTTACTGTTCTCCATCTCCACGGTCTGTTTCTCCCACAGCTGGCAGTGAGAATTGCAAGCAGGCATTCAGGTCCCTGTGCTCAGAACCCCCAAGGCCCTGCCCTACCCCAGGATCTTTGCACATGGTGGTCGCTTCACCCATCTCCTGATCTTTACTCAGACACCCCCTTCTCTGCGGGGGGTGGTCCTATGGGCTCCAGCACTCAAGGCACCGTCCTGGCTCTATTTTGTCCTTTCTCTGTGGTGTACATGCCATGAATCTGAAGTTTTTGCAGGCTCTCTCACCACATTGGCTCTGCAAGGCAGGGCTGTGTACATCTCCTCTGTGGCTATGTCGCCAGTGCCTAGCACAGTGCCCACCACAAGAAAGAACATGATCGATGACTGTTCAGTGAAGAAATTTTGAGTGGTCACCCGGATACCAAATATCTCTGGGCTGTGGGGAGGTGGACCCTGTTCAAAACACTCCTTTCCTCTGATGCTCCACTGCTGTTCTCTCCTGTCTGTCACCTATGCCCCATCTGGTCGCTACCCTGAAGCTGGACCGATCTTTGCAAAATGAAAACTCAGTTATGCCCCTCTCCGCCTCCAGCCCTCCATGGCTCCCTATTGCCTCTGTGCCCTCATATGGTATCTTAGGTCTTCTCCCGCCTCCATCATCTTCCCTGCTCAGTCCTCTGCCCTCGGAGGTCACACGTGTGGCTCTGGCTCTGAGTCCTGCTCCTTCCAAAGGCTCTGTCTGTGCCTCACCCTACCGATACTCTGGGACCCTGCTCTGCTCCTCTAGTTAGACGGGCTCAGTGGCTGGTCACCTAGCGGCTCCTAGGGACAGTCCCACTGAGGCGGTCTGGCTGTCCCTGTGTGTCCCACCCAGGGCAAGGAGAATGCACACGTTCACTTGTCCAGTGCATTAAGATGACAGACTCCAAGGGCCACCATCCACGGGGGACAGTCACTGAGGTTGCAGCTGGCCAGGAGGGCTATGCAGGAAGCCACGCCTCAGGGCCAGAGACCACGCGGTGTGCGCAGGCGCTGTTGCAGAGAGGGTTCAGGGACGCGACGGGAAGGCAGCTTCTGAACTGAGATCTCGGCACAGAGCCACGAGGTGCATGGGGAAGGCGTGCCCGGCCGGGCGGGCTGGAGCAGAGCCCCGCGCAGAGCAGGGACGGAGACCAGCCTGCGTGCGGGGCCGTGGCTGGCAGTGCAGGGCGCGCCGCACCTCGCTAGCTTCTTTCTGGCCAAAGTCGGAACTCAGTTTCCCCTAACTCCGTCCTCCACGCCACCACCCTCGGAACACGCAACTTCTGCTCCAGCCACAGAGCGGCCACTGAGCGGGGTCCCCGGCCCCGAGAGCCAGCTGCTTCTGGCCCAGCACGGGCTGTGGACGCTCCACAGGGCTGCACAGACCCTCGGCCACGGAGACACAGACAGCGTTGCCGAGGCCGGCCTCCCCGCACGCAGTCCTGCACCGTCTCTCCTCCTGCTCACCTCAGGGCACCCCCAGCCTGCCCTCCTCCAGGAAGCCCTCACAGACCTGCGCTTGCTGGCTGCCTCCCGCTGTAGTGAGCAGATGCTCTGGCAGCCTGTGGGGTCTGTGTCCACCCCCAAGCATCCTCCGTGCCCCCCAAGCCTCCTACTCAGGGCCCTGGGCAGAGGGTCCCCTTGGGGCCACCGGCTGCCCACGGCACTGGGAGAAGTAAGCCTCACGGCATGGCCACACTCGGTGTGGGGCTGGGGTGTGGCTCGGTGGTGAGCACTTACTTGCCCGGTACTCGGAGGCTCTGGGTTCCATGCCCAGCACTGCAAACGTCACCATATCTACCACCATCACCATAGGTGGCTCCACACCTGTGTTTGGAGCCCCTACAACGTGCTGGCATTTGGAAACCGGATACAGAGAGCTCTAGGCAAGCCAGTTTGTTGAAGAAGGGTTGTGGAGGCAGACAAAGGTGAGATCTGCCAAGCGGGGTGTGTGGTGTGGGTGCTGTATTTCATGCAAAGGCCCTGGCCACATGCATGTTTAGGGAGCCAGGAGCTCAGGGAGAAGGAGAGAGCGAGGGCAAGTAAGTGACAGGATAGACTCACCCTGCCTAAGTACAGAAACGCTTTTAATGGGCGCTCCCCAAATGGGAATCCGTGGGGCCCCCAACCTTCCCCAATAGAGCCACTGGGGGGCGCTCAGGGATCAGCCATCTATTACAGCCTGGTCCCTGCCTGCTTTTGTCTAGTAATGAGCTAAAAATGGCTTTCTTTTTTTTTTTTTTTCCCCTCTCTCTTCCTTTCTTTCAGTACTCAGTGCTGGACTCAAAGCTACTGAGCTACATCCCAGCCCCCTTCCCCTTTTTGAGACAGGGTCTCACCGTGTAATCTAGAGTGGCATTGAACTATGTAGCCAGGCTGGCCTTGAGCTTTCGGTGATTCCCCTGCCTCAGCCTCCTGAGTGCTGGGGATTTCAGGTGTGTGCCTCCACCACCAGCACCAGACCTTCTTTTATTTTTTATTTTGAGACAGAATTTTGCTAAACTGCTAAACTGTCCAGGTTGGCCTTGAACTTGTGATACTCGTCTCAGCTTCCCCAGAGTATTAGGATGAAGGCATCTACCCCCATCCCAGCATCACACCAAGCTGGCTTTTCCCAGCACTCAGGAGGCTGAGGCAGGAGGATTGCTGTGAGTTTGAGGACAGCCTGGGCTACATATAAGACCTTGTTTCAAGCCCTCCTCCTCCTGAAGAAAAGAGTTGTAACAGAAGAAACACATGACAACCCCAAAGTGGCCCTCACAGCCCATAAAAATTAGCACCTAGTGTTGCAGAAATTGGCCCACCCCCATTCCAGAGGGTCAACCTGCCCTGCCTGAGGATGTTCTGTGAGGTCTGAAGGGGTTTTCAGGGTTCACATTTGTTGGGCGGCTGGAATGCACTGAGAACCCTGGGACACAGGGTGATGTCCTCAATGTCAGGAACCAGGAGAAGCCCCCTGCTTTCTGGCCTGCTTGTGTGTGACTCTGTGGTATTTTTAGCCTCTGAGGGAGGGGCAGGGCTATTTTTAGTCTTAGTATTGATCTACTGAATTTTTATCTTTCCCCAGTTTTGGTGTGGGAGGTGGGTGACGTTACAGGGGTTTGCTTGGCTGGGTCATCAGGGCACAAGCAGCTCTAAGTGAGGGTGAGGGTCCTACCCCGGGAGACATAGTCTGAGCCCATGCCCCAGGAACAGAGGGGCAGGGAGATCCAGGCTTCCTTCCCAGGTGGGACTGAACCCCAGTAGCCTCTCAGGAGAGATAGCACCCATGGCACCAGGAAGCCATCGCCAAGTCTGCACAGGCATGTGCTGGACAGGGATACAGCTGGCTTGGCCCAGGGGGGCCAGGTGGAAGGAGAGTCATAGGGGAGGGGTCGTCATCCATCCTTTGGAGAGCCCCCTCCTGTTCATTCAGGTGAGATTTCTGAAATCTGTGCACCAGGTAGGATTTTAGGCATCTCGGGTTGTCTGAGAGCCAAATGTGACAACATTCCTGAGCACTTGGATTGGAGTCAGGAAGACAGACAGTAAATAAACAGGCACAACACAACAGGAAGCGGCTCGCGCCGGTGTGGAAGTGGCACCTCCAGGGAAGCCAGGCAGGCAGGAAGCTGGTTCTAAGCAGGGAACCCAGGGTAAAAGACCTTGCTGAGGTATGGTTGGGGTGTGTGCAGGAGCAGAAGCCTTGCAGAAGGGCCTGGGTGGGAGAAGTGGCTGGTGCAAAGGTCCTGGGGTAGAACCGCTCTTAGTACTCTGGATTGACCTGGTTCTGGGACACAGAGGCTGCTGCATTCCCGGCCTGGGTTCCTTCCCCAGCTGGGACCTCAATATCTTTGGAGGAGGAGAAGCAGCCTTCTCCCCAACCCCAGGAATAGGAGGTCCCAAGGGAAATGGTTTACATGTTGCTAAACTTTCAGTTCCACCGGGATAGGATACGGACAGGGTCCCTATCATGGTGGCTGGTGAGGGTCTGCAGACTGCAAGAAGAGGTGTGCCTGGCACACACCTGTGTGCACACCTGCTAGTGTGCTCAGACCCACTGGCTCACCCAGCATGCACACAGCTGCACATCTGGCTACCATGGCCACACACCAGCCCCCTCTGCAAAACCCTCCAGCACCAGCCATAGGGGAATAGAACCCTGAGTGCACTGGACACCTGGCCACACACATGCCAGACAGGTTCGCAGTGCCAGCTGCTCACCAGCACAGGACAGGTACACACAGGTACAGACAAGAGGTGAGACTGGCTCCTGAGACAGCAGAATGCCTGACTTAAGGTGTCCCCACCCCGCCCCAGGACCCCACTGTGTAATTCAGTAGCCAAGAGGCCAGTCTGGCTCAATACCACCAGGGTCACCCGGGAACCCCACCTTGACTCTCCTCCGGCCTCCCTGCTGCCCTCCGAGGGGCTGGAGGAGGGGTGGTGTCTGGCATCTGGAAACCGGATTCCCAAGCAGAGACCACACAGAAGCCGGAGCCTCCCCTGTCCTTGGCCACATGTCTAGCTAGGGCAGCGGCAGGGCAAGAAACCAGGAGCTTCCAAGCCCTGTGGCCAGTGGCAGGGACTGGATGGGGCTCCCACTCCTTCTGCTCCTTTCTAGGGGTACAGTTCCAGCCAGATGCATGCTGGGGATGAAGAGTCACTGGCTCTCCTGCCAGCCTGTTGGGGGCACAGCGTATGCAGCTGCCCAGAGATGGGAGGTGCAACTAGCAGCTAGCTCGCAGGTGGAGCAGACTTCGGCCAGGAGCCCAGCCCCTGATGCAAACGACTCAGTCGGCCCCTCCCTTGTGAGCCCGCTGGATCCCTCTGGGTGACCCAGGAGCGGGGATCCCCCGGGCAGGCTGGGAATAGAAGCCTGGCTTCGAGTCTCCCGCCTTCCTCTCCTCCCTGCTGGCTCCACAGCCCAGGTGTTCTAGTCCCCAGCTCCCCACACTGCCCACACTCAAGGACGGCAGCGTCAGGGTGATCCTGGGGTACTCTAGGTACATCAGACCTCGAGAGTGGGCCAGGTGCCCTGCGGAGGGAGATAGGACAGGTCCTGCATGGGGGTGGGGGATGGAGAGGCAGCGTTCCTACGTGAACGTGCACGCGCGCGCCTGTATGTGGCTGGGTGCACGGGGCCGTTGCCGCCAGCCATGGAATTAGTTCCTTTTTCCGCTTTGCAGATGATTTTTCATCTTTCTAATTAATGGGAAAGTCAGTTCTGAACGGCGTGGCAGGCAAATTGCTAGTTAGGAAAATCACGGATAATTTTCTCGATATGATAATGAAGGTTGTATTCCTTCTCTTATTCTCCCTGTTTTCATCCTACTTTTAAGTAATAAATTCAGCATTAGTGGGAAAGAAGGAGACGTCACCTGCCCCCATCCACCACCACCAACCCCAAAGCTGGCACCTGACCCAGGTCCCCAAGGTTTACCTAGCCTCTGGTTGTGAGACAGATGGAGAAGCAGGTGAGAGATGTGGACCCTCCACAAAGCACCCTGACACTCTGAGGACCCACCGGGGCACCAGGCCCTGGAGAACAGATGGAGGCCAGGGGTCCCCAGGCTGTGTCCTGGGGTGAGCAGACTCTGCCTGTGCCCTTGGGTGCTAAAGAGAGCATTAGAGACTAGCAGCTTCTCTGCAAGAGGTGCTGGAGGTCACCATGCCCAAACAGACACTGCTCTCAGGTGTCCCCACACCTGTCCCCATGCCATGCAATTCCCTGTCACGGTGATCCATCGCACCACGGCAGCAGGGTGGGCAGGGAGAGGAGAGGCAGACAGAGAAAGCCAGGCCCAGCCATCTTGGCGGCCATCTTGAGCCCCTCCCCCGTCCCCCAGCCACCACATGTCTGCTGTGGGCACGGACCCGCGCAGTCCCCGAGGAGGGGGCCCTGCCTCAAGCGGGGGGGGGCAGGGACGCCCACGCGGTGCCAAGGCTGGGGTTGCCCGGGGTAGGAGAGAGCCTGGGGGAAGGGATCAGGAGATGAGTGCGATGTCAGGCGGGGACCGCTGTGCACTGACCTAGACTGGGGAGTGGGGACTCGGGTGTGCGTCTGGGGGGCTGCGCGCGTGCGTGCGGAGCACCGTTCCTGATGGGTGCCGGGGCGCACCGGGACGATACCTTCAGAGGGCATTTTCTGGCTGTGACTGAGCACACACTACAACCCCCCAACACACATTTCGGGCCTGAACTTCTGTCCCAGGACCCTCAAATGGCACGATGACAGCTGAACCCACTGAATGCACACCTGGGGGCAGGGGTAGGACTCGCCCTCCCAGCCAAGATCCCAGCGGATCGGACCTAAGAGCAGCTCGCGCCAAGCAGGGCACCTCGGCCGGCCGCAACCCCTCCAGCCCGCGGGGCGCCCCTCCCTGACACCCAGACAGCCCCCTCCCCATCCCTCGCGCAAATGCTTTCTGGAAAAAACAGCTCCTAGCGCAACCTCAAGCGGGTGCCAGCCCTCCGACACGGATCCTCCGTGGGGCCGGGGCCCCAAGCGCGCGTACGCGCAGCGCGTACACGCACCCC
>NW_022900942.1:4233842-4234331 GCF_012274545.1 Fukomys damarensis | reverse complement strand
CCCCCGCCCCCTGAAGTCGAAAGGAGGAGGGCGACGTGCTGGATCCCTGAGTCGGACCGATAGTGGGGGAGGGGAAGGGGGAGCGTGGAAGACCCGGAGCTGATTCTCCAGCCACGGAGGGAAGGAAAGGCGCCCGGTCCGGGGGAGGGGGAGACCTGGGCTGTGCAAAACCCGGGCTGGATTGCACGGAACGGGGAGGCACCGGGGATAGGTAGGAGCTGCAACGCGGCCAAATGCAACCAGGACACGCAAATTTCGGGCCGGTTTCTTTCTCGAGAGACGGAGGAATGCGTCAGGCCTAGTGCAGTGGAGACGCTTGGGCTGGCAGAGTCTGGGGTGGGGGCTCCCCAGATTCCAGGCACAGAGGAGGGGCAAAAGAAGGCCCAGACTCGGCCAGAGGGATCGGCTCGCCCGCGCTGGCAGGAGATGCGGACTCCGGCAGTGGGAGTCGCGCGGGGAAGGGACGCGCGCGGAGGCACTGCCCGCGAG
>NW_022900942.1:4212493-4233771 GCF_012274545.1 Fukomys damarensis | reverse complement strand
GAGGAAGGTTAGGGTCTATGAACACTTCAGACGTCTGGTTGGGGGGGGGTAGGTTGAGGGCAAGAGCAAAAACCTGAGATGGATTTTCACAGCCTAGCTCCTACACTGCAGCTGGTGTGGACTTCAAGAAGTAGGGCAAGGAACAAGCTTGAGATCGGAGGCCTGGGGAGGCTGCCAGGGAGCAGGTTCCGGGCTGAGGCTGCAAGAGGGAGCCTTGCGTCCCCTCTCCCGAGCAGGGAAGGCGCGACCTGGCTGGGATCCCCCGAGCCAGAGTTGTGACTGCCAAGACCCACGGTGGGGGTTCTGAAACCGGGCCCCACGCCAAAAATAGGCACTTCAACAGAATAGACAAATCGGTGCAGGGTGGGGGCTGGGCGACGGAAGGGGCAAAATCCTGGAGGGAAGAGGGTCGGGGAGAGGCCCCAAAGCTAAAACCCGGCTAGGATCTCGGGAGGCCGGGCCTGGAAGCAGCTGCTGGCACCATTTTATGAAAGATGGGTACAACTCTAAGACTGACAACCGGGGAGGAGTGAAACCTGGGATTGGATCGTCAGGGAAGGGAGTCCGTCCAAATGAGGCCTAACTATTAAAGCAGGCAGCTCCTGCAAACTTCGGTCTGGCTGAATCTGAGCATCCCAGAAAGGAGAGTGGGGGTAGGGCAGGTAAATCCTGATCTGGATTTTAGAGGAAGGGGATTACTGTGGATAGAGGTGAGGTAAAAAGGCCCTCTGTGGCTCACTGGAGTCTCTGCAGAAAGTACGAGGAACAGGGAAAGGATTTTAAAGTAGATGCCAGGCCCAGTGGCACAAGCCTTGCTGTGATCTCAGTATTTGGGAGGTTGAGGCATGAGGATTCAAATTCAAGTGTTGCCTGGACAATTTAAGGAGAACCTGTCCCCCAAAATAAAAAGGGCCAGCCGGTTGTAGTGGAGCATGCCTATAATCCCAGCATTCGAGAAGCTGAGACAGGAGGACTGTTTGAGTTCAAGGCCAGCCTAGGCTAGATAGTGGGCTCAAGGCTAGCCTGAACTACATAATGACACTGTCTCAAAATTTTAACAAATCAATAAATAAAAAGGGCTGGGCATGTAACCCAACGAAAAGGCACTTGGTTTCAATCCTATGTGTGTGTGGGTGTGGGAGGGTGGTAAATCCCTAAAACTTGGGCAGATTTGAATCTGGTCTCCAAGAATCCCTTCGAAGAAGCACTCCCTGGTGGCTGAAGTAGGAGAGAGGCAGGGAACCCAGACTTTGAGCCTAGCTGAGTACCTCTCTGACAACCCTCTCTTTCCTTCTAAACACAACCTTTCCAGAACTGCACAGGGGTTCACATCTGGGCCACATCTGGCCCTAGCACCTCGGGGCACAGTGGACAGGTGTGTGTCATTGGAGTTGTGGCCTTGAATGTAAATGGCTAGGTCCGGGCAACTGGATCTGCAGACCCGTGGCGGTTGGTGGGTGCAAAAAATATCCCATCCCTTTGTGGTTGACTGCAGCTCTGTTGGGTGCCTCACTTTTCCACTTTGAGACATAAGATATCAGCAGACTCACAGAAGGCACTGAGGTGCTGAGCAGTGGGCACAGTGCTTCAGGGTGCAACCAGGACACGATTCCCCCACACACGCAGCAAGGCAGCCAGCTTTCTGTAAACCCCGGGGACGGGGGATGCTTTATGGCAGAGTGCTTGCTTTAGGGTGCAGCAGGCCCTGGGTTCTATCCCCAGCACCACAAAAGAAAGCAAAAGCAAAATTGCAAGGGGGCCAGGACCTGGAACCCAGGGAAAGCCAGAGTTCTCCATCTCCAAGACCCCTAAGCGGCTGCAGCTTGGGACCTGGGAGGTAGCGTGGGGCACATGATGGCCTCCTTTAAGAGACCCTCGGCCCCATTTGCAAATATCCCCGTAGGAAATTCCCTTCTAGATAGACCCACCTCTGGTTCCCCACACCTGTGGTTGAGTAGCGCCCCTGGTGGTGGCCGGAATCGGCTCGCCAGCTCCACCCGCGCCGCGTCCTGTAGATTCGCGGGCGCCGGAGGCAGAGAGTGCAGATTGGCTGGGGGCGTGAAAAGAGTCGGGAGGCCCCCAGACCCCAGGGCTGCGCAGTCGCAGTGGAGGCCGCGTCTGGCAGGGGTCTGGCACGGCAGCGTTTGTGAGCGCGCCTGCAGATTCACCTAGCTCTGCTCCTGTCGCGTGGTCCCCGACCCCAGGACTCCCAATCCAGCGTCCAACCTGGTGCCTCAGGAACCCCATGCTGAGTGTCCTGCAGGTCTTACACCTCATGCACCCCACGTTCTGTGCATCCGGTTCTTGGGGACCCTGTGCCAGAGTGTCCCGCATCTTTGGTGCCCCTCATTCTGTAAAACCTGCGCGTGGTCACCCCACCTTCTGTGCACCCAATGCCGGAGGACTCTTGTGTGTAAGCCCAGTTTCCCCTTCCCCCAAAGCCCTGATCCCCTTCCCCCAAAGCCCTGATAAGTTTCGGTTTCCTACGCTGATTTAGGTTTTGCCCTCCCCAAACCTTCCCTTACAAGAAGAGGAAACCTATCAGGCACCTCCCGTCCCATCTCCTGATCTACCCCTGACCAATCACCAGGCAACACACAACCCATCTCTTTCTTCTGGGCCCTCTATAACAAAAAAAGGCACCTAACATCCCTCAGCGCGGCTGTGCTTCTGTTTTGCCAAGAATAAAGGCCTTTCCATCAGCCGGTTGCTGAGTTCTTGACTTGTTGAGAGGTGCCAGTATCCTAACATTTGGTGTCAGTAGTGGGATCGGGAGCCCTCAGAACACACACCAGTTGGGTCCGAGCCCCGATTCCTTCCGCGCTCCAAGTATTGACCTCCCTTCCGGCTCACATCCACTCGCCCAGACGCTAGACCTCATCCAGATAGGTGAGTACCCCAGATGGGGACCGAATATCCCTAAGATCCCGGGTTGGGGTGCCCTACACCATCTGGTGACCTCAACCTTTCAGAGCCTTGAGCTACAGTGTTCCAGTTGCTACCGCAACTCTTGCCCAAAAACCCTGATGTCAGGTCTCAAGCCTCCAAGGGCCCACTTGTGGTCTGGCACTGTCTTGGTGAGGGGTGATGATCACCCCAACCTCTGCCCATCATACTGAGGCCCGTTCCAGAGATTGGCATGCCTTAGCCTCCGGACGGCCCTCTTCACCCTCCTCTAAGTCCTTGTCACCTTGCGGGTCACCATGGGCTCAGGACAATCCATACTGGTGGATTGCCCCTTGGGGTGCCTACTACATCATCTAGATGGCCTAGATTTAAAGCCTAAACATCTCATTCGGCTGTCTACTGAAATTTAGTCCCAATACAAACTAGATAATCAAAATTCATGGCTTCCTTTGACTCCTTTGATCCCTCATTCATTCAGGATCTGTATAACTTCTGCAAGCGACTGGGCAAATAGAGCGAAATCCCTCATGATCAGGGCTTCTCCTATCTCCACACTGAAACCAAACTTCCTGTCAACTCACTTGGACATTCTTACCATAAGGCTTCCGAAATAGTCCTCACCTTTTCAGGCAGATTTTAGCCCAAGATCTTCACCCCTTACCCTCTCAGTGTCTGCCTTATGTTGATGACCTTCTCCCGTGTAGCCCCTACCCTCACACACCACCAATCAGCAAGCAGAACTTACGCCCTTACTCGAGCCTTTACTTTGGCTTCAGGAAAACTCTATTTACACAGATTCTAAATACGCTTTCCACATCCTTCTCTCACATGCAGCCATTTGGAAAGAAAGAGGATTTTGCACCACTAAAGGAAGCCCCATTATCAACTCCAAACACATACTTCGCCTCCTTGAGGCATCCCACTTACCCACTGCTAACAGCATATCCCATGTTAACTCACACCAGAGCGATCACTCGACCGTCTCGGAAGGCAACAGCTGAGCCGACCAGGTGGCCTGCGTGGCGGCCCTACTCCCCCTCCAAGGCCCCACATTCTCGCCCTTATCCCCTCTCAGCACACCCCGCCTCCTGACGCGCCCTCTGCTCACCAGCTTCTCGCCTATCGCCACAAACTTTTCCACCCCAGCGCCCAAGCCTCGTATCGCTTCATCAAGTCTTTTCTTCCCTTATCCCCTTCTGACTCAGCTTTCCTCGATGACCTTCCCAAATCCTGCAATGCGTGTCAGCGAACCAATCCCAACGTGTGTCGACCGCCTTGCTTGCCTACCCATCAGGCCCGAGGTCTCCTCCCAGGGACTGATTGCCAATTAGATTATACTCATATGCCCAAGGTCAAAAGAGTCAAATACCTCCTGGTGCTTGCAGATACCTTTTCGGGGTGGTGTGAAGCCTTTCCAACCATCAATAAATGAGCATCCACTGTTGCCTTGTTTCTCTTCAAGGGGACCATTCCTCAATTTGGCACCCCCTGTTCTCCTCAATCTGATAACGGCCCCAAATTTACCTCCAATGTGTCTCAAAACCTTACCAAGGCCCTGGGAATTCCATGGCATTTCCACATCCCCTCTCACCCCTCAGTCATCAGGAAAAGGCGAAAGATCAAACCAATCGCTAAAAACAATACTGACTAAACTTACAATCGAACTCCCCCTCGATTGGATCACGCTCCTACCCCTGGCCCTCCTTTGCTTACACTCATTGCCAAAACGGCCCTCCGGTCTTTCCGCCTTTCAGCGGATGGACAGTTGCCCTATGGTACCTGCAGGCCTCTCTCCTAGAGCCACCACTCTGATTCCTGACACTTTCTCCTTGCTGCCTTTTATACACTCTTTACTATGGAATCACGCAGATACACTCGTGCCAGCCCCGCGGCCATCCCTGCCCACATTTATCACCCAGGTGATCAAGTACTAGTTGCCCCTACCCATAAGACAGAAGAACCTTTAAGCCCCGAATGGCTGGGACCATATAAAATAATTTTGTCTACTCCCACGGCCATTAAATTAAATACTCTCCAAGGGTGGTTTCATAGCTCACGCATAAAACCATTCATTCCTTAACTCACCTGTCGCTGCAGATCAAGTACAAAAGTCGGAAGGTCCCACATCCTTTAAGGCGCAAGAAACGGGGCCACTGAAGCTTCAGCTCACCCGAGTTCCAGAGAGTCCCGAAACTGGTTCTGAAACCGAGCTGTAAGATGCCACCCAAGACCCTCGTCCTCCTCTCCCTTTTCCTTCTCCCCCTCTTCTCTCCGACGCTACAGTCCCCTGGGTCCTCAACCACTTCCCAGCTCATCTGGTCCCTGTCACGAACAGGCACAGACCCCCTGACAATAGCAAGAGTTTCAGCCACCGCTGGGGCCCAGATCAAGTTCGAGGTCAGTCTCTGTCGATTCTTTGAACGCTCCAGTAATGTTCATACTCCTTCCTTAACTAGGTGGTGGGGTCCAAACTCAGGAGATAACTCCAAGCAGTGCTCTATAGAGGCAGCAAATGCCCTGGGAAGCCATCCAGTGCAGCCCTATCTATGTCCCAGTGGAAATCCAGACTCCTCTTGCCATGGCTCCAACCAGTTTCACTGCAGCAAGTGGGGCTGTGAGTCCATAGCAACTTGGAAATCGAGCTCAGACCCTTTTATTTCCTGGACACCAACAAACTACCCCAATATGTCCTGCAGTACTTTCTGCTACAAAACTACCATTTCTATCCTCAATTCTAGCGATCCCAGCTGGTTGCTGGGACACTCTTGGGGCCTGCGGCTCTATCTCACTTCCACGATTGACCCTGGAGTGGAATTTAACATCAAAGCTCAGACTTCCGTATGCCCCCCTGACTACCCCTCCACTGCCATCACATATTATACAGATTGTTAATAATCACCCCCTAATTCTTAACCAACATTTCAAACTACATCTCAACCTCTCTGCCTTAAATCTCAACAGCTCCAGCTCACCTGTGACTCTATCCTCAGGATGTATCCCTTAGTCAAACACCTCCCCCAGTCTAGCCGGGGATGCTGGATAGGACTAAACCTGCAAGGTCTTCCACACACCAAATTACAGGCTGTCTCTATGGTCTTCCCCACCAACAATTTCACATTCTCCAACGTAACAAGCAGCACCCCTAACGCCTCAACCCTTCTCAGTGATATCAGCCCACCTCCAATCTCCCGATGCTTTCACTTAAAATAACACCACACCACATTAACCCCTACACAATGTGATGAGATTTCCACATTCCCTTCCCATCTCCCTAACAGGTGCGACCCTTTGCTATTCCATTTGCGTTGGACCGCTCTATACTAGGCACAGCCTATTAATTTTGCTGCTGTATGCGCCCCCGTTTTCAGAATCCCTGACTTCAAGCTCATAGCAGGAGATGACCCCGTCCCTATACCTTCAGTATCTGTCATCCTGGGCCACCGAAAAAGATCTTTGCAAATTGCCATTCTTCCCCTCATCGCTGTACTTGGAGCAACAGTCGGTCTAGCCACCGGCACAGAGGGCATTGTCCACTCAGTGGCTAGCTTTAAATCACTAAGCCAACAACACAGGAAAGACATACACTGAACCGGTCAAATAATCCTGACCCTTCAACAACAGAGCAACTCCCTAGCCCGGGTAGTATTACAAAATCGCCGCGGGCTAGACCTCCTGCTGGCGGGAGAAGGAGGGCTCTGCCTAGCTCTCCAAAAGAGCTGCTTTTTCTGTTAACCAGTCAGGAATAGTCACCAACAAGATACATTCCCTGCAAGAAGATCTTGAAAATCGAAGGCGCCAGTTAAACCAGGCCCCGCAGGGTTTCTCATGGCTCAGTAATAACCCACCTTTGCTGGCTCTCCTCCCCTTGCTAACCCCCATAATTCTAATATTGGGCTTGGCAGCTGTCTCTCCTTGTCTGTTCCGCTTCCTACAGATACAAATATCTAAATTGTCTCATCAGACTGTTACCTAGCTTGTCTTACAGGCTCCTCCCAACCAAGTTCTTGAGCTCCAAGAAGAAACCACGGTTTTCCGCGAGTGGGCCCCTCGGACTGATTCCTAACCTGTCCTAGATACAGTTCCATGACCTGGATCAGGATTCATCTATGATTTCAGCATCTCATAACCCAGCTACAACAAGATCTTCACTGGCACTGCCCCCTGGAAGGGTCCAGATGGAATTATAGAGTGGATCACAGACAATTTCTATCAGGGAACCCGCCAAGATTTTAGCTCAGAAAAAGTTGCCTTCTATACCCTTCTCCTTATCTGCTGGCTTACGCTCCCACCCCCAAAACAACTACAAGTTGAGCCATTAGATTAAAATCTCCCAAGGGCCCCAAAACTCTCCCAACCCCTAATATGGGACACACAATTCTTTTCACATATCTCACAACGGTACCTGTCGCCTACTCAAAGAGACCTGATCTGCCGCTCGTACTCACCCAGAGATTGCCCTTTCTGTGCTGAGTATGTGAGCTCCTCCTAAGACTCATCATGGCAGAGACAAAACAACCTAGTCCTGCTCCCAGGATAATGCAGTTCCCACTGACAAAACTTCAAGGCCCCTAAAAAGTTACGTACATAACTCCCTGGCAGTGTTATTATTCTTTGATTTTTGTCAAGGAAAGTCCTTTTCATCATCCGTATATAAAACCTTTAAGGTACATTTTAATGAATTTCTTCCTCGCCGCTTTAGGCCTCCCTCCCGATGGCTGTGCTGCCCCCTGAGTTCCTATACACGCCCAGATCAACCCCCGTCACTCTGCGATCCTGCCATTATTGCATCCCCGGAAACCCCTAAACAAGCAGCCCTTCACAAGGATAAGAGATAACAGAACAAAGATCCCTCCCTTGGCCTCGCATCACCCCACACCTGCCCCTTTTCAGCAGGAAGTAGCTACAGAAGAGAGATTCATTGCCCCTCTTCCTGAGGCCATAACAAACAAAAAGGGGGAAATGTAAGCAGCCCAGTTTCCCCTTCCTCCAAAGCCCTGATAAGTTTCGGTTTCCTAAACTGACTTAGGTTTCGCCCTCCCCAAATCGTCCCTTACAAGAAAAGGAAACCTATGAGGCACCTCCTGTCCCATCTCTTTCTTCTGGGCCCTTTATAACATATGAAAGGGCACCTAACATCCCTCAGCGCTGCTGCACTTCCGCTTTGCCAAGAATAAAGGCCTTTCCATCGTCCGGTTGCTGAGTTCTTGACTTGTGGAGCGGCGCCAATACCCTAACGCTGTCGCCATATCACGCCTGCAACACCCACATTCTTGGGAACACCACGCATCTTGGGAGCCCCACATTCTGAGCCAGTAGCACTGGGTCACCGCTGGGCCACTGTCCTGCCCTGCCTCGGGGCTCTGGTTGCCACCCCCCATGTTTAGTGTCCCCTGCCAGGCTCCTGAGGGCCCCTGCACGATGGCCACATGTTGGAGGACAGCCTGGGTTGGGGGTCTTCAACCCTCCAGTTCACTGACCTTTCCTTTGCTTGTCCCCCGACAGAGCACCCTTACCGGCTGCTGGGTGCCAACGCCATGGGTGCCATAGAGAGTGTCCTAGAGCAGGCAGGTGGGCCTGGAACCTTCTCAAGGGCTCCCTTAGAGCTGGGCGTGGTGGTGCACGCCTGTAATCCAAGCACTTGGGAGGTTGATGCAGGAGGATCACCATGAGTTTGAGGTCAGCCTGGGCTACATAGTGAGTTCATGGCCAGCCTAAACTACCTAGGGAGACCCTGTCTGAAAAAACAAAAGAAAGGGCCAGGGATTTAGCTCAGTGGTTCGGTGGCCTGCCTTGCAAGCACAAGGACCCAAGTTCAATCCCCGGTACCAAAAAAAACAGGGCCAGGGATTTAGCTCAGTGGTGTTGCACCTGTCTTGCAAGCACAAGGTCCTGAGTTCAATCCCAGGTACCAAAAAAAAAAAATCAAGGATGCCCCTTTCTAGTGGGCGTGATAAACGGAATGGGAATGGGGGCAGGAATGGCCCGACCTGGGGAGCAGCAGCAAGCAGGTACTGGGTGGTGAATCTGTGCAGGCCTTGGGATGCCTGAGTGGGGCGGTTGTTTTGTGGTGCTGGGGATGCAGCCTGGGCCCAACACATGCTGGACAGGGCTCCATCACTGAGCGACACCCTCAGACCCTTCTGTTTTTTATTCTGAGACAAGCTAGCTAAGTTGCTCAGGCAGACTCGAAATTTCGATCCTCTGGGCTCAGCTTCCCAAGTACCCACTGTTCCTGGTAGAATGCCCTTGGTTGTCATCCTCAGCACCAAAAAAAAAAAAAAAAAAAAAAAGATAAAGAACTCCCAGAATTGGGCTGGGTGGATAGAATGAGAGTAGGGACTAATTCCAACTGCTGACTTTGTGCACACATGTTTGTGGACTTTAGTCAGTCAGTGGATATTATTGATCACCTACTGTGGCCCAGCACTGTGCTAGGTGCTGGGGATACCCTGGCAAAGATCACTAGGCAGTGGGGCCATGAGGACTGTGCTGGTGGAGGGACTGCGTGAACGGAGCACTGGGCGTAGGCGAGGATAAGGAGGGGATGGGCAGAGCATGCTGGCCTGGTGGGCTGTGAAGTGGCAGCCATGGAAGGTTCTTGATTAGAGCAGGGAGGACCTGGTTCAGGTGCTCGCAAGCACCCTCTGGCCACTGCAGGTGACACAGTAAGGAGGCCTGGAGCAGAAGCCAGGGACTGGGGCAGCAGCTGCGTAGGTGCAGGTGGGAGATGTGGCAGGGGGAGGGGATTCTAGGAGGATTTCAAAGATGAAGCAACACACTGGGAATGGAATCCTGGGAACAGATGAGTCAGAATTTATGGCCTGAGTGCCTGGGCAGACAGAAGAGATGCAGAGAGGGTACCTTGAGAGGTTAGAGCTAGGACTTTTTTTTTTTTTTGGAACAGGGAATTAAACCCCAGGAGCCTTTACACTGAGCTCTGTCCCCACCCCTCTTAAAAATTTTGACAGGGTCCTACTAAGTCACTAAATTGTCCAAGCTGGGCCCCAACTTGTGATCCTCCTGCCTCAGCTTCCCAGGTACTGGGATGACAGGCATGTGCCACCCCATCCAGCTCCTTCATACATGCTTAAAAGATTGTAGATGTTGGGTGTGGTGGTGCACACCTGTAGTTCCAGCACCTGGGAAACTGAGGCAGGAGGACTGCTATGAATTCAGAGTCAGCCTGGGCTGCATAGTGAGTTCAAGTTCAGCCTGAACTACACAGCAAGATCATGTCTCAAAAAAACAAAAACAAAAAACCAAAAAAAAGCACCACCAAGAATTACTACGTGATCCAGCAGGTCCACTCCTAGGAATAAGTTGTAAGACTTGGAAAAGGGGACTCACAAATGTTTGTACATGACTGTTCACACAACTGTATTCACAATTGCTGAGGAGGAAAGCAACTGATGTGCTCATCAGTGGGTACAGAGATAAACCGAGGGAACAGCACCTGCACCTTGGGACTTATTTATCTGTTTTTTTGAGCTAGGGTCTCACTATGTGATTCAGGCTGGCCTCGAACTCACAGCCACCTTTCTGCCTCAGTCTCCACTGGGATTACAGGCGTGCACCACCACTCCTGGCTCAGGATACTGAGCCGTGGAAGGGAAAGAACTGGGGTGGGAGAGGAGGCTTGGTGGTGAGCCATGGGCTAGCATGTGAAATAAAAAAGTCCTCATCAACACATGCTGCAATGCGAGCCTGCTCAGCAAAAGAAACCAAACCCAAAAGATCACACGGTGTCATTATCTATGACTTCACTCACACCAATGTCTGAAGCAGGTGAACCCATCGCAGAAAGCAGATGGGGGCTGTGAAGGGCTGGGGGCAGCAGAGAGAGGAACAGAGAGAGTGACTGCTCGTGAGTGAGGGTTTTTTTGGGGGGGCTGATTAAAATGTCTTGGAGCCAGGCGTGGTAGTGCGGCCCTTGAACTAATTATGCAGTGCAGGTTGGTCTCAAACTCACTGCGATCCTCCTGCCTTAGCCTCCATGCACTGCGATGACAGGCTTGCAGCCCCACCCTTGGTTCGTTTTTCTTTGTTAGTGGCTGCCTCAGGTGTTAACAGGGACACAAAGCTAACACAGTACCCTTAAACAGTCTCTGAGCGTATCTACTCGTCTTCCCTCTTCCCCTAGAATATTAGCTCCTTGAGGCCAGAGGTGCTTTCTTCTGGTTCGGGCTATATGCACAGAGCCCGAAAACTCGGCAGGCGCACAGTAGGTGTGCAGGGGACAACAGAGCACAGGAGAGGCTCCCAGGTCCGTCAGCCAGGAGAGGTGGCCTGTGCTTCCCAGCCCGGCCGCTAGAGGCCGCTGCTCTGCTGCGCTAGGTCACCAGGTGAGGAGGCCACGCCCCTTTCCAGGTACCTGGGGGCGTGGTCACCTTGCAAGGCAAGGCAATTGAGGCGCGGGGCTGCGGGACCGTGGGGTAGGAGGACTCCGGGGGGCGGGAAGGGACCAGCTGAGCGTGTGCAGAGTGGAGACACACGTGGGGAGGTTGGGGGGTCTGGGAAGGTGAGGCTGGGGTCGAGGTTGGCAGGAGACGGAAGTGTGGGGGCATTGAGGGGTGCGTGAGTGAGGAAGAATCCACCCGGGGCTTGGGCAAAGTCGGGGTGGGGCGGGGAGATAGGTGAGCAGTCAGGGACTGTGGCCTCGGGGATGGCTTCTCTGTGGGGTCCACCTGCCACCAGGAAGCCACCTCGAAGCTAGCTCCCTGTCCCCTTCCTCCTCGAACATCCTTGTGGTCAGATGTGGCCAGGGTTCACGATGGAGCCAGACGGGGGCGGGGACGACGGGGATGGGGAAGCCCAACAGCTGGAGACCCTGCTGGCCCTGGGGGACAGGACAGTGAATAGGGAGGCCTGGGATGTGGCAGGAAACCCCATGAGGCACAGGGGGCAGTGGCACAGGGAGTGGAGTGGCAGGGTCCCGGCTAGGCAGAACGGGGCCTGCTGGCTAAGGGCAGAGGCGGTGTCGGCACCGGCTCACAATCTGGACAGACGTGCAAGAGGTTGGGATGGGACCTGAGGGTGTGGTCAGCCCTGGAGCCGCAGAGCTGTACTAACAGTGGGAAGCCCCTGTCCACGGTGGGCGTAGATGGCGGGAAGAGCCCTACTGAGGCTCATTTTGCTGGAAAGGATTCTATGAGGGAGGCTGGGCATTTGGGTGATTGAGAGTTTCCGTTGCTGTGACTAATGCCCGAGACAGAGAAACCTATAAAGAGGAAAGATTTATTTTGACTCATGGTCTTGGGATTCCTAGTATGGGTTTTGGCCCTATTGCTTTGGGGCCTGTGGTTAGGCACTGGGCATCCTGGTGGGAATCAGAGAGAGAGGGAGAGAGAGTCACAGTTCCCTTCAAAGGCATCCCCAATGAGTAAACCTCCCAGCCCCCCAGCAGGGGCAAGCCGGGTCCTAGCCTGTCACACCCAGGCCTTTGGATGATGTGCTACATCCAAATGCAGCACTGCGCAAAGGTTTCCGCAGTTTTGCCGGGCTTGGTGGTGCACACCTGTCATACCGCACTCAGGAGGCTGAGACAGGAGGTTTGCTGTGAGTTTGAGGTCAGCCTGGGCAGCATCATGAGACTCTGTCTCAAAAAACCAAAAAGATGAAATAAAATAAAAATCCACAGACCTTGTCTCTGGAGATGTCTGTTACCCCTGCAGCATGGGGTGTCACAGAATGACCCTTGAAAACCTGGCATTGAGTGAGATGAGCCAGACACCAAGGTCACCTATGTGCAGAACTCCCGTCCTATGAAATGTCCGGAACAGGAAAACCCAGAGACCGGAAGTGGAGCCAAGGTTGTGGGAGTGGGGAAAGGGAGGAAGGGAGTGACTGCTCCTGCGTGGATGCGAGTATTCCGGAATTGGCAAGCTGATTGCACAACTCTCTTCCTCTCCATCCTTCTTCCCACTGGAATCCATCCCCAGCCCCTTTTATGTTTCATTTCGAGACAGTACAAAGTCAGTAAGCTGCTCATGCTGGGGTTGAACTTTCAATCCTCCTGCCTCAGCCACCCAGAGCGCTGGGATAAGAGGCATACACAACTGTGCCTGACTTATATTTATTATAAATACCTTTATTTGGCCTGAAATAACTATATTATTTGGCCTCAAACTTGCAATTCTCCTGCCTCAGCTTCTTGAGTAGCTGGAATTTTAGGTGTGTGCCATGCACTGCCATACCCAGTATACAAATTTGAATATAAAAAGCCCTGTGAGTTATTTTCGTTTTGGTGCTGGGGATGGAACCTAGGGCCTTGCATGTGCTAAACTCTACCACTGAGCCACACCCTCAGCCCCTGAATTGTATTTCATTGTTGTTGTTGTTTTTATACAGGGTCTCACTATACAGTTCATACTGGCCTTGAACTCACTATGTAGCACGCACTTGCCTTGAACTGCTTGCTGGTGACCCTCCTGCCTCAGCCTCCCAAGTGCTAGGATGACCGGTATATGCTACCTTGCCCAGCCTGAACTGTATTTTTAAATGGTTAATCTAAAGTGAATTTTACCTCAAAAAGAAATGTAAAGAAGAAAGTTAATCTACACAGGCCAAATAAAACTGGTTGGCCCAGTTTAGCCTTGGGCCGCTGCCCCATTGGGGAGTGGAGGAAGAGAAGAGGGGAGCCCAGCCCGCAGGAGATGCCAGAGGGAGCTGGGGCTGTCTGCTTTCCAGCAGGATGGAGGCACAGAAGTGTGTCTGGGCTCAGGGGAGCCTCTCTTAACCCAGCCTGTCAGCCTAGAAAGGAATCAGCCTCGGGTCAGAGGCCAGGCGGCGCAGTTCTGAGGCGGAGGAGAATGACAGCAGCTGGCGCAGCTCAGCAGCTCCTCGGCTCCTGGGTCTGCCTGGCTTCAAACACTGACGGGGGAAGAGAGAAAGGAAGGAAGTCCAGGAAGCAGGGGCCCTGAAAGTGGCTGCGTGTGGAGACGCCCAAGACCAGAAAGGCATTTCTGTGTCCTGCCACCTCTGGATGTGGCTCTCCTCATCAGTCCTTGATGCCGCGGTAAAATACCTGGGGTGGGCTAATTTGTAGAGAATGAAAGTTTAGCCAGGTGTGGCCTATAACCCAGGTAAATTCAAGCCCAGACTGGACAATTTAGGAAGACCTTCTTTCAAAATTTAATATTTTTTTAAAGCCTGGGGATGTACTCAGTGCGGAGGCCCTTAGTTCAATCCCCTGTACTGAGAAAAACAAGTACAAAATAAAATAAGTTTTAAAATATCATTCAGAATCCTGGATCCTGGATGAGATCAAGGTGCAGCAGACTGTTGGATGAGGGCTGATTCACCTTCCCTCTAGTGGTGACAGACGCTGTGGCTCCACATGGCAGAGACAGAAGGACAAAAAAGACTTGCTCTTCAAATCCTTTTAATTTTGAGACCGGGTCTCCCTAAATTACCTAGGCTGGTCTTGAACTCATGGTGATCCTCCTGCCTCAGCCTCCTGAGTAGCTGACATCTCAGGTGCATGACACCACACACAGCTCAGGCCCTCTTCTAAGGGCATCAGTTTCACCAGGAGAGAGGATCCTTCCTTGGCCTAATCACATTCCAAAGTCCCCACACACCCAGCTGTCATCCAACATGGAAACTTCCTGAGGACCTCACATGATGTCAAAGTAGTGGCCTGGCTAAGACAAAGTGTTTTTTGTTTTGTTTTGTTTTTTGAGACAGGGTCTCCCTATGTAGTTCGGGCTGACCTTGAACTCAATTTGTAGCCCAGGATGGCCTCGAACTCATGGTGATCCTCCTGCCTCAGCATCCCAAGTGCTGGGATTACAGTTCTGTGCCACCAAGCCTGGCCTTTGCACAAAGGGTTTTTGAAGATGGAATTAATTATTTCATGATGAGAGCACTGCAGACCAGAGAAGGCCCTGTATCCTAAGCCAAGTGTCATCATAAGGAAAGCGCACAGACACAGAAGAGCCAGGGTGGAGCTTGGCCCATGTGGCCATCAGCCAAGGGTCCACCAGAAGCTGGGAAAGGAGGGCTAGAGTGGTGCACACCTAGAATTCCCAGCACTCAGGAGGCTGAGGCAGGAGGATCACCATGAATTTGAGGCCTGCCTGGGCTACAAATTGAGTTCAAGTTCAGCTGAACTACACAGAGAGACCCTGTCTCAAAAAAACAAAACAAAATAGAAGACCAACGGAGTCCCACCCAAGCAGGCTGGGCCTACAGTCTCTTTGCAAAATCCAGCCATCCCTGCTACAGGGGAGGCAGCCCTCAGTGGATGCTGGCCCCTGCTGGGAATTTAACTTTGCTTTGCAGAAAGTGCATCTTGTCTTTTTAAAAATGTATTTTAAAATTCTTTAAATTGACACAGAATTGTACCTGTGTATAGCGGCAGTGCGAGATTTCAGTACCTTCGTATAATGTGTAAGGAGATCAGGGTCATTGGCCTATCTGCCCCATCTCACACAAACCATTTTTTGTGTGTGTGTGGGGAACATTTGAAATTCTCTCTGCTGGCTGATTTGAAATATACAATTAATTGTTATCAACCATGGTGACCCTGCTGTGCCACACGCATTAGAAGTCCTTCCTCTTATCCGGCTGCGCCCCTGGACCCAGGAACCATCCTGTCTCCACCCCCTGGAGGCTGCCACATCTTTTGATGAAAAGCCAAGAATCCAGATTTTTATGCAAAAAAAAAAAATCACTTGATATTTAAAAGCTGGAAATTCATTAAAGTGTCATAAAACCCTTGCATGGGCCAAACAAATCCCATCCACGAGCTGGGTGCGGTACCCCTGGGCTCTAGCCAGGGACACCCAGGAGGCAAAGGGGAAGAGGATGCGGAGAGGCAGGTGCGCAGAGCATCATGGGCAAGGTGGGTACCACGTGGGGGCGGGGTCTGTCGCGAGGATGCCTGGAGCAGGTGCAGGATGTTGGGGGCTGGACCTGAACAGGTGCTTCAGGTCTAGACTGGGCAGGGTCTGTGGAGCCTTGCTCAGTTTTGAAGGAGAGAAGCCACCGATGGCTTTTAAATAGCTGAATGACTCAGTCATGTTCATCTCCCCCAGCCCCACCCGCCGCCCTCACCCAAACCCACAGAGCTGGCTGTGGCTCCGGCTTTCTTGGAGGGTGGGAGGACCGCGAGTCATCAATGAGAGAAACTAATAGGACGCACAGTTCATGGGGAGGTGAAGGCAGAATAATGCCAGGGTCTGACATGTGGCAGGATGCGGCCAGGGACAGAGGGCTGGTGGCTGTCTCCTGACAGACGGGTGATGGCTGTGGAGCCAGGAACAGGAGAGCGGGATTCTGCCTCCTCTGAAAGGGATCATGGCCGAGGAAGCAGGGAGATTGAGAAGGTAGTGATAAGCAAATGGGAAGATCTGGGGTCTGGGGCGCTGCCCTGCGGCAGAGCGCCCGACTGTGGTGTGCAAGGCCCAGGTTCCATCGCCAGCACAGAGAGGGGCCGGAGAGCACAAAGTGTGACAAGTGTGGCTGGGGGAGGGACCTGATGGGCATCCCGCGCAGTCTCGGGGACAGAGCAGGAAGCCGGGTCCTGCACGGTTCTCCAGCCGCTCCAGGCCCCCCACACCCACAGCCTGGCTGGGCCGCCTTCTCCAGATCGCACCACCCAGAGCAAATCTGTGGCTGACATCGATTCCCGACTCTAAGCCCGAGGAGACGGAGAGAGAGGGGAGAGAAAAAAAAATCCCATCTGTTCTCCCTGTGATGGAATGAGATTTTTCACCCGGTGCTTTCTGCGCGCGCCTCTCCTCCCATTTCCTCCAGCAGCCAGGGCGACACGATATAAATCGCTGCAAATGGGTTTTCCCGGCCAGTCGCTGGGTTGTTTTAATAATGGTTCATTTTCTGCCCCAGGGAGGGGAAAAATACTCCATCAAGAAATTGGGGTGGAGGGGAAGCTCATTCTGTGTGTGTGACAGAGAGGCCGTGTGTGTTCACAGGGCTGGGGCACCCCACAGAGACACTGAGGGACCTGACCTGTCAGGGTGCTAGTGCATCCCTGGCATCTGAAGGAAAAGATTTGTTTGGAAACTTCCTGCACACGTCTATTGAGCACCTACTGCATGCTGTGCCTGAGCTCAGTGCAGAGGGTAAGGTTGTAAGCAAGTCTCCCATTCTGGCCCTACTCACACTGATATTCCAGAAGCAACAGAGAACAATATTGAAATACAATTTTGAGCCGGGCATGGTAGTGCACGACTGTCATCCCAGCGCTCTGGGAGGCTGGGGCCAGAGGATCGCGAGTTCAAGCCCAGTCTGAGCAAGTTTAGTGACTTAGCAAGACCCTATCTCAAAACAAAAAATTAAAAATGGGCCATAGGTGTAGCTTAGGATGAAGGCCCCAGGGTCAGTCCGCAGTACCACAAACATATAAACAAACAGAATTCTGCAAAATTGTGTGATTGCAATTGTGGAAGCCACCCTGAAGAGAGTGGGTACAGCGTGTGTGTGGAGAATCGGGCCTTAGTGGAACCAGGGTCCCCTGGGTAAGAGGCCTACAGGCTGATGCTTGAAGCAGACGGGTAGACAGATAGACCAAGCGTGTGGGGGGAAGGCCAGCTGAGCAGGAGCTTGGAGGAATCAGATGCAGCCTGGGACCGGGGAGTGGAGCCACAGGGCTGGCTGGACGCGGTGAGGGGCAGCTACCCAGGGCACAGGTACAACGCAGCGAGGCCAGAGGCCTGGGGCTCTCCCTGATCCTGGTGATCTTTGGATTCTGGGTGGGTACGGCTTAGTGCTGAGCCCTTACCCAATGTTCATGAAGGCTGGATTCCAGCTCCAGTGCCCCGAGCTGTGTGCTCTGAAGTGTTGGATGAAGTGAAGCGGCTGTCTTGGGCATGTGCCCCCCTGGGGTTCTCAATGCCAGCGATGGTCTCGGCTGCCCTGAAGTGGGCACTGCAGCTCTGGAGACTGCTTACATCTCTGCCCATCCAGCTGTTATGCAAAGCGAAGGCTGAGGCAGGGGTTTCTAAAGCACAGCTGGTCACCGTTTGTGACTCTGGAGGCTGATGGTCCAAGACGGGGCTGGCCTGCTCCTCAGAAACAGAATGGACCCTGCTTCCCACTTGGACCCTGCATGCGGGGGCCTCAGCCTCTAACTCTCTTCACCTTCTAAAGACCCCATTTGGGGGGTGCTGGGCATTGAACCCAGGGCCTTCATTCACACTGAGCCACATGTGCTGCCCTTTTTAGTTTTAAGTCACTAAGTTGCCAAGGCTGAGATCAAACTGGCAATCCTTCTGCCTCAGCCTCCCACAGTGCTGGGATGACAGCTGTGAGCCACCATGCCCAGCAAGACCCTAATTCCCTTGTTTGTTTGTTTGTTTGTTTGGGGTTTTGTTTATTGAAACAGGGTCTCGCTGTGTAGCTCAAGGTCTCAAGGTGGCCTTGAAATCACTATGTAGCCCGGACTGGTCTACAGCTCAGGACAACCCTTCTGCCTCAGCCTCTTGAATGCTGGGATTACAGATGTGCACCACCACACCTGGCTCAGACCCCACTTTTAATACCATTACCTAGTGGTTAGGGTTTTAGTATAAGCATTTGGAGGAACAGGAAATGTCAGACCATAGCACTTGGTTTGCCAAGCTGTGCCCTTCCCATCTCCTGCACTGTCCTCTTCCTTCCCTGGGTTAGACCGTGGCCTCCCAAAAGATATGTCTGTACCCTAATCTCCAGAGCCAATTAATTGACTTTTTAAAACAAACCAAAACAAGATCTTTGAAGGTGGCTTTGAAGTTAAAAATCTTTAAATGAGATCATCCTGGATTGAGGTGTGTGCCAGACCCTCCAGCAAATGTCCTACAAGAGATGAGGAACACACTTAGAGTCTCAGCTACTCTGGAGGCTGAGGGAGGAGGATTGCAAATTCGAACTCAGCTGGGCAACATAGTGACTTAGCAAGATCCCGTCTCAAATTTTAAAAGAACAAAAGGGCTGTGGATGGAGCTCAGTGAAAACACCCTGGGTTCAATTCCAGTACAGAGAGAAAGGCGGGGAGGGAGGGAGGGAGGGAAGGAGAGAGACAGGAAGAGAGGAAAAGAAGAAGGAGAAGAAAGAAGGAGGAGGAGAGAACACGGAGTCAGGGGAGAAGCGTACTTAACAAGCCACGTGTTGTGGCGAATGCCTGTAGTCCCACAGGAGGGTGAGGCAGGAGGATCGCCATGAGTTGCAGGGCAACCTGGATTACAAGCAAGACCTGTTTCAACAAACAAACAAACAGACACAGAAGAGTTCACACAAAGACAGAGGCAAAAATTGGGGTGATGTGACCCCCAAGCCAAGGAACACCAGGAGGCCCCAGAAGCTGCAGAAAGCCAGGAGGGACCCTCCCCCTGTCAGCCCCAGAGCATCTCAAAGGCTGCTGGGTGTTGACCCGATGAGACCGATCTGGACTCCTGGCTTCCAAAATAGTGAGAGAACCCGTTTCCGTTCTGTTTGTTTGGTGTTGATTTTAAGTCACGCCCTCCATGATTATCTGTCACAGCAGCTGCAAGGAACTAATACATCCCCTTCCCAACCAAAGTCCCAAGAGCTGCTCCCAGGACCGGCTACACCCCATTCTCCATCTGCCAGCCACCAGGCAAGCTCTGTCTGTCAAACCCGGTGGCTGTTTGTGGGCTGCCAAGACCCTCTCTGTTCCCTGCCCCCTCCACGCTGCCCCTCACAGGAGTGACACTGGTACCGGCTAAGGAACGCAGAGGACTGTGGGAAGCTCCCCAAAGCTAGGAACAAACAAGGAATAAACTGGGAACACCCTTGAGCTTTCTGGAAGTGCAATGCCCTCCCCTTGAGTGTGACTGGAGCTCTGCGACTTGCTTCTGACCACAGAAAGTGACCAAGCTTGCCATGTACTTCCGGTACATGACTGAAAAGATGGCGGCTCCCATCTTTGGAACCTTCCTCTGTGTCTTCCTGTCTCTTGTGCTGGCTCTGAGGGAAACCAGCTGCTGTGCTGTGAGCCGCTGAACAGCAAGGCCTACATGGCCGGGACAGGAGAGCCTCAGACCAGCAGCCAGTGAGGAGCTGGCAACCCCATAACCCCTGAGCTCAGAAGCAGACCCTCCCCAGTTGAGCCTTCAGAGATCATAGCCTAAACTGCCATTTTTTTTTTTTCCTTTCGCTAGAATTCATCCATTTGGTTAACGCATTTGTTTTGTTGTTGGTGTTGTTTTTTAGCACTAGGAACTGAACCTAGGGTCTTTGCACTGGGCTAATCTCTAGCCTTTTTTAATATTTTTAAATTTTGAGACAGGGTCACACTGAGTTGCCCGTGCTGGTCTCTAACTTGTGATCTTCCTGCCTCAGCCACTGAAATAGCTGTGATTACAGGTGTGTGCCACCACGCTCGGCTATATTTTGAATTTTGTATTCTTCCGGGACTAACAATGTGCAATCTGATCCTGTGTCACAATGCCAGGAAGATAGGCGCTCACCTTCCAGTCAGCCACGACCCGTGGGGAACTGCCGACCCCCCGAAAAGCACAGTCCAGAGTCCGGAGGTTTAGCAGGTTAGCTGTATGAAAGGCACCTCACTGAGTCCATGAACACTGACTTGTGTGATACGTTCACCTCACGGTGGCTTTATCAGGATCTAACCCCAGCAGATGTCAGAGAACATCTTCATATCACATACTTACATTTGTGGGGTGAGAGCATTTGAAATCCCTTGGTGACTTTCAAGTACACAATGCATTGCTGTTCCATATGTCATCGTGTTGGAAACAGATCTCTTCAGCTATTCCTCCTAACTGAAAAAAAAAAAATTCTTTGGAAAGAGTTTCACTCTGTACCCCAGCCTGGACTCCAGATTTCAATCCTCCTGCTTCAGCCTTCCAAGGAGCTGGGATGACGGGTGTGTGGTACTGTACCTGGCTAGGGCTGGGACTTGAATCTGGGATGTTTCAAATCAATCACTGGTGTCCCCATTGGAATTTAGCTCATGCGTCTGGTGTGTCGGTTCTCTTACTTCCTACTTAATGGAATAAGTAGATTTATACAGGATCTCTTACCTCTTCTGTTTGTTTGTTTGTTTTGTTTGTTTTTGTGGTCCTGGGGATTGAATTCAGGACCTTGCACTCGTGAGGCAGACATGGCGCCCCTGAGCTAAATCCCCGGCCCTCTTACCTCTTCTGAAATGTAGTTTTAGCTGGGTGTAGCTGGTGCATGCACACCTGTGATGCCAGCACTCTGGGAGGCTGAGACAGGAGGATCTCAAATTCAATCCTAGCCTGGACAATTAAGTAATTTAGCAAGATTCTGTCTCAAAATTAAAAAAAAAAAAAGTAAAAGCGTTGGTGATGTATCTTAGCATGAAGATTCTGGGTTCAATCACCAATACTGCCAAAAAAAAAAAAAAAAAAAAAAAAACTGGGAGG